>NC_066887.1:4040437-4410877 GCF_022985175.1 Labeo rohita
AATGTATGGTTTGTCAGTATAGGACAATATTTGGCCGAGACACAACTAGTTGAAAATCTGGAATCTGATGTTGCAAAAAATCTAAATATTGAGAAAATCGTCTTAGAAGTTGTCAGAATGAAGTTCAATGCATATTACTAATCAAAAATTAAGTTTTGATATATACATGGTAGGAAATTTACAAAATATCTTCATGGAACATGATCTTTACTTAATATCCTAATGATTTATGATTTTTGGCATAAAAGAAAAAAAATATCATTTTGACCCATACAATGTATTTTTGACTATTGCTACAAATATACTTGTGCTACTTATGACTTTGTGGTCCAGGGTCATATATATATATGAACAGTTCAGATGCAAAAGCCCCTAAATCCATCTACATTTCTTTAAAATTAGCATTTCTTTCTGGCTACTTTGTGAAGGTTTCTATGTTAAGCACTGGCACTTCTGATTGGGCAGAGGCTGGAATTTAGCGAGTTTGAAGTGAAAGTATTTGATGGATGTATAATATGTGTCAGGCACATTCACTCAGGATCATTAATTCATTTTTGATCATGCTATTTCAATTAAAGGAGAAGTCCACTTCCAGAACAAAAACTGACAGATAATGTACTCACCCCCTTGTCATCCAAGATGTTCATGTCTTTTTTTCCTTCAGTAACGAAATTATGTTTTTTTGAGTTAAACATTTCAGGATTTTTCTCCATATAATGGACTGATATTTTGAACTTCCAAAATGCAGTTTAAATGTGGCTTCAAACGATCCCAAATGCGGTTGTAAATGATCCCAGCTGAGGAAGAAGGGTCTTATCTAGTGAAACGATCAGTTTTTCATTAAAAAAAATACAATTTAAATAATTTTAATCTCAAATGCTCGTCTTGTCTTTCTCTCCCTGAACTCTGTGTATTCTGGCTCAAGACAGTTAGGGTATGTCGAAAAACTCCAATCGTATTTTCTCTCTCAACTTCAAAAATCTTGAAAAATTTCAGAATCATCCTACATCGCTGCAGAAGTACCGACCCAGTCTTTGCAAAGTGAACATGCAAAGAAGATCAAACACCCTTAACAAAAAAGGTAAAACAGTGATATAGGACGATTTTGAAGTTGAGGGAGAACTTGAGATGGGAGTTTTTCGACATACACTAACTGTCATGAACAGTTCAGGCAGAGTGAGACAAGACGAGCATTTGACATTAAAAAGTATATAAATTGTATTATTTTTATGAAAATAACTGATTGTTTTGCTAGATAAGACCCTTCTTTCTTAGCTGGGATCATTTACAACCGCATTTGGGATCATTTGAAGCTGCATTTAAACTGCATTTTGGAAGTTCACAATTTGGGCACCATATCAGTCCGTTATATTGAAATGTTTTCTTCAAAAAACAATTTCTTTATGGCTGAAGAAAGACATGAACATCTTGGATGACAAGGGGGTGAGTACATTATCTGTCAATTTTTGTTCTGGAAGTGGACTTTTCCTTTATTTTTTTTTTTTTGAAATAGAGATCTTATGTAAAATTTTATTGCATGCTTGCTGAATAACAGTGTTAGTTTCTTTCCCAAACTTTTAAGCGGTACTGTGTGTGTGTGTGTAAACAGTGTATGGGCCATTACAGAATAGGTTGAAAGTCAGAGTTGGAAACATCTTTTTTATTAATTGTATATTATCCAAGGTACACATTTCTAGTAATTGCACAGTTAATTTTCATGTTGTATTTTCTGAAAGTTTAGGAATATTTGTCCTCTCCCCAAATTTGTCACCACCGAAAGACAGTAATACACTCTTCAAAATAAAGGTGCATTGAAAGCTTTTATTCACAATTATGCCATAGAAGAACCATTTTTTTCTTTTTATAATCTGAAGAACCTTCTTTCGCCACAAAGAACCTTTCGTGAAACAGAAAGGTTCTTCAGATGTTAAAGTTTCTTTTTGGAACCATTTAGTCAAAGAAGGTTCTTCTATGGCATCACGAAGCACCTTTATTTTTAAGAGTGCAAACAATTTAACTAGAAGGGTTATATTGATCTATTAAGAGTTTGCTTACATCTACATTTGAATTGTATATATATTGATCATACTGATTTCAAAGTTAAGGATTCATTAGTCTGAATATACATTGAACCAAACACTATCATAACATCATAGTTGATAATTCAGTATACTTTATTTTTGACAAAACATTCTGTGTTTCGGTAGTGATGACACGTTTTCGGTAGTGACTGACCACATCACATTACAGAATTTTAGCTCACATGCTTCAACATACTAAAAATGTGTATAACTGTATTAAAATGTAGTTTATTTCCCTCAAATAAAGGTTTACGTGTTCCCTTTTGTCACTACCAAAACAATGATATGTTTCAATTGTTACTGTTACGCTAGAGACAATTTTATCAAATAACTAACTCCAAAAAAAAAACAAAAAAAAACAAAGATGTCACTACTGAAACTTCACCAAATGTTTCGGCTGTGACATGTTTCATTAGTGACAATTTTAGATACTTTTGAACCAGAGATACTCATCAGCACATGGTGAGCTAACACAGTTTTGAACAGTTGTACACATACAGTATTAAAGCTAAATGTTATGGAGTAACTACCAAAAAAAAGTGTTTTTAATTATAGAAAAATTGTTTAGTAGTGACATTCTTGTCATTCTTTGTCAAACTTTTGAACACATTTACCTCAAAAAGATGAGTATCTGCTTGCCATGTAGCTATGAGAGAGACTGGCACATAAATATTTCCTGATCATAAGTAGGGGTGTAGTTAAACTAGCTAAAACATGCACTATAAAAAAGCTATAACTGATTTTTAAATGTGTTTTTACTTGTGGGACAGCAGTTTGCAACAATGTTGTGGAATGGCCTGTGTGTGTTTTTGTCCTGAACAGTTAAACTGCCCACTGTTCTTCAGATAAATCCCTTCAGGTCCCACAAATTCTTTGGTTTTTCAGCATTTTTGTGTATTTGATCCCTTTCCAACACTGACTGTGTGATTTTGAGATCCATCTTTTGACACTGAGGACAACTGAGGGACTCATATGCAACTACTACAGAAGGTTCAAATGCTCACTGATGCGCCAGAAGGAAACATATATTTTCTGTAGCTTCTGAAGGGCAGTACTAAATTAAAAAAATATATATATATTTAGGCAAAATAAGAAAAATGTACACATCTTCATTCTGTTCAAAAGTTTACACCCCTGGCCCTTAATGCATCGTGTTTCCTTTCTGGAGCATCAGTGAGTGTTTGAACCTTCTGTAATAGTTGTATATGAGTCCCTCAGCTGTCCTCAGTGTGAAAAGATGGATCTCAAAATCATACAGTCATTGTTGGAAAGGGTTCAAATACACAAACATGCTGAAAAACCACAGAATTTGTGGGACCTGAGGATTTTTCTGAAGAACAGCAGGCAGTTTAACTGTTCAGGACAAAAAAGGGACTCATGAACAACTATCACAAAACAAAAAACACAGCTGTGGATCATTCAGGTAACAACACAGTATTTTTGAACAGGGTCATTTTTATAAACTCAACTATTGTTTTTTCTTGTGGGCTATATGTAAACATCTTTTATGTGAAATATCTTATTCAGAGCAGCACTAAATAAAAAATAACATGCATTTTGTAAGACCCCTCTTATTTTGGTAAAATACTTTACATTTAGCAGATTCTGCAAGGTGTATGTAAACTTTTGACGTCAGCTGTGTATAAAAAAGTAGAGAAACAGATTTGTTTTCACATTAGATTTTTAATTGTGAGGTGAAACATGACCTGAATTTTCTTCATAGTTTTAGGTAATAAAAAATACAATGGATACAAAAATATGAGTTCTAGTCATCCAGGCACAAAAGGAAGAGCCACTAAATAAATATCCACAAACCAAGGATCATCTTGTTGGACTCTCCTTAAAATGACGGTAGCATGGTACAGTGATGACCTCATATGTGACCCTGGACCACAAAAGTCGTCATAAGTAGCATGGGTATATTTGTAGCAATAGCCAACAATACATTATAGGGGCCAAAATTATCAAATTTTCTTTTATGCCAAAAATAATTAGGATATAAAATAAAGATCATGTTCTATGAACATATTTTGTACATTTCTTACTGTAAATATATCGAAACTTAATTTCTGATTAGTAACATGCATTGCTAAGAACTTCATTTGGACAACTTTAAAGGCAAATTTCTCAATATTTAGGTTTTTTCACCTTCAGATTCCAGATTTTCAAATAGTTTTATCTTGGCCAAATATTGTCCTATACTAACAAACCATACATTAATGGAATGTTTATTTGTTCAGCTTTCAGATGAAAAAAAAGAAAAATTACCCTTATGACTGGTTTTGTGGTCCAGGGTTACGTCACATATAGTAACACCATATTTACCATGATATTTACATTGTACAAGATACTTTTTTTATCATTAAAATTTTCATTATGATATTGTCCAAAGAACAACAGTAGTAAATCATGTTACTTATTTGTCTGTGGAATCTAAATTGAGAATACTCAATTCCTCCTAACTGTCACAATACTGAGCCGGAGGAAAATAATCTTAAGAGCTGTACAGACTCACAGCAACTCTATTAGCTTTAATTTGTCCCATTTCTGCGGAGAAGGTCCTTTCTGAGACAGGAACATGATGTCTTCTATTGCCATGGTGACGATGACAGTGATCAGTTATGAAGATGAGATGCTCATTTTGGAAGTTCTTCAATGATCATCCGGGATACAGAGTTCCATCCTGTTGATGCGTCTCCACGGGGATAATCAGCACATGTGCCCACCCATATCCCAACATCCACCAGCCCGGCCTTGATCCCGTCACAGAGCCCCTCCACTGAAACAAACCCAAACACATGCCATCAGTAATGACCTATCTACCTACCTACCTATCTATCTATCTATCTATCTACCTATCTATCTATCTAGAGCAGTTTTTTTTAATAAAGATTTTGGACAAAAGTTGAAATAATATTGCTAATTTGTGCACGACGTTATTAACAGTGTTATTTTTTCAGTAATGAGAGATCAAGCGAATTACCCCCGTTTCCCTGTTACAACACCGTTACTATAACCTATTATAATATTATCATAATTTTATTTTTTAGTTCATCAGAGTACCTGTTTATTTGACGAGCCGTAAACTCTAGTGTGAAGGCACACAAGCCGTGTTTTGTCTCACACGAAAAGAAAGATACAGAGCGAGAGAGTCTTATACCATGCAGAAATGACGTGCACCATGAAAATTATATTCTTTGTTGTATTTTCCTGTCAAAATAACGGATAGTGATGGGTCATTCTTGAACGATTCGTTCATTTTGAATGAATCTTTAATGGGCCCCGGACGAACGAGTCGTCTTGGGGAGTGATTCGTTCAGTCGCGCATGCACAACATCCTATTAGGTTCTGTACTGGAATTAGTTCACCTGTTTCGAGTCTTCGGGTTTTTCAAAGAAACGTGAACGACACGTGAACGACTCGAACCCGAAGACTCGAGAGATGAATTAATCAATTATTTTTCCAGCTCACACTGCATTGGTTGATCTTATGGGGCTGTCACGTGATGAACGACTCAAACCTTGTCAGATAAGAGGTGAGGTGAGATAATCATAGACTAAAGACCCAGGTAAACAATTAATAATTTTTGTTCTGTTTCTTATAACATTATAGTTTTGATCAACGTTTGCGTAAGCAGTAAATGTGTTAGGGAGGTAACGCGTAACATTTTAATTATATTTTGCTAAAATTAACTAAATGACTTCAAAAAAAAAATTTTTTTGTCTTTCTTTCTTCAGTCGTAAAGAAATCGTTTTTTTTTTTTTTTTAAATGAAAATAACCAATTGTTACGCTGGATAAGACCCTTCTTCCTCAGCTCTGATTGTTTACAACTGCATTTGGGATCGTTTTTGAAGTCTCGGTTAAACTGCATCTTGGAAGTTCAAAATCGGGGCACCATATCAGTCCATTATTTGGAGAAAAATGCTGAAATGTTTTCCTCAAACATAATTTCTTTATGAGTGGGGAAAGAAAGACATAAAATTCTTGGATGACAAGGGGGTGAGTACATTATCTGTAAATTTTTGTTCTGGAAGTGGACTTCCAGAGTTCAGTCAACATGACAAATATGCATTCATACATGGTTATTATAATTATAAGTTCTAATTACTAAAGTTTAACGCTAAATTATCATAATATCATATTATAATGCTTGACTGACAGATGCTAAATGTAATAAAAAGTAAAAAAATCTTTATTAAAATATATATATATATATATATATATACACACACACACACACACACACGCACACAGGATATCACATATTTAATATTAGTCTGGAAAAAATTCATTAACTTCATTTAAACTGAATTAATTTAACGTATTTAATATTGGGGGCATCTAAGTTATTTGACATATTTTGACATATTGTTTTTAAAAAGTAACACAGCTGTTACTTTCCCTGGTAATTAGTTACTTTTATAATGATGTAACTCAGTTACTATTTGTGAGAAGTAACTAGCAACTATAACTAGGTAACATGCCCAACACTTGCAGTCAGTGTAGTTTTGCTAAATGAATGCACACTGTATCTCAGGTCCCTGTCCGTTAGATAGGACCGTGTTGTTGAGCAACGCTGAAGTGTTGGTCATGAGTAAGTGTAGAGTAAATGCTGGAATGTGAGCTGGTGAGAAACCACACAGAGCTCTCAAATTCCTCTGGTCTCTCTGTAATTGCAGCATAGATGCTTATGAAGCTGCCGAACTGCATTCAACCACACAAAAGAACACACTCAAGAATCCACGTGACAAAGATATCTGCATAAAAGTCAGTCCCTTCTCTCAAAAATACACTGTGTGAGTCTTATGTATACAACAGTGGAGTATGATTATGAAAGAATGGTATTTTAAAACATTTTCTGAGCTCAAGAAAGTGTCAGTCATATGACAGAATGAACACAAAAATGTAGGAAAATGTAGTTAAAATCATAAGGCTTCCACACACACACATTTTTGTAAATACATGATGTAAGTGTAATGTATAAATTAATGGAATGTATATTCATGTGAGTCTAATTGATGTTTGGTGTGTACCATATTTTGAAAACCACAAATCCTTAAATAGGAGCATAATTGCAGAGTGTGTGTGATTCACACATGAAACCCTAAACAAGCGTTATGATTAAAAATCTTTTTATAACATCATTCCTTTTTATTTAAGAATATATGAGAACGGCTGAATATATATTTAAGTCGTCTCATAGCTTAAATATGAGATTAAAGCAAAACATTTTGAAATGTGTTATCAATTATTTTTTTGGCGACAAGAAAAATCAAATGCACAGATATATTTTAACGTTAAGTTTCTATTTTAATGCTGTTAAGTGTCTGTTGTTTATCTTATTTTGACTATGTTTGATTATGACTTTGTAAATGTACTGTTATGGAAAAAAAATAAGAGATGATAATATATAGAAGATAAAACCACAGATGGTTTGTGAATGGTACCTGTGGAGGTCCTGTGTATGTTAATGGTGGAGTTGAGTTCAGGACTGCCCTGGTCCAGGTAAATGATGGACTCTATGGGTAACGGTCCAGTGCATTCGGCCCCATTAAAAGTGAAGTACCAGCGCTGACAGCAGGCCGTCTTACACTTGAGCCTGAGAGAACCACTGAAGAGCACACGTAGAGCGCTGTCCGAACGCTGCTTGGTGAACGTGCACTCCTGTGAAAGAAAAACCAAAACACGTTCTACTGTTAAATCACTGAGTGAATGAATAATCATTTTTAACTTGAAGAAAACACATATATGTCAATATTCTGTAGTATGTGTTACAGACTCATTTGCTTTGGCAACTATAGTGTTAGCACTTTGTCCTGAAGTCAGTGGGTTTTTCATGTTTGTTTGTTTTTTTGGTTAAAAGTCAGAAATAAGGATCAGTGGTAAATACAATCTCAAGATATTTTCGTGTTTAATCTATGACATAAAAATACACCAGTAATACACACCGTGTATGCATCTTGGTACTCTCGTGACCGACGTAGAAGAGAAGAAATTGTTGAGTAAAGTCATTATTTTATTTTATTTTATTTTTATTTATTTTTTGCGGCCAAAAAGTAATCTTGTAGCTTCATAACATTACGGTTGAACCACTGATGTCACATGGACTATTTTAACAATGTCCTTTCTGGGCCTTGAATGTGTCAGTTGCTGTCTATGCAAGGTCAGAAAGCTCTCGGATTTCATCAAAAATATCTTAATTTGTGTTCTGAAGATTAACGAAGGTCTTACGGGTTTGGAATGACATGAGCGTGAGTAATTAATGACAGAATTTTAATTTTTGAGTGAACTATCGCTTTAAATTTTGTAATTTTTGCAGCTAGACCATATATGTGTCACACCCCTGTGGACTGTTAATGTTGGTTTCTCCCTCTTGGGCCCATATTTGGTTCTTCCTGCCCTCATTGTGTCCTGATTAGTTCACTCGTTTCACCTGTTTGTGTATCATTAGCCACCCTTTAGAAGTTGTTTCAGTTCTAAAATATTTAAAATATTTTATATATAAAAATATTTATGTAAAGTGAACAGTTATAAATAATGCTGTTATAAATTATGTTTGATATAAGTATTTTATAATTATTAAATAACTAGTTAATACCTTAAGGTCTCTTTACTTAACATATACATTAAGTACAGCATTACATTTGTTACAGTATTTATCCATCTTTGTTAATGTTTATTAATAAAAATACAACTGTTCATTGTTAGTTCATGTTAGCTCAAGTCCATTAAATAATACAGCAGATACAACTTTTGATTTTAATAATGTATTAATAAATATTTAAATTAAAATTAATATTAAGTTTTAATTTAATTATTTAATAATTTAAATAAAATTAAGTTTAACTAATGTTTCAGAAGTATTTTTCAATGTAGTTAACAAATGGAATCTTCTTGTAAATTGTTACCAATAATTATTTATGTTGATTAGCTCTAAAAAACTGTTTATTGTGGATATACTTATTATTTATTCATTTTATCTCTTGAATATCATAGATAGTTAAAAGGCAATTTAAACGCTGCATCCCATTTGTACTAAGAAGTTGAAAATTCCAAGTTCCCAGTGTGAACTTTTAACTGGAACGCCATCCCAAGTTAAAGTTCTGACTCGGAATCTCGGAAGCAACTCCAGCTTTAGAATTTAATATTGCTGCTAAGTGCATCAACAGAAGAGAAACGGTAGTAATAAATTGTTTATTAGCACCTCTATTTGTGGACATCATACTGCGGCGTTATCAGTGCAAAAATACTGATTTTTATGTGTTTTATATTGACTGGTATTGCTAACAATGAACGTGTCTATCTTGGATTTCTGGCTTCCCTACTGAAACACAGTCCACTTGGGTGTGAAATCATTCCCAGCTCCTACATCCGACTTCCATGGTAAATCGAATGCAACAAAGGTTTGACTAGTTATCCTGACCCTCTTAGCCCCTTCTGACAGCCCCTTTAATAGTCTCTAGAGAAGGTTTTTGGACTGTGTGTGGCCTTGTGTTGCCATCAGCCAGTCAGTGTTATTATGATGTCATTTCCTGCAGCTCCAGAGTGATTAGGTACATGCCATTTACAGCTGAAGTGACCCGACTGCAGAAGTGAGCGTCAGATTTTATATTATGTACTTCCTTGTCTCATGGCAATTCTTTAGTATTTTACATTTTGGTGAATTAGTGAATAATTAATTTGTATCTCATGTGTGCACTTTCCTATGATCTGCTGACGTACCACTGAAGGTTAGAAGCTTCATGCTTCCTTTTTTCTAGAAATCTTTTATTTTTATACAACTCACAGGTTGGAATAGCTCTTCCATTGCGAACATAATACTTACAGCTATTTTGCCCAGATCAATGCCGTAGTTTAAAGAATTCCAGGCGCACTGTTTGAAGTTGGGTTTCCAGGACTCTTCAAACCTCTCAGTCACACACTCTCCCTTCTCGCCTTTAAGTCCGTCTCTCCCAGGGATTCCTGGGGTGCCTGGAATGCCATTTATCCCTGGGTTGCCATCCCTGCCCTGCACTCCAGGTACACCCTGCATGCACGTCTGGTACTAACGACAAAAACATGAAGCAAAAGGCATGAAAGCATTTCAGTACTTTGCAGAGGCTTTGTGCCTTGTTAATGAGAATGGGACTGATTCGCCATGATGTACAGACCGCTGTGGGTGGGAAAGTACTATAACCCTGTTTTTTAAGACGTACACGTTTGTGCCAAAACGGCAAAAACAAAGAAAACATAAAATTGGAAGGAGAACTTGTGTAAAATCCCCTGACCACAGTCACAGTCTGTTCACTTTATTTAAGCTCTGACACAAGACAAAGCAATCAGTAATACAGGAATTCTGACAGAAGAAAAAGTTACCCCTACTAAATTTAAAAAAATAAATATTTTAAACACTACTTAAGAAATACTACATAAAATCACACACAGTATATCTTAATCAGTCTTTGTCCAACTTTTGGGGTTTTCTTCCAGTGAGTCAATGTAATCACTATCTTGTGGTTTTTCAATAATGACAACTCTCTGTTTCCTTGCGGTGGTTTTACAGACCAAGCCCATCTCAGACAGGTTTTATGAATCATAATCCCTATGTGTGAACACCAGCGAGGCATAAAAACCCCAATGAATCCTAGAGCTGTGGTTTGTTTGCATCCGCTGATAAAAATGTGGAAAGTACAGTTCTTTGTTTACTTAGATATTACTCAATTGTGGTTGACAATTGAAAGTCAGCCAACCAACAGCATCTCAGAATTCACCAATATCTGGTAGCTGCCAAAGAAATGTTCCAAGCGGAAAGGGCATCTTGATCACATTTGGCCAGTGCGGAAATGAACAGAATTTCAGGTTAAGCATCTGGCACCGCATTCCCACAGTCCTCCAGTGAGCAGCCAGATGAATCAGATTACATGAAAGGAATTGAGTGAATCAAATGTAACCTGATTTGCATTACATGTTTTTATTTTACATTTTGGACTGTTCATCACTGTTTTATTATGATCACAATTCATTTGCATACAACCACAGACTGTGATTTGTAAGATTTGTGTGTGATGTGTATATTATTTTGGATTCACTTAAGACATTTTAATGCACAAAACAGGTAAAATGTGTTTCCATCTTTTTTTCATATATACTAGCACTTTCTCCAAAGAGTCACTTGAGGAACAGCCCATAGAGTAGTCCGAATAATTTTGGCGAATCAGTTCGTTTTAATGAATCAAATGATTCTTTTGAGGCACCACTCAGTAGTGTTCCGTCAAGTCCCATGCCTTATTGTTTATGATTAATTAAATCAACTATTAATGTTTGTTTGTAGTTCCAACACGTCAACACACCTCTGTCTGAATGCATTAAAGAAGTTCCTAAACTTACAAATGCACTGCGAATCGATTCAACTGAACGGTCAAAAAGAACCGAATCAATATAACGGTTCGTTCGCGATTTGGACGTCACAGCAAAGCCATTGTTTAACACACCATGGACACATTGAGGCTTCACTGGATCTTGATATATATTAAAAAAAAAAAAAGTAAAAAAGCTACATAATACTTCTAATTGCCCTAAATGACTTCATTATAACCCTTTTCTTTAAATCAATTAGGCTGAATACT
Source organism: Labeo rohita (assembly GCF_022985175.1). Classification (NCBI taxonomy): domain Eukaryota; kingdom Metazoa; phylum Chordata; class Actinopteri; order Cypriniformes; family Cyprinidae; genus Labeo; species Labeo rohita. The sequence goes on from NC_066887.1 coordinate 4,052,125, forward strand.
TCCCTATAAGCTAATCTTTTCTTGAATCTTTCAATCAAATATAATTAAACTAATAATGAACAAAAATGCACCCTTCAAAATCCCAGGGGGAAAAAAAGAAAATGTCACTTTTACAATAGCTAATTTAGTCTTTTATAGGCTACAAATTAGTACTTTATTCTTACAGAATCAGTCTGACAATCCTAAACACGTTTTACAAATGGCTAGAATTAATCTGAGCTGGAAAGATGCCTCTGTATCTTTGATCTGAATTTGCTTTTTCACTTGTAAAAGTTTAACACATGTGAAACTTACCTTGTCTGTAAACTCCGCGTCTCTTTGCCGGCCGGTCCTTTCTTTGACTTTTTCCGTGACACAGCATGGCAAAGTTATCCAAAAGCAAATGAGAAGTTGCGCCAGTTTAGTACCCATCATTGATAAACTGCAGCGGTTTACAGTGTGAGCGCCTGGTCCGATCAACTGCTGCCAAACTAATAAGTGTTTCCTAACAGAATGAAACTCTTCTGTCTTCCTGCAGGGGGCGCTTGACCGCGTGGAAAGATGAATCCGCCATAGAGCCGCATTCAAAACTCGGGACGTTATGGTGCCACTGGAGACAGACGTGTATACTTCAGTATCGAACACTGATACCTGAATTATAATAAAAACCGGCCCCAATAATCTATAAAACGTTATATACAGATCTTTATGCACTTATCACAAACGACTGTGATTGATATTTCCACACCAGCGATGAGGAAAGTAACAGGTACCGCGTGGAGCTCTAAACTTAGCCCTTACTATAATACAAAAACAGTATTATTGCTGTACAGTGTGACAAGAAATAGCGTTAGATTGATGAGCGCATGCCCAGTAGCCAGAACTGTGTCCCTTCTAGCCTTAACCCATTCAGACCGATTTACACCTAAACAATAAAAGTGATAAACAGTGAGCAGTTAGCCTTGCTCAGATGTTTTCCCTTACGTGCAAACAGCATATTTAGCCTACTTTTGTTTACACTTAGCGTGACTATGGTAGAATCTACTGCTATTTGCACTTAGTGTAAACATGAAGTTAGTATAAACACTATTTGTTGCTAACAAAAGCATCTACACTCACTGTAAATTTCATTTACTGTTAACACTCAATAAAAAATAGACTTTCATTATAACATTATTTTTGCAGAAAATAGTATTCCATAGTGTAAAGACGCCATATATATATATATGTGTGTGTGTGTGTGTGTGTGTGTGTGTGTGTACTTGTTTTTGCTACATTGTGGGGACCATATGTCCCCACAAGGATAGTAAAACCAGAAATTTTTGACATTGTGGGGACTGGCCAATGTTAAAAAAATATTAAAAATAGTAAATGATGTTTATCTGAAAGTGTAACGATGCAAACATGTTTTCTGTAAGGGGTAGGTTTAGGGTTAGGGTTGGGTTAGGGTTAGGGTTAGGCAGGGGCGTTTCTAGGATTATAAAACATCCGGGGCTAATGCCAAAACATCAGGGGCTAGTGATGTTGGGTGGGAGCTCACATCATGCTCACATAAGGTTTTGTTGGACACAGGTGTTTGAACCTGGATGGGGTCCAGGGGCATTAAACTGGGGGTTAAAGACCTTGTCACACTATGAACAATAGTAAATAGTAATCACTGCAAATAGCAAACATATCAAAGTATTATAACAAAATTATAACTTTTTAAAAAAATATGTTAGACAAATAAAACAATACATTTGAAGATGTATTTATAACTGTAGCAAATAGTTGCATGCAAAAAATAGGCCCCTGTTTTTTTTCCCAAATTTCTTTCTTTTTTTTTTCTGTTTTCATTTTTCTGGACTTCTTTTTAATGGTTCAATTTAATTTTGTTAATCAAAATGTAATTAATCATGTGTAATTAATTAAAACCATGAATCTTATATGATTTACCGCCAATTTATCAAAAGTTAAGAAAAATTACATGTTTAGGACCCCATGAAATGTTTTATTTTTTCTCATCTTACGTTTTATTGTTACCAAATATGTTTTAGCATGTCTGTTTATTTGAATGCATAAAAACAACTTTTATTTATTTTTACAATGGCCTTATGGAATTCTGTGTTGTGTATTGTTCTGGTTATCAAATAAAGGTAAAAAACATTAATTAAATTGATCCTAATGAAAATGATATTTTATTTTTGGCAAATAAAGGTGATTTACTATTCAAATTTAAAACATGGAAGAAATATTGTGTGAGGAATTTGTATACATTTTTATTAATTAATAGTAGTAGTCGTAGTAGTAGTAGGCACGTACATTATGCTGAATGGTTAATAAAGTTAAACCGAACTTTTACTTTGACGGGTTGCCGTGAATACCTGTAAATTTCTGTGTGTATATTTGACTCTTGTTTTACTTAAATGAAACAGTAAAATGCTCATGAAGTGACAGAGCAGTTCTGGAGATGTTGTTATTGTATATGTCCTCATTTAGTGAAACGGCAGACGCTGAAATCACTGCGAGCATCACACGCGCATAAGTATTAAATCTAAAGAAACCGCGACTCCGCCCCTTCCATTCATAAAAAGACACGCAGAACATGCAGGATTCATATTTAAATAGTATTTTGCGGCATAATATTTACAGATACTAGTCCATATCGCGACTTGATTTAAGTGTAATGACCAACTTTTGATTAATTCATTCAAACTTTTACAAATTCCGTGGAAATCAACATTCGGGGCTGGAGTAAAAACATTCGGGGCTGATCAGCCCTATCGACGCCCCTGGGGTTAGGGTTGGGTTAGGGGATAGACAATATCGTTTGGTCAGTATAAAATCTATAGGAGTCTATGGAAAGTCCCCACAATTCACAAAAACAATCATGCGTGTGTGCGCGCTTGTGTGTGTGTGGTCAAAATATATTTAAAATGCATGCTATGTTGCAAACTGGGAAGTTCAATTAAATATATTTTTGAAATAGAAAATATATTTAGTTTAGTATTTTTATATATTGCAATACTGATTTTTTTTTTAGCATTTTAAATTATGTTCTTTGCTGAAGTCTATTAAAATTTGTTATACACATATTCACGTTTTCAACAAATCAAGTGAATGCATTTTCTTGGACAGAAACATAGAGGGCAAAATATATTTTAAATGCTTTAAAAATTGTAAACATTTTAAAATATGTTTTTGAAAATATTTAAATGACATACATCTATATATATATATATATATATATATATATATATATATATATATATATGTAGGTATAGGTAGAAAATATATTTACATAAATATATTTTGAAATAATATTTTAGCAAATATATTTTTTGGTATTTTTTTAAATGTATAAATATATAAAAAAAATTAAATAAATAAATAAATAAATATATATATATATATATATATATATATATATATATAAAATGTTTAAGAAAAGACTTCTGGAACTCTTGCGGAAGTTATTTCAGATCTTAAAGACTTTCTTAATGACAGTCTGTAGTTACATAAACTGAAAAAAATGAATAGGTGTTTCTGAACAAGTAGTCCATTCATTCAGTGAGGGCCATATGTTTCTTTTACCTCTCTTGACCCGGAGACACCACAGAGACAGCGACTGTAGGGGGTCTCAGACCTCAGCTGAGGTATTTCCCTGTCAACATCCCGTAACTCTGCCTCCACGCCACATATGAACACACTGACATTGGCCATATTCATAATGTTATCTGAGGAAACCGCAAACATTTGACTCCAAGGGCATTCTGTCTTAATTCAGTCACTTAAAGGGCCAGTTCACCCAAAAATGAAAATTACCCTATGATTTACTCACCCTCAAGCCATCCTAGGTGTATATGCCTTTCTTCTTTCAGGCAAATACAATCAGAGTTATATTTAAAAAATGTTCTGGCTCTTCCAAGCTTCATAATGTCAGTGAATGGCTGAGATTTTGAAGCAAAATAAAGTGCATCCATCCATCATAAAAAGTGCTCCACACGGGTTAATAAAGATCTTCTAAAGCAAATCAATGTGTTTGTGTGAGAAAAATATCCATATTTAAAACTTTATAAAGCGTAATCTCCAGCTTCTGCTCATTATTACGCATGTTCACGAGAGAGTGGCATTCCAGGTTTTGTTTACAGCAAAGGAAAATCTGTCTCCTCTTGGCTTATACAGAAATCTTCTAACATTTTTCTTTTCAAATCCTTATTTTACTTCTAATTTGTGACTGGTGTTATGTTTTACGTCATCCTGGAACGGCACTCTTTCCTGAACGCACATACGACAGTTAACGGAAGATAAAGATTACGATTTATAAAGTTGTAAATATGGATATTTGTCTTACATAAATGCATCGATTCACTTCAGAAGGACTTTACTAACCCCCCAGAGCTGTGTGGAGCAGTTTTTATGATGGATGGATGCACTTTATTGGACAGCCATTCACTGCCATTATAAAGCTTGGAAGAGCCAAGACATTTTTAATATAACTCTGATTCCATTCGTCTGAAAGAATTCAGTCATATACACTTAGGATGGCTTGAGGTTGACTAAACCAAGGGGTCATTTTTGGGTCAACTGTCCCTTTAAGATGTGGTTACATTACAATTGGTCACTTTTCAGCTATTTTAATAATTTCACAAGTTATTGTTAATTATAGTGTTGATATTGCTAACGAAAAAACAATTTAAGAAATTCACTGATTAAACTCTAGTGAAACATAATTATAGTAAAATGCATTTAAAATACATTTATTTCATACTAAGTATACTACAAATATTTACATATTATGTACTTAATAAAAATACCTTGCAATTGTACTTTTTGTATACTAAACTGGTATAAAGTATAATTAAAACTAATTTTGTACTTAATGCACTTTAATTGTTCAGAAGTAGTGCTGAAGCCCAACTAAAGATATACTTAAGTATATTTGATTTTGCTAAAGTTTATATATACTATTGCAAGTACACTTTAAATATACTGCATTTAAAGACTGATATTATTTAAAGATCATACAATCCTCTTCAATAGTGATTTAAACATTAAAACATATTTTATGCTTAATTTTAAGAAATGTGCATTGTGCACAAGTAGTACTTCAAATAAAGTTTAATTACAACTTTTGTATCTGTAAATCTCAAGAGATATGTCAGTAAATATGTTAATAGACTTAAAAATAAATGTTAATAGACTATAAAATAAATGCACTTTAAATGACTTTTTTACTAGGGAAATAAAGCTGCAATAAAATATAAATATTCGGTCAAAAACGTACTTTTGCCTTGGCAATCTGAAGTAAAATAAGTAACATAAATATATGTACATAAATAGATAAATAATAAGTATAAATAGGCATTTTAAAGCACAGAAACTAATGACAAGGACACAAAATGACTATAATGTAAACTGGTATCAACCATGTTTTTTTTTTTTTTTTTTTTTTTTTTTTTTTAGCTAAATAATTTTATGCATGTTTACATGTAGACACAGTCTGTCTTTATTAATTCTTTATTTCTGGTAATTAATCGTAATTATATTTTGTTTTTGTGCACACATGCACCCACACACATTTATTTAGCCATTTAAATTGTGACATTCAGATAAAAAAAAAAAAAATCTTGATTAAAAGTTTTATTTATTTTATTTTTTCTTTTCTTTTATTCTGTTTTTACATCATTAAAAATATTTTTTTATTGGGTTTACCTCACTTCTGGGTATAAATTTATCCCTAAAATATGCTAGGTACACACAAATGCACTCACACAAACAGTATTCAAGAGAAAATATATATGTATATTCAACCATTTTAAACGACATACTATATCAGCAGAAAAAGGAACCAGCAGATGGCAGAAGTGCTTTGCTATAAAACTTACATTTAAAAATGGCACATATGCACCTCTTGTAAAACACACTTTCAATGTGATAATTCTAATGTCGCAGTAAGAAATCAAGTTAGTAAGAACAAAGGTTAGTAAATCTCTAAAAGCAATATACTTCACCTAGAAAGGAGATTTTTCTTTTGTTATTAGTGGTGTTTGTTATAAGACAAGAATAAGGAGTTGACTCTTTTGAATTGGGACAGAAATAAATCACCCAGAACATCACAGCATTATGGTGTCACCTTACGTACTGGCAAACACAGCTTCTTCAGGATTTTCTTCAGAAAATATAAGAATCTCAAGCACACTGCTCATAATCTGTCAGCACACATCATGTGTTGTGTCCATGTGTCCACACTTCTGTCCACTCAGTGACTCACAATAGAGTGGGAAGCTGTTGATTAAGAAAAGTAAGGCAGCCCAGTTGTAATATTGTTCCTATGCAACAGGCAGAGAACAGACCAGCAACACACTTTGCATTTAAATCACACTTGCCAGTTTCAGACAGCTTGTTAGTCCCATTACAAGCAAATACAGCCACGCTCGCTTCGGTTTGCTCAAGTCAAAGTGACTTTGTTTGTTAAATTCAAAGAGATGAGAAAAGGAAGCACAATACGGATAATTAAACAAGAAAGGAAAGCAAATGGCGTTCGCTCTTTTGTTGCCACACCGAGGAGAGGTGGAAAGTCTATCACCGGAGCAGAGTTTGTTTATATGAGTAAATAGAATTAGCGGAAAAAGAAATTAGAGGCATTTAAAGACGACTAAGCTCCTGGTGGTCTATTGTTTTGTTTAATTAATACGACCGATGCACTTACATATAGAGTTTGCTTGTTCCCAAACTCCTGCTGAGAATAAGCCCTTTCTAATCATTCTCAACTTCTCTTGTAATTGTGTTTTCCTTGCAGGGGCCCTGGGGTAAATTGAGAATTGTTTGTTGAAAATGCCATTTTATGCTGTTGAATCAGTATTACTTTGTTCTGCTCTGTGCAAAAACAAAGATAAGTAAAGCTTTTGAATTATTATTAAATTAGAGCATATTAATATGGTGTTCGGCCATGGAAACATTAACAAAGCATTGCTATTTAGTCGCTAAAGTGTACTGAAGTGTACTGCTTTATAGTTGCAAAGGTGGTCCGGGTGGTTGATAGGTGGTGGAAAGATCACCGGCCGAATTGCTAATATTTTTTGTTCTCTAGATGTGAATCGAGTTCTTCCATCAGTGAGAATCAATGGGATTATTTACCGCTAGGTGAAAATCACAAATCCAGTCACTTAGAAAAGTAATTGCACACCTCTGTTCAGCCGTTTGCCTTATTGAGGTTTCATTCATTTTATAGCACGAGTTACACACTCAAGTTTTATACTTACTCTTAGGGGTTGTTCAAATCCCAAAGTAAATGTGATATCTGCTTTTCAAACATCAGTAAGAGTGTTTTTTAATGTCAGAAGAAGTCAACATGTTCAGTAAGGGTGGATTTATCTCATTAAAAAAAAAAAAAAAAAACTACAGTAATACTGTGAAATATTTTTGCAGTTTAAAATAATTGTTTTCTATTTGAGCATATTTTAAAATGTAATTTATTCCTGTGAACAAAGATGAATTTTCAGAATCATAACTCCAGTCTTCAGTATCACAACAGGGGCACATTCAAGCTAAAACCGGTGCCCAACGTTTTGCTATGGTTTCCGGGTTGAACGACATTTCCTGGAAACGGTGTGCAACAGGATTTGAGATACGTTTTCTTGTTTGGTGTGTGTCTCAAAAATGTCAGCCCAGTCAGCTGCAACATGTATACAAACCACGTGGTATTAAAGTGAGACAGCTCGCACAATGCATGCATTTATAGTAGAATTTTCAACATCCCCTATGGTGCTGTAAATAAGCGGACTCAAATCTTGCTATGGCTGTTGTTTACACACTGATGCACATACTGCTATAAACAGTGGGAATTTGTAAGTAAATGTAATTAGCATCAAAATAAATTCACAAGAGCAAGTATATTGTTTGCACATGTTTACTTACATTAAAGGCAAAATAACTAAAATAATAAAAGCACAAGCATAGATCTGGAACTTCTGTAAGTCTGTCTGATATCATGTAGTAATTGCAATGTCTTCTGGTCCATATCCTTTCCTTAGGAAGGTGTGCTAGACACTAATTAATGTAACATAAAAAATACTACACATATTTACATATTTTGCTATTGTATTGCAGAGTGACTCTAATTGGGCTTTATAATAGTAAAAATTACAGTATCATAGCATGACAACAGTGATCAGCAATAATGATAAGCCTAACACTCACAATAAAAATAATAAGGTCATATGGATGGTAACACAGTCTCGGAGGTAAGAAGTGGATTATCCTTCACCTGAAATGTTTGTCTTTTCATCCTGAAATGCAAGGCAAATGTTGGATCACAATAATTAGGAACCACAGTTTCCACAAATCCCTTCACTCAATTGGTATGTTCTCTTTTATTCTGGACAGCAAGGGCAGTGACTATAACATCGAGTGTATTTTGCAGTATTAAACACGTATTTAGACCGATTTCATCAGGCTTCGAAAAAAGAACACAAAGAATGGCCTTCTCAGCTGCCATAGTTGCAACTCTCGCGTCATCAGAACAGGATGTTCAACGCACCACCGTTTCGGTTTAAACAACGTTTTGCATCGTTTCGTTGGGGCTGAACACAGCCCAGTTCTTTCTGGTCCTTGAATCTGATTGGCTGTAGTGATGGGTCATTCTTGAACGATTTGTTAATTTTGAACGAATCTTTAATGTGACAAAGGACGAACAAGTCGTCTCGGGGAATGATTCGCTCAGTCACGCATGCGCAACATCCTATTAGGTTCTGTACTAGGATTAGTTCACCTGTTTCGAGTCTTCGGGTTTTTGGAGTCGTTCGTTCATCTTATGAGTCTATCACGTGATGAACGAACGACTCGAACCCGAAGACTCGAGGGTCTGTGTACGTTTTGATCATTTCCCAGCAAACACAAAACATTTTTACAACTTTTCACAACGTTGTATTTTGGTTGTAATTAGGTAATGTTGTGGTACAATGTTTTAAAAACGTTTTTTAAAATTATAAAATAATGTAACCAAAATAAAACATTTTAGAAACGTTGTAAAAATACCAACCTGGTACGTTTTCTTTAAGTAGTCAAAAAACTTAAATATCACGTTTGTCTTCTACGAAAATGAAAGCAGACCAAACTGCAACTTTCAGGGGACGTTTTATTCAGGTGTTAAAATAACGTAATAGGCACGTTGGAATAAGACGTTTTAAAAACGTAAGGAAAGTACCCAAATACAACCTTGCAAAAAAAAAAAAAAAAAAAAAAAAAAAAAAGAATGAAAATAAATATATAAAGGACTATTAATTTGTTAAAGGGAACAGAGGAACGTCACCAGTCCAGATTTGCTTGACCAATCAGCGGAAAGGGCATCTCGTGACCGCCTACATGTGGAAAACGAATTTTGAAGTCCTTTTTTCTACCAGTGAAAAAAAAACAAAAAAACAAGCCGAAATCTTGTTTTTTCGTTTTTCTGAACAAAACACGAATCAAGTAGCTGTTTTCTCCTTTCTGCTTATTTCATTTCAAAATGAAAAACAAATTAACAAAACGTACACAGACCCTCGAGAGATGAACTAATCAATTCTCTTTCCGCCTCAGACTGCATTGGTTAACCTTATGGAGCTGTCACGTAGTGAACGACCGACTCAAACCGAAAACTTGTCAGGTAAGAGGTGAGGTGAGCTAATCATAGACTAAAGACCCAGGTAAACAATGAATTAACCTTTTCTGTTTCTTATAGCATTATAGTTTTGTCTTGTTTGTAGTGTGATCAACGTTTGTGTAGCAGTAGATGTGTTAGGGAAGTAACAAGTAACATTTTATTATATTTTGCTAAAATGAACAAAATAACTTGAAAAAAGATTAGTTCATTTTGCTGGACGAGACTCAAAGGGCCGAGTTGGTAAAATGATCCAAACTTCCCATCACTAACTGACTGATAAGAGTGTGATATTAGAGTCCAACAGAACTTCAACAAGAAGGGTATTCCTGCACAACCGGAGGCTGCAGTTTCAGGACTGCATTTCTAGGACCACATTTCTAGGACCCTATATTTTTTTTTTTTTTTTTTTTTTTTTTTTTTTATTATTTTATTTATTTATTGTATTTATGTATGTATCAGCTTCTTATGCTATTTAATAGCGCTTGCTATTCAGTTCTGTATGGTATTATATTTTTAAGAAATATGTAGTTGGTTCATTGTATACACTTAATTATTGTCCTATCCAACTCCTAACCCTTAATATACCCTTAATATTGGAAACCCGACTGAAATATTTAACCTAATTTATTTTAATATATTCTATATATATTCTGGTTTTAAATTAAATTTTCTTGTAAAGAAAGACTTGTATCTTTGCAAAACCTTCGTTCATTAGCTGCAGCACAGCGATTCACGTCTGATGTGTGACACATATAAAGTGCAGTAAACGGTAAAACAATTGCGCTACAAATTAGTGTGTTTATTGGTACATTAATAAATGTAAGATAATTTGAATACAAATGCTAGTTTATAACATTCAGCAAAACAATGAATTGTTTTGCACAGCAAAATAGGCTAAATGGAGATTGCTGACACCGCCTCGAACACGTGAGTTCACACCAGGTCTTACATTAAAAATTAAGTTTTAGTTTTATGCTTGAATCAGGTCTCCTCTAGATGGCGCTGTCACAAAAAATAGGGTCTTAGAAGTGTGGTCCTAGAACTGCGGTCCTGAAACTGCAGCCTCTGGTTGTGCAGGAACATACTATAAGGGACTTCAACAGCTTCGCCGTTTGTAATTGTATCACTCCGCTTGTGGTACTACTTACAGTGGGTGTCATAGCGGATGCCCAATTCCAGTATCATTTTATAAATATTACTGTTTTTGTGTCACAGAATGTAGTTTTTAGAGGTTTCAGGCGCGAATGTACTTGTTTATAGTTAAAATATGCAGTTTGTTAATAAAGATATGTCTATCTGAAAATTTGCGTCTACGTTTTCGGACGCGTGAGCTCCAGGGTGTAGGGACCGTTCTGCACTTATAAAGTCGTCCAGAGAAGCCTCAACTCGGCCAGATCCTCTGGAATGTACCGCTGGGTCTAATGTCTCTGTAGTGGTTAAATATGAGATATAATTCGTTTTGGGGTAAATCTAATGGGCAGTCTTTGGTCTCATTATTTTATTACTTGTTCCAGAGAAGATTGGCAAAATCTCATGTAAATTCAATACTGTATTTCAAAACGCCTTTACTTTTGACTGAATTGCCTAGCAACTTTTCTGATGGATGTTTTTGTTATTGTTTATTAAATATTATTATTTAATTAATTATATTTTATATAAACAATATTTTATATAAATAATATATTTAATAATAGCGTTTAGTATTGAGTATTGAGAAATGTGCGTGTGATGGTGATTTTAGTTACATTGTTCCACCTTTAGATGGCTGCTTTTATGAGTGAGTCAGCAGTAAAGAAGCGACTTTGGTAAAGACTTTTATACTAAAAAGGTTTTAAGCGGAAGTTATTTTTAGCTTCAACAAAAGCTTGACGCAGCGAACAAATGCGCACTAAGCAGCAAAATCACCCTTTACAGATGAAAGGATATTAACGTTACCACAAACATAATATAAATATGAATAATGAATGCTCTGTCAGATGCAGGTATGTTAATCACACTTGCTCATCTCTCTCTCTCTCTCTCTCTCTCTCTCATATTACTCATACATGATACAGTGAGGTTTTAATGCAGTAATACAATAGGCTTTTAATGAAGCAACTCAACATTCCTTTAGTTCTAAAGTGACGTTTTTGAAATTAGTAACGGACGCTTGAGCTTAACTGTTCAACTGACAAACTTTGATTTGAATCTGTGGCGGAAGGAAGTAGTTCTGCACAAAAGATGGCTTTTGAAGACATGCCGTTGTTATTTTGTTTATACACGTTTATTTACACACTCATGCCGTCGACTGTTGTATAAACGCAATATCACACTAGTAGACTTGAGATATGGCTGTATATCAACACGCTGTTATTACCTACGGCACACAGCCGTGTCGATATAGAGCCATATCTCAAGTATACTCGTGTGATATTGCTCATTTGTTGTTCAAGAAACATGATTTTTATTAGCAATATTGAAAACAGTTGTGCTACTTCATATTTCTGTGGAAAACACGATTCGTTTTTACATCAGGATTCTTTGATCAAAAGAAAGTTTTAAAGAAAAGCATTTATTTGAAACAGAAATCTTTTGTAGCATTGTCAGTGTCTGCACTTTTGATCCATTTAATGTTTTTTATTGTATTAAAAGAATAAAATAAAAGGTCTTTCTTTTCCTATTATGGTTCACAAAGGCAAAACTAAAGAAGCCACCTTGAGGTAAAATAGTTTTCTTTGAAAGCTTCCAATGAACTTCATTTATACGCATATTTTGAGAAGAAACAGTAAAAATGCTGGGGAGGAACAAGGCTCTGACGTTGTCGGAACAAGGTTGTTACAACCTTGTCTGAGTGAGCTGTCTATAACTATCTAAAGACAGGTATCGTGGGTAATCAGAGTGCTACAGCACATCAAAGTTAGACCCGCTGGGAGCAAGCAGCTAAATGCATGTGCTGCATAGCAATGAAATGTATTGTGCAGTTTTGTGCATATGCTGATTAGCTCAGAGCTTATTGTACTGAATAAATAAATTATTTAAAATAAAACTATTTTTTTCCAACTACATCAAACAAGTGGCAATAAAATAAATAAATAAAAAACAATTTAGTTTTTTAGAAACATCAAACAAGTGGCAAAGAGATAAATAAATAATATAATTTGAACATTAAAATAATTTATTTTCCAGCAACATCAAAAAAGGGAGTAAACAAATGACTACAACAAGAGCCCAGCATTTGATGTTGGCCGGTGTTTATTGTTTTTGAGTAAAATAGTTTGATCTAGTTAAATATTTTTAAAAAAAAATGTATTCATTTAAATCACTTTGCTTTTGTATGTTTTATATTGGCTGCAGTTTCTGCTCTGTTTTTAGGAAGAAATTATATTATATTTAGCCAAGCTATTGCCCCAGTCCTAAATATGTTAAAGGAGAAGTCCACCAGAACAAAAATTTACAGATAATTTTCTCACCCCCTTGTCATCCAAAATGTTTATGTCTTTCTTTCTTCAGTCGTAAATAAATTATGTTTTTTTGAGGAAAACATTTCAGGAATGTTCTCCATATAGTGGACTTCTATGGTTCCTGCGAGTTTGTTTAAATGCAGATGCTAAATGATCCCAGCCGAGGAAGAAGGGTCTTTATTCAGCAAAACGATTGGTTATTTTCAAAAAAAAAAATTAACCTCAAACAGTCATGTTCAGTTCATGACAGTTAGGGTAGGCTGAAAACCTCCCATCTCATTTTCTTCTCAAACTTTAAAATCATCCTACATCGCTGCTTTACCTTTTTTTTTTTTGTAAAGGGCGTTTGATCTTCTTTGCATGTTCAATTTGTAAACACTGGGTCAGTATTTCTGCACTGATGTATGACAATTTTAAAGTTGGAGGTAGAAAATGAGATGGGAGTTTTTCAACATACCCTAACTGTCATGAACCGTTAATACACAAAGTTCACGCAGAACCAGACAAGAAGAGCATTTGAGGTTTAAGTGTATATAAATTGTTATTATTTTTTTAAAAGCACCAGCTGATTTCAACTGGAATGAAGGTAGGTATTTTTTTATTTATTTGTTTGTTTGCCTGTTTGTGAATGAATGAATATGAATTAATTAATTTATGACACGTTGTCTGCAAATTCTGGTAGTACCACTCAGTTTTGGCATGCCTTACAATAAATTTCACATAAAATATATATACTTTTGCCCCCATTTTTCATGAGCTAAACTCAAAGATCTAAGACTTTTTCTATGTACACAAAAGGCCTGTTTCTCTCAAATATTGTTCACAAATCTGTCCAAATCTGTGTTAGTGAGCGCTTCTCCTTTGCTGAGATAATCCATCCACCTCACGGGTGTGGCATATCAAGATGCCGACCATGGGCCACTCGATCCACAACGCTGACATCAGCAAACCGCTCACCCACACGACGCCATTCACGCTGTCCAAAGTGCCACATGCCATCGAATGTGAGCATTTGCCCACTCAAGTTGGATACGATGACGAACTGCAGTCAGGTTGAGACCCTGATGAGAAAGACGAGCATGCAGATGAGCTTCCCTGAGACGGAGACAGTTTGTGCAGAAATTCTTTGGTTATGAAAACCAATTGTTGCAATCTTTTTTTTTTTTTTTTTTTTTTTTTGCGCAAACCCTGTATTCAGTATATTCGGTGTTGCAGGGTTTAAGTAAATATAAATGTTTATTGTGCAAGATCCAAACACCCTTGTCTGAATTTCTAAACGATAGCATTGAAATGCATGTCAGTCATGAACTGAGGCAAAGCCATTCTGTTCCAGCAGAAGCAGTGCTGTTTTTTGTTTTTTGTTTTTTTTAAGAAAATGTAATAAAAGAAAGTCTCCTTTTTTAAGTGCTGGTGAGAGATCAATATCACAAGGACAGGATCATTAACATTTGAACAGTGCATTTGCTTTTGTTTAGAGGGCATACATAAAGTCCAATAAATATATACACTATGCACTGCTTCACATCATCCTGTTTTCTTCAGATGAAGTATGACAGAAGCCTCTGCTGCAGGCATCACAAGTTTATATCTATTGCTGGCAAACATATTGAACTAAAATAGACATATTTGCTGTTGGAAGACTGAAAATAAATGCCCTGAATTGCACAACACTTGTTGATTGCTGTGATATTTCACTTTTAATGATACAGTTTGACAGATGCACAAGTTTACTTTTTCGAAGCATCCCTAAAGAAATAGAAATAGATCAGAAAAAATGAGCATTTCCTGAAAATTTACTCACCCTCAGGCTATCACAGATGCAGATAAGTTTGTTTTTTCATTAGAACAGATGTGGAGAAATGTAGCATTGCATCATTTGCTCACCAATGGCGGTGAATGGGTGCCGTCAGAATGAGAGTCCAAACAGCTGATTCAACATCACAATAATCCACAAGTAACTGACACCACTCTTGCCTCCTACATTGAAACTGTCCATCCCCTATATTGTCTTTTCACATCAAAATCCACCCACATGTTTGTTTAGAGCTGTATTGGACTGTTTTTCGCTTATAAGTGGTGCTTGATCTGTGCACATTTCCATTCTGATTCACACAAGACAAGTCTTTAATTGGAGAAAGCAATATTATGGATAGAGGACTCATGTTTTAGCAAAGTTAAAAACGTCCTATGATTTTTTTTTTTACAAACATGCAGCTTTTTGCTTTACCAGACATTAATTGATGGACTGGAGTGGTGTGGATTACTTGTGGATTATTGTGATGATCAACTGTTTGGACACTCATTCTGACGGCACCCATTCATTACAGAGGATCCATTAGTGAGCAAGTGATGCAATGCTACATTTCTCCAAATCTGTTCCCATTAAGAAACAAACTCATCTACATCTTGAATGGCCTGATGGTTTTAATCAAATTGTCATTATTGGGTAAACTATTCCTTTAAATTGTCTGTAATTTCTGTGTATCTTTTTTCCTTAATCACATTCTCTGACATTTAGTTTTAATTTTTCTTTATTGAGTTGGTTTGTGTCCAGAGAAAAACTGTAAAACTATGTTCATCTTTTGTTTTATTTGGCAAGCCACAGATATTTCTCTCATTAGTCGTTTTGGAAGGTATCCTGGAATCATTCCAGTCTTGGCACATATGACTGAGGATGGACAGACCAATGGCAAAACTTCAGAATTCAGCAGTGGAAAAGTCAAATTACAGTTTGAACAGAAATAAGCCTTTTGTCTGTTTGGTAAATCTTTCATAGACCTTCTAAAACTTTTCCAAATCTGCTGAACTTTTGCATTTGTTGTTTTCTTTTCCATCCCTGACAGGTGCTTGTTGAGCAATAATCAGACCAGATGATGATTATATTAGTTCAGAGAGCATGCCAGCTTGGCACATACCCTGCATATTGTACAAATTATACAAGTTATACAAGACCGTGCAAGCTGTTACTTAAGGGGTGTTGGTGACTTGCTTTAATTAGACAACCACTGTCATTGTTATGTAGCAGTTTCAAAGCACACTCCAGTTTTTAAGATATGACTGTGTGTAACTGATGTTTCAGAACAAAACATGAAAGTCGTGTGATTCACTGACATTAATTAGTCTAATACCACAGAAAAAATCGAAACAATCCACATTTCCTGAGAACGCTCATGTCAAATTAGCTCTATTGTAGTTCTCTGTTGAGCTTGTAAACTTATTTTCTTACATGGAGAAGGAAGCACGTTAATCTAAGATGGTGTTAAACTATTACTGTTATACTGTTTACATGTGGCCAGATTTACAGTGTGTGTCCATACTGTAAATTTAACCACATCTTTATATTTTGAAACACTCAGGACAGACGTCACTACCTGAACCTCACAGCTGTTTGCTTCTGGCCATTGTTTTACATTTATTATTTGTGAAAAATCAAGCATTTCCCAACCTTTCTGACCCTCTAGGCTGCTTTATCTGTTTTCTCTCATCCTCTGTTAATCCCACAACTCATGGTGTGAATGTGCAGTTGAACTACTATTTGAATTAACAGAAAATACTCAACTCCACAACAAATTTCATGGGTGAAAATCCAGTTGTTTTAATAAGTCTGGGACCTCATTTATAAAAGGTTGCGTAGAAACCATCGTATATATGATCTAAGACATCTCAACGATGCATATAGACCTTATAGCCCCACTGCTTTTCAGTGCTGCACTTGTTTTTCTTCTTCTTTTAGGGTTTTTTTTTGCCGAGTTACAGACCAGCATTAAAGGTGCACACGGCCCCCTATATTGGGGTGTGCAAAGTCATGGCTTCATTTATCTCATTTTATTTTCTTCTAATAAGTTCTAATAAGACCAGTTTTATGCACAAAAATCATTAGCGCCTTAAAGGAGAAGTCCACTTCCAGAACAACAATTTACAGATAATGTACTCACCCTCTTGTCATCCAAGATGTTCATGTCTTTCTTTCTTCAGGCGTAAAGAAATTGTCATCTTGTCTTGCTCTCTCTGAACTCCCTGAATTACAACATGTTTTAGGCTTAATGTTAAGAAATGTGCATTTTGCATAAGGAATATTCGAAATAAAGTGAAACTACAATTTTTATATCCGTAAGTGGATTATATGTCAGTTAATATGTTAATGAACAAACTAATTTCCCAAATACCTGCAGTACGTCTGCTTAGAACTTGATGAGGCGCAAAGAACTTTCGCACCAAAGACAGATTTTATATATCTGAATGCTGTGTGTGGATCTGTGCGTACACACAATTTATAAATGATGGTGTGTGTGTGTGTGTGTGTGTGTGTTTCTCAGCAGGGTGGTTTAAAAGTGACTTCTGTGTGAGCTGTGCTACACTATTGACAACAGACAGTGGACCTTTTGTGTCCATGAAATTACAGTTAAAGTACACTTAATGTGACCGCAGCAATAAAGTAAATAATAATAAAATTTGAGTAACTTACATTTTAGACAAAATAGTTATATTATAAAAAAAAATAGTTCATTTTGTATTTTATTTCTCTGCTATAAAACAATTGCTGATCATGCATCAGTGGATAAATGAAGTAGCTGCAACTGTTTCTTGAAAGCTTAATAACTTTGTCTCACATCAGTCATCTGAAATGTGTTGGTTTTACAATATGGAAATACTATCAAAGGAATAACTGAAAACAAAAAATGACACAGATCAGAATTTGATGCACGTGTGTAAACAAAAATCCAAATGTTCATAGAAATATTATAAAAGTATAAAAATGTTGCCACATTCAAATAAAAATTTTTAAATGCAGGCTAATTATCACTAATTAAACAAGTACATGTTCAGCTAATTGTCAGCCTCTTACATGTGTGCTTCACATAAACAATTAGCAGATATGCATGTAAACACCCTTTTAAAGGGGTCATCGGATGCCCATTTTCCACAAGTTGATATGATTCTTTAGGGTCTTAATGAAAAGTCTATAATATAATTTGGTTAAAAATTCTCAATAGTTGTGTAAAACAACACCCTTTTTACCTTGTCAAAATCAGCTCTGCAAAAATCATCTCATTCTGGTCGAGGCTGCTTTAAATGCAAATGAGCTCTGCTCGCCCCGCCCCTCTCTTCTCTCTGTGGAGTGACAAGCCTGCTAACTTGCTAACTAGCAAGTTATTAGGAAAGGCGATCCAAAGATTAATAAAAAAAAACCCTTATACTCACTTCTGCTGTAAGTGAAGCTGGATCATGAATGATTCGCGCTAACATAGATGCATTTATGTAGATCGGGAGGCACATTCCCTTCACAAACAAACTTAATCCACTGCATCTTCAGCGGCTCAGATGTCGGGAGTAAATGACAACCACTATGTTCATTATTACATCCAGCAACCAAACACCTCAACCGGTCAATCGGAGATATTCTTGTCTAACTTACATCCCTGCTCCAGCATCGAAACAATGAAAATCGGACTGTTACAGCTGATTTAAGGTGGGTCTGAGGTAAGACGCTCATGTCATTCAACTATAGTGGAAGCGGCCACACCATGCCACACCGACAGGCATCTGAGAATGACTCGATTTGAAAAAGGGAATATTATTTTTACAGATTAATTAAAAACCACTGTATGGATTTTTATCATTATAGTGTAGATGTGTACATACACATTAATGTTCAGACAACATGTAAAAGTGAACTTTGCACCCGATGACCCCTTTAATTAACAGAATAGAATAATCATGGCAGATAGTAAGACATGCAAATGTAAAAGAAAACCAAACTGGACACATGAACAGCTGTTTCTTCTTGCCTTCTTAATGAACATTAACTTGTTAATGAAAACAATGATATAATCAAAGAAACATTTAGAGTTGGGATAACCTCCAAAACCAAAAAAGTTGCATGGGAAAACATGTGCAAATAAAATTCCGAGGCAGATTATTGGCAACAGATAGTTTGGGATTTAGTCTTAGTGACTTAGGGGTCCTCTTCACTACTCCTAACATTTCACAGATTTAGGAGCTAGTTTTAGCCCTAAAACGCATTTTGAAATACTCTTAGAGCAAAAATTTAGGAGCCCTAAATTTAGGAGTGATACGCCCATTATTTTTAAGATTTTCTCCTAAATTAGCAAGTTATGGGCTACTTTTAGCCTTAAGATGTTTTGTGAATACGGGCCCAAACACAGCGATTTTCTCAGAGCTCTGACTACATTTGCTTTCCAAGCTATGACAGCACATTCAGCACGCATCCCTTGACAGAGCTGAGAGATATCACGTGATTTCGTCATCGTTTCCCACGGTTAAGTCCGGAAAGCAGTTTTTGAGTATAATAAGTAAATTATGGAAGCTGTAATTTTTTTCTCGTTTCATGTGTCACAGTAATGATCATTTCACATGTTATTTAGTGCTGTAATGCATCCTGAAATTTGAATTTTCTGAGTTTTTCAGTATAATAGTAAATCGGGTTTAAAGGGTCATGTAAGTGGTTAAATGTACTTGCACCTATGCTTTTATGATGCAAGGATAATATAAACTAGTGTGAACCCAGTGTAATTCACTTCAACCTTGTTGAACTTTATGAATGATTATTTAGGTTCAAGTGGTGTGTTTAGGGAAATGGACACAAGCAGAGCACTAAAGCAGAGTCTCTAAAGCAGGAAGTGTCATCTAATGTTAAAAACTTAGAACTTAGAAAGCTCAGAACCGATTCAAGAGAGAATCGCGATGCATTCACGGAAATCGCAGAATCAATCCATGAATCCATTTATCGTCACACCCCTACTGATTTTCACAAAACCTGACCCTGGCCCATATTACACCATTCTGCTCCACATCAGTCACGCATTCTGATCTGGAACTGTGTGTGCAGACATGTGGAGCAATATAAGCAATGACGCATCCCAGTTATGTTATGCTAAGTATAATCTATCCGTTAAGAAGAACAGCCAAGAACAAAGTCATATTTCATATCACCCGTGTGCTGTTACAGGTCCTATGAAGTCATAGGATAACTACTGTGTGACAAACAGAACAAAGATTTCATTTGCAGGAAAGCTTCACCTTCTGCTCTATTGCCCTTTTCAAGTCTTATGCGCATATTTAAACGTTTGCCTTTTTTTGGTATAAGAAGCTACAGCTTGAACATTATTCAAAACATTGCTTTTTGTGTTTCATGTTTGAAAGAAAATGAGATTTTGATAATTTATGTGTTTATATTATTGCATATTTAAACGTTTATCTGCTGAATGCAACACATCTTTTGTACGCTGGAATCAGCTAATGAGTGTTGCTCAATTCAGTATGCAATATGTTAATGTAGTTGTTTTGTGTTTTAAATTCCCCATATAGTATGCACATTACCATATTGTTTGTACTGTTCAATTTATCTGTCATTACTGGTGGTTGTTTCTCATCAGACATATTCCCTTGACATACGTTCCTCTTTGTTTGCTCATTTAAAATCGGTCATTAACATACAATATGATCGCAAAGCACCTTGTTTTTAACTGCTAAAAGTAGATGCACACTGCATGATTTTGTGGCCATGATATTACCATCAAAGACAAATTACTTTAATCATAGGGCAAAATAAGCAGTGTTGGATTCCTTACTGCAACATGCTTACTATTCATCAACTGATTCACTTTACAATGAATATCTGATTACGTATCAACAGTGTCAAAGACTTTTGCAGTCCTGCAGACTGCTGCTTCAATGCTTGTCAGTGTACCAGAAAAATGATTCAATTTAGATAACAATATTAGCAATATTGGTACATACACATCACAGTCAGATGCCACTTTGGCAGCTGTGATGCCTGATTACAGGATTAATTTGGCTTTCTTTTTGAAGATTATTAAATCAGCATATGCTTATAGCTTAACTGATGGACTGCCAATTACAGTTAATGCATGACAGACCAATCAGAGCACAGTTTAGAGATTCTATATAAGGAGATTCTATCTCCTAGTATTTCTTAAAACCAGTCTACGTTGGATGAGGTGGTTTAAGATGACCTCTCAGTCTGGCCAAACTGGACTCAATCTGAGACTAAGACTAGCCAAGCAAATAATTTCAGACTATGTTCTTTTATGTAATTTCAATTGAAAATATAGCTGCAAGCAGCAATTGCAGGCCCAAGCACAAAAGAGGCAGAATGAGGAGCTAAGCTTGCCAAGGAGCAACAGACCGACTACAACAATGAGTAATTAAAGCCATTTTAGGATATCAGTTGAAATGGCTGAAAAATCATAAATACAACCAATAATAATACAATTTGATGGCTTATCACTTTTGAGCAATGGGTGGTGCTGTTTTAAAATTGATGTGACGTGTTCTTTGTGAAGTGACAATGACACAGACAAAGGTTGGTGTCATTATGTCAAAGCTTTGCAGAGATACAGCCTCAGAGTCATTTTGGCATCATGCCTCAAATGTGTAGTGGCACCGTACGAAAATGGTTTTGTCTATCAACACAAAATACATAACTTTGAGTCAGCACAGTCTGAAGATGATTTGAGTCAAATTTGGTGAAAATCAGACCAACGGTCTAGGAGGAGTTTGAACAAGTAGGGTTTGTACATTAATCAAAATGGCGGAAAGGACGTTCAGCCAACTGTGGAATAATTGGTATGTATGTTGTCCACATGACCCAAGGAATGTTTTGATACCAGATTCATTACAATAGGCTAATGCAATCAGAAGTTATTAGAATTTTTGGACATTTCATAATTAATGTTTAACGAATGGTGTATTACTTCTGACCAATAGGTGGCGCTGTTACCAAATTGATGTGGCATGGTCAGTGTGAGGTGACAATGGTACATATAAAATGGTGTGTCAATATGTCAAATCTTTGCAGAGATACAGGCTCAGATGTAGTTTGGCATCTTTCCAGCAAATTTGTTGATGCGCTAAACGAAAACTGTTTCGTATATCGACACGAAATCCATAACTTTTTGCCAGCATGGTCTATTAGAATGAGTCAAATTTGGTAAAAATCAAACCAACGGTCCAAGAGGAGTTCGAAAAAGTATGTTTTCAACATTAATCAAAACGGCTGACAGGATGTTTGGCTAATTGTGGCATAATGGGTATCAATGTTCTTGGCTTGACCAAATTAATCTATTGAGATCCCTTTCATTACAATAGGCTAATGTAAGCAGAAGTTATTAGCATTTTTGTCAATTTCTTTAGGCCCCCAAACTTTTTGAGTACTGTCAGGGCATGGTGCTGAAGACACATACTGAGTTTCGTAATGATACATCAATGCATTCGTAAATATAGCATTTTTTGGATGAAATTCAATATGGCTGACACCCAAAATGGCTGACATGGGAAAATTGGGTGTGGTTGGACTCGGCATGATGCACTGAATCTAAAGAGCCGTAACACTGCAGGTAGCCTCAGGTCATGCTTGTTGTAACACACACCAAGTTTGGTCTCAATACGCCAAACCGTTGCGGATATAGCCTCAAATCAATTTTTGCGTGCTTTTCGTAGAATTCGTTCACGCGTTATTCAAGAGTTTGACTAATCAACTTGAATTCCATAACTGTTTGCCAGCATGGTCTGAAGATGACCTGAGCCAATTTTGCTGAAAATCAGAAAAACCGTCTAGGACGAGTTTGAAAAAGTAGGTTTTACGAACAAAAATTTATATAAAAAAAACAACTAAACCTTACGATGTCTTGAATTTTGGACTTCATTCGACTCAGCATGAGCCAAGGATTCAGAAAAAATTTTCATTCTGTGCCTTATGGTTCAAAAGTTATTAGCATAAACATGAGTGAAACTGAAACTCTGGGCAAGTGGTGGCACTAGAGAGTGCCAAATTTCACAACTTCTATGGGCTGCCATAGACTCAAGAGCGGAAGAAACGGAAGAAGAAGAAGAAGAAGAATGCCAACGGATACAATAGTTGCCTTCGCACCTTCGGCGCTTGGACCCTAATAAAATTCAATAAAAAAAATTATTTTTAATTTTATGATCTCAATTTAGAGAGAAAAGCATGAAACATATAAAATGACCAAATAAAGACCTAATGGCTGTAAACACTCTAACTGGAGTGCAAACCAAGAGAACCCATAGCACTGATGACACAATAGTACACTGTGTTCTAATCTTTGTGTTGTAATCCGCATATATGCTAATGACCTGCTAAAATGCTCTAACGAGATAAATAAACACTTCAAAGTCTCTCAAACACACAGATTGAAATTAAACGGTACCTCTTGCCCTTCATCAGCCAGGAGCTAAGAGGTAGGGAGGAACCTTTTAAACATACATTTGCAAACCGTGTACCCAAAAGTTCATGTTTCTTCTCCAGTAATGTTAATCAGAATGACGCTTCACTTAAGCTGGGCTCACACTACAGGATTTTTAGCCCAATTTTGCCCCAATTTTCCCCTCCTGAGAATCGGAGCAAAAATCTTGTTGAGCACCTCGATCGGTCCCGATGTTCGGCACGGATTATCTGGTAATGTGAGACGTTCACAGATTGAATCTTGCACTTCCCGATCTGCTCTCACACAAATCGGGGCCGCCCACATGTTTGATGTTCAGGATTTTAAATCGGGAAGATCACGGCTATGATTACGTCAGTACTTTCACAACAGCCAATGCGCGACCGCAAAACAGCTGCTGTACGGTCCATTGGATAGTGAAGATGGAGGAAACTGCTTCTTATGTTTTTGTAGTAACACTGTCTGTATAATATGTTGAAAACATACCACAACCGCATGGAGCAAGGAAAGCTCTGGAGTCAAATCGTCTCAGTTTTCAACATACGGGATGAGTGCATAAAACTGCTAGCAGGCTAACTAACATTTGTAAACATTATTTGCTGAAATGACGATCTGTTGTGTAAGATCACATGAGGTGCTCCCTCCGTCATGATAATCTTAATAATATCTTCTTGGTGTGTGATTTGCCACAATTTTCAAATCTTGTAGTGTGTGCATGTTTAAGATTTCAGGGAAGATAATCTGCAAAGATTCTCCTTATGTGTGCGCTGCAACCAGATATCAAAATCAGTTAGTATTTTAAAAGTCCTGTAGTGTGAGCCCGGCTTTATAAGGTTCACCAGTGCACAGACAGAGCGCCATTCCATGACAACAGCGCCCATTATGGACGGAGGTAAAGGTGACAGTGATTGGGGGATTTAATGGTCATTTACAGTCACAATTTATTTAAAAAATATTAATATCCAGCCCGATCTCACAGCAATTCGTGCATATTTTAGAGACATTCTAAAACGTTTAATGTGATATTATTCACTTTATCTGTGGAATAAGGACTCGTTCTTTTGACAGTAACTTAGTGTTTATTACAAGGTGTGACATAAATTTGGGTTTCCCTGGGCGGTGTTTAGGTACGTCAAGCCACGTTAAGCGTTTTAAAATGTCTCTATTTTACAAGGTGGCTAATTTTAGCTAAAATGTATGTTTTTTTACGAGTTGCACAATACGTATGATTTTGTACAAATGCCCTACATTTAACCCTACACGTCACTGAAATCATACAAATTCGTACAAATTGGCCACCCTGTTAAATACGTACGAACTGGTCATGAGATAGCGTTATAATACTCCAAGATTTCCAAGGCAAAACAATTGATTTCTGAGAGGAATAGATGCGATCGCCGTCTTTATTCGCCGTAAAGCTCATCCTGTGTGCAGTCTGTGTGCAAATGTAAAAATTGCCACCAGAAGCGTGACATCAGCTTTGGTTGTGAAATGCCATTGGCTCTTATGTGTCGTGACCGATTGCGTCATGCTAAACGGGTTCAGGAGTATCTATTTGTGATGGAAAGTTCGGATCATTTTACCGACTCTGACCTTTGAGTCTCGTTCAGCAAAATAAACGAAATGACTTAAAAAAAGATTAGCAAAATGTAATTAAAATGTTACTACTGCTATTGTCTACTGCCTACACAAACTGTAATGCTATAAGAAACAGAAAAGATTAATTCATTGTTTACCTGGGTCTTTAGTCTATGTCACCTCACCTCTTATCTGACACGTTTTTGAGTCGTTCCTTCATCACGTGACAGCCCCATAAGATGAACTAATAGGATGTTGCGCATGCGCGACTGAACGAATCACTCCCTGAGACGACTCGTTCTTCCCGAGTCACATTAAAGATTCGTTCAAAAAGAATGACTGTTTCCTAAAAACATAGAAACTCTGTCACGCATCTGTCATCGTTAATGACGTCAAGCAGGTGTTGGAGTGAAAACTTCTACTAATGAATCAAATTAATGTAATATTATGATTGTAAATAATGAACATGCCACCTGAGGACTCCTGTGATTTTTGTTCTCCATTATTTTGCTGGTTTCCAATGGTAATGAAGGATGTACGCACATGCTGTCACGAATCTGGTCGGTGCTCTGCGGACTACCCACCACCAGATGTCACTCTCACCTTTTCGTTCACGCTTGACTGTCACTCTGTATCTCGGACTGCATCTCCCATCCTCCACCGCACTGATTGCGTCAACCCCGTGACCAATCAGGCTTTCTATAAAAGCCCCAGACCGTCCCAGTTCATGTTACGGATAGTAGTAGTTTCCCAGCGTTTCCCTGTGTTTCCTAGCGTTTCCTAGTGTTTCCTAGTGTTTCCCGGATCTCTCGCCTGCCTGACCATTCTCTCGGATTACCCTTCACAGACATTGTTCGCTCCCGATTGGACTTACGCCTGTTTCACGGACTCCGATTGTGCCTCGCCTACGTTATCCCTGTCTGCTATGTTGTTTGACCCTGCCAGTTCGACCATGTATCTGTCTCGTCCCAATAAAAGCTTGCATGTGGATCCGCTCGTCTCCCGTCACTCACTCTCCGTTACACATGCACACTCTTCAGTAACGGAACTTTAATTCTCTTAAAAGAGAATTACATAGAATGAAATTTATAAGTGAATGGAATAAAAGATTTAAATTGTACTGAATGTCAGCTTGCTTATTTTGCTCAAGAGCATAATGTATTGTGCATGTAAGTCCATATGGCACACTAATAAGAAACTATGCAACCACAGGTTGAGAGCTGTCGTTTCAACTATAGTAATTTATGATTTTCGAATGTTTTCGAACTGTGGATTTACATCAAATTGTTGAATTATGTCTCTAGAAAAAAAAAAAAATGCAATCATAGTTGGCTAACGATGATTTGGGAAATGTACACTCAATCTCATGAGAAAACATAACTATTTTACAAAGCAATTTGTATGCATAGCGATTTGATTTGTACAACAATAGTTAATGTATATATGTATATATATATAATTGCTATATGTAACAGTTCCATTCCACAAAAGAATCTCTATTTGAATCTTTTATTTAGTAACTATTTTGTGAGTTGTCAGATTCATATGAATTCGTATCATATATCATTTTTAGAACAAAGATAGATAGAACACGAAGAACACGAAGATATTCGGTGGGGCGTAAGCAAATCATATGGAAATGCAATGTAATGTAATCATACTAATTGAAAATTTATTTTTCACAACAGAAAAGGTATGAATTGCCTATGAGAGCGTTGGTGGAAATGAGATTCAGCAAGCTTAAAAAGCTTATATAAGAAGGTACGAGGAAGCACTGGCAGACTGTAGCTGGTTTACACGGGTAACTGGAAAGCTGTGGTATCAAGACCTAGAGCAGATGAGATTAAAATGCTTTGCTCAAAGGCACAACAGCATCAATCAGAAGAAGAGCTCGTGGTGGGATGTAAACGTGGTATTTCCTGTTCATGCGGTGCACTTATCCTCTACATCCACAACCTCTAGCTTCCCAAGCCAGCGATTTATCAATTAGGGCCGTGCCCATTCATCTATTATTCACTGTCTCCATGCTGTTCTGATGTCCTCTTTTCCATGGCCAATTAGCCAAAACACATCACTGTATCCCACAGATTCTTCTCTCGCGGACTGCTCTGCCACGGTCCATAAGCTCAGCAGAAACGTCACGGCCTCGTCCAGGGATAGCATAGTTAATTAGCCCTTCTGTTGACGAGAGAAATTTTGGCAGGGCGAGTCGGGGAGCAAAAGAATAGAAGGAAAAAAATGTGAAATCAGCTCCAGACATTATGTTGTGGTGCTGCTGAGGCTTTGTGCTTTGAAGTGTGATTGCTGTGGCTGTCTCACATCCATTAATGGAGCTCTCCAGCATGTCTTCAGACACAAACAGTGCTGACATTTTATAGGTTTGTATTTATCCATGTAGGAAATGTACTTGTCCCACATTTTTCTTTGTTATTTGTTTCATAAAATCTTTCATGTTGTATTTCTGGCTACAAGAATTGTTCATCCAAAAATGAAAATCCTGTCACAAGAGAACTAACGAGCTCTCTTTAACATTCAGTAACATTTTAGTTTAGGGACCAATTCGTACTATTAACTAGTTGCTTATTAGTGTGCATATTACTAGAATATTGGCACATATCAAAGCACAAATTAATGCCTTAATCTGCATGACAATATTTCAGATCCCTTTAATCCTACCACATACCTAAACCTAACAACTACTTTAACTATTAATAAGCAGCAAATTAGGAGTTTATTGAGCCAAAGGTCATAGTTAATGGTTAGTTATTAGTGAGTGGAATGGAACTTTCTATACAATCCTGAAAAAAAAAAAAAAGTTTTTAAAAAACATTGATAATAATAGTCATGTTTCTTGAGCAGCAGTGAAGAATGGAGTAATGATGCTGAAAATTCAGCTTTGCATCACAGGAATAAATTACATTTAAACCTAATATATTCTAATAGAAAACACTTATTTGAAATTGTAATAATGTTTCACAATTTTACAGTGTTCCTGATTAAATAAATGCAGCCTTAGTGAGCATTTTTAAACATTTTAGGTAATTTATTGATCCCAAATTGCTGAGGTATAAGTGGAATAAAATATCCAGTACCAGTACCTTACATTTTCCAACCAATCCAAAGCTGAACAATCCACAGCACATCTCCATGGAACACTGATGTAACTGAATAAATCGGTGTTTTGAATGAATTAATTGAATGAATGATTCAGTGACACACTTAATTGTCACCACCAGTGTAATAAAGTAACCTGCAGAAAAAGTCACTAAAAATCTCTGCTACTAATGTTCAAACAGTCTGTAATGAAATCTTATTTATGATGTCTGTGATGTTCTTGAAATGCCAGTCGGGTTTAATGAATGGAGCTAACGGTTGTAATTTTTGTCATTTATAGAGCTTGATGGACATCACATGAAATCTAGGTGAGAAATTCCATGAATTAAATCACATTATTATTATTATATAGACCCGGGGTGCCCAACCCTGTTCCTGGATATCGACCTTCCTGCAGAGTTTAGTTCCAACCCTGATCAAACACACCTGTCTGTAATTATCAAATGCTCCTTCAGATCCTAATTAGCTGGTTCAGGTGTGTTTGATCAGGGTTGGAGCTGAGCTCTGGAGGAAGGTCAGTCTCCAGGAACAGGGCTGAGCACCCCTGATGTAGACCATTTGGTGGTAGAAAATTACAGTTCTGCAGTATGGAAGCCAATCAGTTAAAGAGTAAAAAAATGTCATTTTTCAGTTTATATCTTACAATTCTGGCTTTTTTCTTGCAAATCCAAATTTGTATCTCACAATTCTAAAAAGAAAAATCATGCAATTGCAATTGCAAAAAAAAGGCAAAATTGGGAGATAAAAATTCTATATGTTTAAATGTTCTATGTACACTCTTAAAAATAAAGGTGCTTTAAAAGGTTCTGCAAGCGATGCCATAGAAGAACCATTTTTGGGTCCACAAAGAACCATTCAGTCAAAGGTTCTTTAAAGAACCATCTGTTTCTTACCTTTTTATAATCTGAAGAACCTGCTTTTGCCACAATAAACTTTTTGTGAAACAGAAAGGTTCTACAGAGGTTTAAGGTTCTTTATGGAACCATTTAGACAAAAAAAAAAAAAACGTTTCTTCTTTGGCATTGTGAAGTACCTTTATTACAGTGTAACTGTAACTGTAGGTCTAATACATTATTACCTATTTTTGAACTGCATATGTTTGCATATTATGTAGATGTCAAATTAAGATTTTTTTTTTTTTTTTTTTTTTTTTTTGATGAGGTCAGAGTATTTTTGCAATGAAGACAATACTAAATGGCATTCTAAAAAATGCTGGGTTAAAAACAACCAAGCGCTGAGAGAAATATGGACAAGCCCAGCAACTGGGTGAAACGTTTCACCCATCCTTCTGGGTATTTTTATCAAACTCAACTATTGTTTAAAAATTACTATATGGCTGGCTTAAAATGAACCCAAATAGGTTGTAAATTAAAAATCAGACACATAATTACTGGTGACATCAGCAATAATCAAAAGGTGAACTTAAAGGGGTCCAATTATGCTCTTTTACAAAGTCTTGATTTTGTTTTGGGGTGTACTAGAACATGCTCTCATGATTGGTGGTTCAAAAAAATTTAATTATTACAATACTTTTCTTCCCAGCCTGGCACAAAAGGCTCGATTAGTTCCGGGTTTGATGAAGGCCCGCCTTCTAAAAAAAAAAATGTGTTGTGATTGGTTAGCTGTCCCAGTGCGTTGTGATTGTGTTTCAATACTGCCACGCCCCTTACCAAAGAAGCCATTTCCATGTACAACTTTTACCGCAAGCTAGATTAAAGCGATTCTTGCATTTTAAATATGGATATTTTTCTTACAAAAACACATCAGTTCGCTACAGGAGGCCTTTATTGACCCTCTGGAGCCGTGTGAGGCACTTTTTATTATGTATGAATGCACTTTATTGGACTTGTTTTGGACTGATGAAGAGAAGCACCTGTCTATGCCGTTCTAAAGCTTGGGAGTGCCAGGATCATTTTTAATATAACTCTGATTGCATTCGTCTAAAAGTAGGAAGTTATATACACCTAGGATGCATGGAGGGTGAGTAGATAATACGCTACAGTAGCGCTGGGTCCTATGTGTTTTGACCCCCTATACAGCACAAATCTACGGCGCAGCTTCTACACAGCCACCGGAGCAGATCGCAGCACATCTAGTCAATGCTGTTTATACCCGCTGCTGCTCGTTGAAGCATCCCAGAAGTGGCTCTCTGCGCTGCATCGCTAAAGTTAGGCTAATCCCCCACCTCATTCCTACCCACCCCCCAACCATTCGAATTTCTGTAGACAGGACTTTAATGATATTCTAATGGATCACATCATAACATGCGGAAAACAAACGCTGTACTCCAAGGGAGCCATTCGTTGTATTTCTTGGAAAGGACTTTTTAAAAAACTAAATATGTCCCTTTGGAGTGGACTTTGAGATTTGTAACTTTGTAGATCTTTTTTACGCCCAAATATACACACCACACACTGTGTGTGTGGTGGAAAAACATGGACAATCTCAAGGCTACAAGTCCATCTCCAGGGTCTTAATGTTCCTTCGTCCACTGTGCGCAATATCATCAAGAGGTTTACAGACTAAAATTCAAAAAGTCAAAAAGTATATAGGACCCCTTTTATTTCTGCTCACAAATGCAGAACTATTATACTATTATATACAGAACTAAATAAGATTATAATGAAAAGTATGTGTAACAGTATAAATTTCCCCGGGTGACACAAAGCCATTTTCTGTAATGTTTCTGTCTTTGAAAAGAAAACAAAAGCATTTAGAGAGAGAAAGAAGACTGACGGTAGTCTTGAGGGTGAACAGAAGAGTCACAGTGATGAATGAAAAAGCTAACATATGCTTTCACAAAAACACACCTGTGTCTGTGTCAGGCAGTGCTAGACTCTGTAAACAAAAACCAATGTGCCTGAGGGTCGCAAGCCAATGAGAAACACTGCCAGTGGTGTGAGTTTGGGAATAAATGTTTGTCTGAAAAATGGCAGATGAGGCTGGTATTTAAGAAACCTAAAAACAAACTATTTTTGCAAATCCTTTTGGTGACACTAGCTGCATATGAATTGTTTACAGTCACATAGCTTTATAATTAAATTGTCGAAAAGTCTGCCAACCACAAAATGCCACTTGTTACCTAAAGCCAGCACTTTCCATTTATTGAGCATTACGGAGTAGGATTTTTTTGGATCTTCTGGATGAATGAAAACACAGTTCTTTCACAAATAATTTGCCCCAGAGGGATTTTTTATTTGGGTCTGAGTGGGGGAAGCCTATGGAAGAAAGGTTATCGACAAAACACCAGAAAAGCAATGAAAAGAGGAGAAAATGCAATGGTTTTGGGAATTGTTCTTGATGGTAGTGTTTACTGTCCTGCCTTGTGTTTTAATTAATCCCAAACCAATCTGGAGCTCAGGTAATGGGCTTCAGAGAAACCATCTGTGTAACACATCCAAGGTTGGCACTCAGTCCAGCCCTACACACTTCTTACAGCGTCTTCCACAAAAGCAGCAGATGTTCGTGTCCGCTCTCAGAGTGGACAGCCATATTATTACACATCATTGATCCAACTCTTAAGAGAGATGCAACAGAGCCGGCACTCCTGAGTCCTTCACTTTCATATGGGTGAAAATTTCTTTAGTACAGAGTAGAGCACACACACACACACACACACACACACACACACACACACACACACACACACATACTGTACACTGCATCTTGTAGGCCTGTCATGATAACTACATTCAAGTATTGATTCCTGTCTGCTAGAGAGTGTAAGTGTTGGCTTATTAACTGATAATTACAAATGACATATGGGTCTTTGGTGGGTAGTTAGACGGGGGTGATGTAACGTAAATGCAATGCAAAATTAAGCTAAATGGATTAAATAGGGTTTATACACATAAAAGACACATTAGAAATTAAAATGGATAGGAGTATTGCATAAACAGCACATGAAGAGCAGATTAGTATTTTTCTAGTGCTGTTTCTGTTTACAGAATGTCGGTGTGTACTGTGTATATTTATATGTATATATAAATAAACACACATGCATGTATACATTTAAGAAATATATGTAATATATAGATATCTATGTATAACATTAATCATATATATATATATATATATTATTTCTTAAATATATACATGCACGTGTGTGCATTTATATATAGATGTAAATATAGACATTACACACACATATACAGTCATGGCCAAAAATATTGGCACCTTTGCAATTCTGTCAGAAAATGCAACACTTCTCTCAGAAAATTGTTCCAATTGCAAATGTTTTAGTACTCACATGCTTATGGTTTTGTTTGCACTGCAACAAGACACAAAATAAAAACAAAACAAACAAAAAAAAAAAAAAAAAAAGTCAAAATTTCACACAGAACTCAAAAATGAACTGGACAAAATTATTAGCACCTTGTCAAAATTGTAAGAAATAATTGCTTTTCAAGCATGTGATGCTCCTGTAATTTGTATTTAGACACACCTGTACTACACATAGTAATCACACTTGCAACCAGATAAAATGGAGAAAAGATGATTCAACCTTTGTGTTGTGTGTCACACTGAGCATAGAGAAAAGAAGTGTAAAGAGTTGTCTGTGGATTTGAGAGAAAAAATTGTGGAAAAACATAGACAATCTCAAGGCTACAAGTCCATCTCCAAACTCCGATCTCCAGGGTCTATGTTCCTTCGTCAGATTTGACTTTTCTTCTCTGTTTTTTGTGTTGTTCCAATGCAAACAAACAAACAAACAAACAAACAAACAAACAAAAAAACATGTGAGTACCAAAACATTTGCAACTGCAACAATTTTCTGAGAGAAGGGTTAAACTTTCTGATAGAATTGCAAGGGTGCCAATATTTTTGGCCATGACTGTATATTATATAAACAAAGACTTTTATTTTGGATACGATTAATTATGATTAATCGATCTGACAGCACTAATTTTTTTAGATGAATTACTCATATTTTCACTAATATACTTCAGTGTGCCTTGTCTGAATTCATTCATCATATTTATCCTAAGCTTGACAAGCCTTGATGCTTTCCCTAGTAAAAAATAAAGCATAAAGCAGAACCTGATTTTACCAAGTACGACATGTTCCTGGATCAACATCTTTGTTGACCCTGGAACAACATTGTGATTAACCAATCAGATTTTAAAAAACAGTTTATAGTTTTTGTGAAGTTTAGGCTTACAATCAGTGTTTGGTGCTTGTACATCAGTGTCATTCATCTATCATTTCCTCTGATTTTAGGGATTACTCATGGGTAAGGTTAGGTTTAGGTGTAGGGATGTGGTCAAGATTAAATTTTTAAATTAAAATGTTGTTCCAGGGTCAACAAAATATGTTGACCCAGGAACACATCTAACTCAGCAAAATCAGGATGTGCAAAAAATAATCGATTTTAAATGCATTTATTTTATACTAAGTATAGTTCAGTCTATTAACATATTTACTGACATATCACTCAAGACTTACTAATATAAAAATTGTAATTAAACTTTATTTGGAGTACTACTTGTGCATAATGCACATTTCGTAAAATATTAAGCCTAAAATATGTTTTAATGTCACTATTTATGAGGACTTTATGATCTTTAAATAATATCAGTCTTTAAATGCAAAATATTTAAAGTGTAATTATACTTGCAATAGTTCCACTTTAGCACAATCAAATACTTAAGTGTATCTTTAGTTGGACTTCAGCACTACTTCCGCACAGTTAAATTGTATTAGGCTACAAATTAGTTGATCCAGTTTAACAGACTTTAAATATATCAGTTTAGTATGCTAAAAGTACAATTGCAGGGTATTTTTATTAAGTAAACAATATGTAAATGTATTGCACTTAGCATGAAATAAATGCATTTTAAATACATTTTAGTGTATTTATTTTTCACTAGGGTTGACAGACATTGTTTCCTCATGCAAATGTTTTAAACATAAACTGATTAATGGTGACATTAAACACTCAAGTAGCAACAAAATAAGCTTTTTGGCAGGATGGGGAATCAAAAAAATAACCCTGATGAGAAGCCCAACCATGCTTCTTATCTAGTTTTACTAGACTAACCATGTTGGTTAGTCATTTTCACAATTTAAGTTACTTTTGAAGATCTAGACCAGCACATGACCACCAAAAATAAATTTTTTAATGACCTTGTCAGATTTAGCTAATTTCTAGGTACTGTTTTGTCCCCAAAACATGGTTAAATGGATAATTTATACAAAAAATGAAAATGTTGATGGTAGTTATTGATTTTCATAGTATTTGTTTTTTAATACTATGGAAGCTGATGGCTACCATCAGCTGTTTAGTTAGCAATATTCTTCAAAAATATTTTCTTTTGTGCTCAGACAAAAGAAACTCCTCAAGGTACACACACACAGTAGAGACTAGCAAAACAAACAACATAAAATCAAACATAATCCTGGCATTAAAACACAACAATTAGCGGCTGAACAATCATAATTGCTTGGGTCAGTGTATGTGCAATGCTCCAGTCTCAGCCGAATGTGTTGGAGGTGAAATTAAATGTCCTAACAATTGTCCAGACACAGCTGCACCACTTGCAGAAAGCATGTAGCAGACGGAGCATGACAAGAGCTTGTGTCATGCCAGCGGAGTGCAGCAGCCAGTGCCTGAGTCCAAAAAAGAGTCCAAATTACTGATGTGCACAGTATGCCATGGAGAAAAGGAACAAAGCAAAATATGAACTCCAGTGCTCTGTGATTTTGAGTGTGTCTGACCTTTCAGCTGTGTTCTGAAACAACATTAAGTAATGTCACTGCCAGCAACAATAGAACCAAAAAAAAAAAAAAAAAAACAAGAATCTGCCAATATATTTTATATAGTCTGTGCTTGAAGTGAGAAAAAAAGTGCTGGTACTCTCTTGTGCACTGGTTGGCATATGCAAATCATTATCACATTTGACATTTTGACAATACACAAAACAAAAATACTTGGAGATATTGCTGGTACATATGTATTAATGGTAAAAGGTAGAAAGTAAAGGCATGCTAAAGATTAAAATAGATCCATACCGGCCCACTTCACACACTCATTATTGCTGTCATGTGATCGATCTTACCATATTCACCATTGTGATAATATTTTAATACATGTTTTTGCTGTTGTCACATGACTTTCTTACCATGTTTGTCATTGTGACCACTCAAGCCACGTCATGTAGTTGGAAAAAGTCATGCAAAGAAAAAAAGAAATACAAAGAAATACAGTAATTTTTCAAAATACAAAAAAGATTCATGTTGCAGTTTTACAAGTTATTGCTGCTTTTTCATGTTGTCATGTGATCTGTCTTACCATATTCACCATTGTGATAACTCAAATTGTGCCACATAGATGAAAAGAGTCCTGCAGAAAAAGAAACAGATGTATATATTCAGAAATACAGTGATTATGCAGAATAAAACATTCATGCTGCATTTTGACACAAGCTAATACATGTTTTTGATGTTGTCACATTACATTTCTTACCATGTTTGCTACTGACAGCTCAAACTGTGGCTTGTAGATGGAAAGAATCATGCAAAGAAAGAAACAGAGAAGAACATGTTCAAAAATACAGTAATTTTCTGGAATAAAAAAAGATTAATGTTAGAGCTTAAAGGGGTCATCGGATGCAAACTTCACTTTTTCATGTTGTTTGAACATTAATGTGTGTTGGCAGTGTATGTACAAATCTACCCTATAATGATAAAATCCATGCAGTGGTTTTTAATTAATCTGTAAAAATAATATCCCCTTTTTTAAATCGAGCCATTCTCAGATGCCAGAGGCCGCTCCCACAATAGTTGATTGACATGAGAGTTTTACCTCAGATCAGCTGTCACAGTCCAGTAACTTTCCTTGTTTCGATGCCGAAGCAGGGATGTAAGTTAGACAAGAATATCTCCGACTGAGCGATTGAGGTGATGTGTTTCTGGATGTAATAATGAACATAGTGGTTGTCATTTACTCCCGACATCTGAGCAGCTGAAGATACAGTGGATTACATTTGTTTGTGAAGGGAATGCGCCTCCCGATCTACATATATCCGTCTATGTTTGCGCGAATCATTCATGATCCAGCTTCACTTACAGCAGAAGTGTGTATAAGCATTTTTTTAAATGAAACTTTGCGATCGCCTTTCCTTATAACGTGGTAGTTAGGAAGTTTAGCGGCTAAACGTGGCTAAAGTAAACAGGCTCGTCATTCCACAGAGAGAAGAGAGGGGCGGGGCGAGCAGAGCTCATTTGCATTTAAAGGAACAACCCCTTAGAATAAGATGATTTTTGCAGAGCTGATTTTGACAAGGTAAAAAGGGTGTTATTTTACAAAACCATTGAGAATTTTTAATCAAAGTATATTATAGACTTTTTTTATTAAGACCCTAAAGAATCATATCAACTTGTGGAAAATGGGCATCCGATGACCCCTTTAACACAAGTTGATACAGTTTTTTGATGTATTACCATGTTTGCCATTGTGACGATCAATCCATATCTTGAAGTTGGAGTCATGCAAAGAAAGAAACAGACAAACATGTTCAAAAATACAGTGATTTTGCACTTTAAGACAGTTTTTTGATTAATTCACATTCAAAAACATTCAGATTTCACTTATCTTTTATTAATGTCATGTGATCTTACTATATTCACCATTGGTACGACTCAAACCATGGCATGTAGTTTGAAAGAGTTATGCAGAGAAAGAAACAGAGAAGAACATCAAAAATACAGTGATTTTCAGAATAAAAAATAATTTTACATAAATTAATACACGTTTAATTTGTACGATGCACAAACCACTGCATGTAGATAGAAAGAGTAATGCAAAGAAAGGAAAAGAGAAGAGCATGTTCAAAAATACAGTGATTTTCATGCTAGAATTGAACATCCTTTAATACAATTTTACAGTTCATATAAAACTTTGATATTTGACATCTTTTATTGCTGTCATAAGTTTACCATTGTGACGCTTAAACCATGACATGTAGATGTAAAGAATTATGCAAAGAAACAAACAGATGAACATGTTTAGAAATGCAATGAATTTGCACTTCAAAACAAGTTAATATAGCTTTTGATGTATACATATACAAAACATTCAGACTGGACTTATTTTATATTGCTGTCCGAAGATTTACCTTACCATGTCTTTGTGGCCGATCAAACCATGGCATGTAGTTGAAAACAGTCATGCAAAGAAAGAACCAGAGAAGAACATGTTCAGAAATACAGTGTTTGTTACTGCACTTTGACAAACTAATACAAATTTTTGATGTTGTCACATGACATTTCTTACCATGTTTGCTTACCATCATTGTGAAGCTCAAACCGTGACATGTAGATGAAATGAGTCATGCAAGGTAAAAAATACAAGAGCATGCTCAGAAATTCAGTTATTTTCCAGAATGAAAAACTGATGCTGCACAGTTAAAATTTTTTTTTTTAAATGTATTCATATGCAACACATTCAGATTGATTTTTATTGCTGTCATGTGATCTTTCTTACCATATTCACCACTGTGACACTCAAACCATGGCATGCAACTGGAAAGAGTAAAACTGAGAAGAACAAGTTCAGAAATCCGGTGATTTTTCAGAATTTAAGATTCATGCTAGACATTTTTTATGATGTATTCATATAAAACTTTGAGATTTGACTTAACTTCTATTGCCGTTGTAAGTTTGCCACTGTGACACTCATACCGTGTCATGTAGATGGAAAGAAACATGCAACAAAAGAAACAGAACATGTTCAGAAATACAGTAAAAAAAAAAAATCATGCTGCACTGTTTTAATGTATTCATAACATAGACATTCACCCCTGGTTTCACAGACAAGGCTTTAGGCTAATCCCAGATTAAAGTGCATGTTTGAACTTTCTCAACCGAAAATACCTTGTTCTGGCATATCTTAAAAACGTCAGTGCCATTGTTTTGTCTCAAGATGCGCACCTGTAACATTTTTATAAAAGCTGCTTAAATATCTTAATTTAACTAAGGCCTAGTCCTGATTTAAGCTAAGACAGACTTTTTGTTTTCAAAATTTGCTGACCTTTCATCGCTGTCTTTCTTGACACTCCCACCACGGCAGTGATATGAAGATGGAGAGAAACAAAGAAGAACATGTTTAAGAGATTCTTTCCAGAATTAACTTGAACATGTCAATAATTTTCACTGTATTAATGTATTTCTTTTGATATGATTTACCTTGATTTACAGACAAATAAATCTTGTTCTTTCCATCAAACACAACAGAAGTTCAAACGAGGCACAATTTCCATAATTAACCGACTGCAGCTTTTATATCTCAGTAAAAGGTGGCGCATCTGAAGTCACAGTAAGCCATAAACATATAGCAGTATATAAATGCCTGCACAATATGTCCAGTTTGTTTTCGCAATGAGCGTGAGCTGATAGTCAGAAAATGAATTTTGAAGATACGGAGGATTATACTAGTGGGCACCCTGGTGAAAAAAACAGCATATTCTGGTAGGTATGTTTTGATGCTGGGATGCTGGTTAGGTATGTTTTGGTGCTGGTTTAAATCAGCAAAGGACCAGCTTAAACCAGCACCAAAACATACCTAACCAGCATCACAGCATCAAAACATACCTACCAGCATATGCTGGTTTTTTCACCAGGGCAGTGCTGGGTTCACAGTCATTTATCATATTTTTTTATTAACAGTGTTAACTCTTTCCCTGCCAATCACAGAATTTTCTGTTATTTATGAAAAAACGCCCTGCCCAACACTGAATTTTCCGGGTTTCTGGATTTTCACTGTTATACGGTCGAGGGCGCTAAACACAGGTGAGGAAGACAGAAACGAGCGTTCTCATATGTACGACAGTGTTTTAGTGCCACATTAAAAAAAAAAAAAAAAAAAAAAAAAAATAAAACAATTTTCT
Organism: Labeo rohita; assembly: GCF_022985175.1. Classification (NCBI taxonomy): domain Eukaryota; kingdom Metazoa; phylum Chordata; class Actinopteri; order Cypriniformes; family Cyprinidae; genus Labeo; species Labeo rohita. The sequence continues at coordinate 4,090,970 of NC_066887.1, forward strand.
TTATTCTCAAATCATTTCGACTTTATTCTCATAATTTTGACTTTATTCTTGAAATATTTTTAATTTATTCTTGAAACGTTTCAATTTTACTCTCGAAATATTATGACTTTAATCATGTAAGCTTAGATTTTTTTTATTTTTTAACGTGCCACTAAAACAGATACATATGTAAGCAGATACATATGAAATGTAATGCGATCATCCACAATTTAGAGTATATAAATGAAAACTGTTACAGAGTGAAATGTCAATCCAGGAGGCAGTGAAGAACTATGAAACTTTGGGGGTGCTGATGGAAGCGAGCTACTGCATCTTTACTTTGATCACCGTGATCACCGTTACTTAAATAAAGAATTCCAATGAGTAGTAACAGCAAGTGCACCTTCGAACCATTGAAGCAGGGAATGCAAGAAATTATTGCATTCAGAACTTATAAAATCCTTGCCCTGCAATTTAACACAAGAAGTAAATTCTTCCACTGATTGTAAAGAATAATTATTGCCTTCTAATAGTCTCAAAATTTCTATGGGGATTGCATGTAAAACCAAAAGATATTATATAGAATCAACTGAAAAGTTTTGAATATGAACAAATTCTGTATGATTGTATAAAATACCATCCTTACCAGTCAACTGTTTTACCCAAATAATTCCCTTACCAGTTAAGGAGATATCTCTCATCAGCCAAGAATTCAGTTTCTTTTCAAATGATTGAATAATAGAAGTAAAGTTAACTTAGTTCTAACATTTTTGTTTTTAGATATCGTAATACCCAAATATTTTGCTACATGAGCCTAGGGCCATAAGTTCACATTTTTTAATATTCAGGGAGAGGCCAGATACAGATGAAAATAACTGCAGACACTTAATTGCTTTTTCAGTTTCTGTATAATCTTATTTTTTAAAAAAAAAAAAAAAAAAAAAAAAAAAAAAAAAAGGGTAGTATCATCAGCTAATTGTGTACATTTAATTTCTGTATCTTTTATTTTAATACCACGGAAAAAAATTATATTCTTAATATGAATGGCCATAACTTGCATAACCAACAAAAAAGCAATGGACTAATAGGGCAGCCCTGTCGAATGCCCCTTTTGATTTCAAATCTATATGAAGTTCCATAGGTCAGTTTAACAGAGCTATTAATTTGACTATATAAGGTTCTGATTACTTTTTGAAACATGTCCCCAAAACCAAAAAAATTCAAGGGTTTTGAAAATAAAGTCATATTCAATTGTATCAAAAGCCTTGTAAAAATCGACAAACAAAATAAAACTATTTTCATTAACAATTTCACTATGGTCTGTAAGATCTAATACAAGTCTAACATTATTACAAATATGTCTTCCTTTTATAAAACCTGATTGCGCCTCATCAATGATAGATTCTAATCCTAATTTTAATCTTTCAGCGAATATGGAAGCAATAATTTTACCAGCATTGTTGATTAAGGTGATAGGTCGCCAATTATCTAATGATAAAAGATCTTTATCAGGCTTTGGAATTAAAGATATTAGACCTATTAAATGGATACTTCCTTATCACAAAGGGCTTTAAATTCTTCATCAATACTATTACTATTATGTTTTAGGGGCTTCAGAAAATCATCTATTTCATTTACAGAGCATGCATTACTAGAATATAATTTACCATAAAAATCTGAGACATATTTTGAAATAATAATAGGGTCTAGCATTTCATTGCCATTAATATTAAGTTATAATAATATTAATTTCTTTTCTCTAAATTATAAAATTATCTAGAATTAGTTTCCGCTTCTTCTAACCAACATCTTTGCGATCTAACAAATGCCCCTTTTGCCTTAATTATATATAATTTATCTAATTCTGGGACATCTGGGACAATATTAAAGTCCCCACCTAGAATAATCTCTACATCATGAAATCTCTCCCTTCCCTTATTAATTTCATTTTCAATATCAGAGAACAAATTAACATTACATTGTTTAATATTTGAAGCATATACAGTACCCTAACAAAAATATTTTCCCATCAACGATGACTGTTAGAATTATCCATCTACCCCCATTATGAACATTACTACTAACAACTTTACCTTTAAATGAACCCTTTAAAATTGCAACTCCTGCTGAGTGATTGCTCCCAAAAGAATGCCAAATTTCACTGCCCCATTGAGCCCTCCAAAAACTCACATCTGAAGAACAAGCATGAGTCTCTTGTAAGACATAAAAATCCACATTAAATCTTTTATAATACAAAAAAACAGCCTTTCGTTTCGTTACATCTCAAATACCCCTGACATTAAAAGAACAAAATGATAATGACATAAACCTTTAACAACCACCAAAAAGAAAGAAGAAAAAAGGCAGAAAGTCATTAAGAGCTAAGATATATGTAACTCAAAGGGTGCATAATTCCTATTAATTTACAGTATAACCTGGGAGATTTTTCATCACAACCATTACTCTATCCATAATTATTTCCTAATCATTTCTCTTTTTTTATCCTCTTTTTTTTTATATACCTTTGAAACCATCGGAGCCTTTATTTAGGAAAAATTTCAACGCCTTCAACAAAGGCTCTACTCCCCACAAAATAAGCTTTGGGACCTTTCTCTCTGGCATCTCTCACCATGGGCCACAGGAGTTTACGTCTCTCTACATCCAACGCGGTCAAATCCTCTGTAAACCGTAAGCGCTGCCCTTGAAGGAATTCACAGTTCTTCGCCTTTTTCCAGAGTAGATCCCAAGTAGACCTGCTCGTGAATTGAATTATCATTGCTCTTGAGCTCCTTCCCTGCTCTTTTCGACCTAGTCTATGAACAATGTCCACATCGACCTGGCATCTATCCTTTAGCTCTGGAGTTTCTGAACCACAAATTTCAATCACCAGATGCTTGAGATCCTCATCCGTTTTTTTGGGGTCACCGTGCAGCCTCAGATTCCACCTCCGCCGATATCTTTCTGCTTCGATGACTTTACGTTCAAGCTCAGCAACTTTTTGTTCATGTGACTTGGTGTTTTTTCACAACCTTCATTTCGTCTTTTAAGTCCTTAACTTCATTTTAGCGTGAAATCAATGGATGGTTCCCCGAACTCTCATTAATTTTCTTGGATAAGAGAGTTATAATGTTCTCTTGCATCTCAAGTGTATGAGTGATCTGCCAAACTAATGTCACCAATCCCTTCATCTCGACTTCTTGGTGTCGCTGTAGATTTCAGTGTATTAAAAGCAGCCTTTTCTTTTCGTTTAATAGTGCCACCAGAGCTGCAAATCGTATTTGGTTTCGTTTTGTGAGAGAAAATTCACATACGATCAAAGGGGAACGATTCTAAAACCTATCGTCTGGTTGACAATCCAGCGTAAAATACAATTAGTCCATAGAGTATGACACTGGACTTCTCCCTTCAAAAATATTCGGAAAAAAACAAGGCGTCCTAAGGCGTCCGCACTTAAAACAGACTATCCACCTTGGCCGCCGTCTTGCCAGCCGCCTCGCCAACAGACTTGTGTTAGGTACATTAAAAAACATTTTGATTGGAATAAAATTTGGATGACACCTCATAAGTATTGCATCACAAATAAAGTGAAAGAAGTTTCATATAAAATTTTCCATCGAGTTTACCCAGGTTAAATCACTTTAAGCGTTTTAAGGTGAACATTGAAGACACCTGTGTTTTTTGTAAAGTTTTCCCTGAAACTATTAATCACTTATTTTGGGAATGTCTTAAGTCACAAATATTTTGGAAAGAGCTGAATAATTATATACAACAAAAAGCTATGATTTCTGTGCATTTTGTAGAAGTTGATATTATGCTAAAATGTTTTTCACTTGATGGGGATAAGAGTTTTATATTTATTCTTGATTTGATTATTATAATTGCCTGTTACTATATTCATAAAGCCAAACGGAATGATAAATTACCAAATTTTGAACAATTTAAAGTTGATATTAAAATATATTTGGAGACAATAGAAAAAAGTAAAAATTTAAAAGCAAAAAAGACTATACAGCTGTTTAATAAGTACAAGTTGTTTATATAAAAAGCCTTTCTCTTGTATTATTATTATTATTCTTTTTATGTTTTATTTTTATTTATTTTTTACTTTTATTAATTTATTGTATTCTTTTATACATGTATACGTGCATTGCCCCTGACATGTAAGGATACATGTGCTCTTGTATGTAAAATATATGAAAACACAATTTTCTCAGGTTTTTGCTCAAAATGTTGCTTTTTTATGAAAATTACCTACATTCCAGTGTTGGTTTAAAAAAGAATGCATGAAGCTAGAATAAAACTGACTGACTGATTGATTTAAGCACTTGCTCTTGCTCTTTATTTTGATGTATTGCATGTTCAGATATTCATACAGCAAAATATTCTGGGGGCCATGAAATTGTAGTGGAAATGATCAAAAATGCCTGCAGTGGCTGACAATGTTTTTCAAAGATGCTGGTGGGGAAAAAGTTAAGCAAGCATTCTACACACAGAAAAAAAATGGTGCTTCAGCGGTTCTTCAGCGGTTCTTTGGTGTGATTGTGGTGCTATATAGCACCGTTAGTGTATAAAGAACCGATCAAGCCCCTGTCTGGTTCTTGGTTCTTCAGTGGTTCTTTGGGGTCGTTAAGGTGCTATATAGCACCACTGCCATATAAAGAACCTGTTAAGCCTCTGAATAAGGATCTCTAACTCTCTCTTAAACTCTTCAGTTAGGGAAAGGATTAAAACAACATTAACATACAGTGTATTTCCTGAAGATCTTTTTGTCCCTAAGGCCCCCATAAAGAAATATTTCCCATATAAGACCTTTTGACCTTAGAAAAGCATAAAAGTGATTCAAGACATTTTGCCATTGTAGTAAATATATTTACTACTATTGTAGTAATACAAGCCCTATATGATTGTTTCTATTGAGCACCATTTTTGTTGAAGTAATAAAATGCTATACACAGCAAAATCCCCAGTGTTAATTTAACACTCTGAGTGTGAACACATATAAACACTGAAGCAGTGTTAAAGTCAACACTGAAGTAGTGTTGAAGTTAACGAGATAATTAGGTGATTAACGAAGTGATGATTGATCATTATTGAAGACACCTGATGTTAATAAGCAGAATCACCAAAGGAGAAAACCAAAAATTTTAAGCAACCATTATAGTGGTCAGTGTTTACATTAGTTGGGCTCTTGACCCTTAAATCATCAATATTAGATCTTGTTTGGCTGCAATTACTGAGTTAAAACAGCCAGACAAGCAAAGAGCAAAAGTCAATAAAATGGCATTGACTGTGCTTGACTTAATTATCATGTAGTGACTTGAGTATTTGACATAGGATTTCATTACAGATTACAAAAAAAAAACTGTGAACAAAAGATCAATCAGTTTTGCCATAATCAGACAGATGATGAAAATAAGTTTATCTTAATTTAGACACACAGACATGAAGAATCAGTGTGAGAATCACAACAACGGTGACCATCAAAAAGCGTGTTGTAGCCAATCAGAACTCATCCATGACTCCCATCATGCATTGCGGCATGAATAAATTATGAGAGTTCAGAGTTGATCTGTTTATCTGAATATGCCGTTTGTCACCATTGTTGAGATTCATGGGCTGGTTCTTGATGTCTATGTGTGCCTAGGTGAAATACTTTTTTTTTTTTTTAAACAGGTTGTAAAAAAATCTTTCCAAAATGTATAGGAAGTGCTGGATCTTCTGTGGATTGTCAAGGCTATTACAATAAAAAAAAAAAAAAAAACCTAACTTAGAGATTAGACTCTAGGTGATTTATGTCAAACAATGAATATTTTAAAACATAATCACCTGGTGACTTGAGCTTTTGGCTTGTCTGGCTGTTTTAACTCAAATACAGCAGCCAAACAAAATCTAGTATTAAAGATTTAATGGTCAAGAGCCCAACTAATGCAAACATTGACCACTATAATGGTTGCTTAAAAATTTTGGTTTTCTCCTTTGGTGATTCTGCTTATTAACATCAGGTGTCTTCAATAATGATCAATCATCACTTTGTTAATCACCTAATTATCTCATTACCTTCAACACTGCATCAGTGTTTATATGTGTCCACACTCAGAGTGTTAAATTAACACTGGGGGTTTTGCTGTGTATGGTACATCTGATGGTTCTGCATAGAACCATTTGACAAAGGTGCCATATAGCATCTTTTAAAATAGGTGCTATATAGCACTAAAAGTGGTTCCGCTATGATTTCGAGCCAAAGAACCACTTTTAGTGCTATATAGCACCATTTGTTTTTAGAGTGTTAAAACCCCTGCAAACACTTTTAAACTAGAGGAAAAAAACAGCTTTTTTTGCATGTGCATACAGCACTGAAGCATATGTGTGTGTGTGTGTGTGTGTGTGTGTGGTTTGTTTACCTGAGAATGTCATGCTCCGATAAATTGCATATCAGTCTTTAATTTATAGTTGCAGAAACTTATTTTGCAGCATTAGCTTGTGTTCTTCCCAAGTGCCCTTTTGTTCAGGTGTCACAAGCAAACAGATGTACAGATATAAGCATAATTTGTTTGTCAAGTGAACGTAACAGTGACAGCTATATTAAGCAGTGTTTCTTCAACTATGGGCACTTTGGGCCATAAATATTAATAAACTACTGTAAAAAAAATGCTTTTCACATCCTCACTATTTATTTAGTTTGCCTAATAAGAATTTGCAATAGTGTATTCATACACTGAAAAAAAAGTGCAAAAACAAGTGTTTGACGTAGAAACAATGCTAGTAAATTTTACAGATAATTACACAGGATCGCCAAGTAACACAAAATTTTACATGAAATGTTAAAATAGAAAGACTTAAATAACATTTTCTTGTAAAATTTACTCCAGTAATCTTTATTTAATCCACAACTTGATTTTTTTGCAGTGTACATACCAGAAGATTTTTGACAGTTTCGTTATTTTGCATGAACATGCATCTCAAATGATACAATATGTTTAGCAACATTGTGCGGTGCAAATAATTTCACACTTTCTGTTTGGATGTGCAAAAACAAACAGCTTAATTGCTTAATAGCTTAATTGGAAATGACACAAGCACATTAACTATTGAAATATATTTGTTCATTGCAGTGGAAGTGATGCCAAAAATGTGGAAATTTATTTCTGAAATGTATAAATAGTGTTTAATTTTATATGCAGCAAGTAGTAAAAAATACATGATAGAGAGTTTGAGTAAAGTTTTCCAGTTGTAATGTGACCTCATATCACAATAAGACAGAAATATAACACCCTGGGAGATAAAAGTTGCAGAAACTCCTTTAAAAATCTCAAATGGAATAGTTTTAAAGTGTAAGAATCTGTCTCAGCTCATTCATGCTGTCTACTGTCAGTATTCAGTGATATAAACTGACAGTCAGCCTCCTCTCCTGAGCTCATCCATATTCATAAAAAGTATGTCATGAGCCTCAGAACATCAAGTCTGCTGAGTTTTTTTGGCGCCTCTACTACAGATTAAGTCTCACTTTCTTTGGAAGAAAATATGGAGAAAATACATTTCTAGGCATGTCCAACTAATGTGAATGCAACAAACAGGTGATATAGAGGTTCATTATTTTGTCCATTGATTTTGTGTTAGTGAACGTCTCCTCCTTTTACATCTCTGTTTACGTTCACAAACATATAATCCATGCTGGATTTATAACATGTTTTGATGCCCCTGAAACTCCTGGCTGACAGACAGCACAAATGACTGGATCAGGAGTGTGTCAGCACCGTTTGTGTCAATGCCAGCAGCGCAAGTCTGGCAATGGTGATATGCACGCTTGCATTTCTCACCGACATCATCTCAGCTGTACAGACAGTCTCTTCACTCATACATGCTCCATTAACACTATGTTCAACTCGCCAGCAAAGACCACTGAAGCAGCACAGCGTATGGTGAATCATTTACATAGGATAAACACTGCCCAGATGAGTAACTGACTACTTTACTGGACTAGTAAAGATAAATAGTCATCCATGATCCAAAATGGACACTTGTGAGCTATTAATCAATCAATCAATCAATCAATCGATTGAATGATTGATCAATCACTTTTTATGATGCCACCTTCTCATGGATGTGTGTAGAACAGTTAGCAGAAGCTAGACATTATGGTTTATAAAGTTTTAAATATAGATATTTTTCTTACACAAACACATCAGTTTGCTTCAGAAGGCCTTTATTAACCCCCCGGAGCCATGTGGAGCTCTTTTTATGATGGATGGATGCACTTCATTGGACTTCAAAATCTCAACACCCATTCACTGCTATTATAAATTTTTTTTTTTTTTTTTTAGATTTTATTTTTGGTGTTTTTATGCCTTTATTTAGATAGGACAGTGTAGGTGGACAGGAAGCGAAGTGGGAGAGAGAGAAGGGGGGGTGGGATCACAAAAGGTCCATGAGGATTCGAACTCGGGACGCCCGCAGCTCAACGGCGCTATTGGCGCATTAACTACGAGGTTATTGGCGCCGACAAGCCAGGACATTTTTAATATAACTCCAACTGTATTCGTCTGAAAGACGAAACGACCTACACTCTAAAAACAAATGGTGCTATATAGCACTAAAAGTGGTTCTTTGGCTCGTAATCATAGGGGAACCATATAGCACCTATTTTAAAAGGTGCTATATGGCACCTTTGTCAAATGGTTCTATGTAGAACCATCAGATGTACCATACACAGCTAAATCCCCAGTGTTAATTTAACACTCTGAGTGTGGACACATATAAACACTGATGCAGTGTTGAAGTTAACGAGATAATTAGGTGATTAACAAAGTGATGATTGATCATTATTTAAGACACCTGATGTTAATAAGCAGAATCACCAAAGGAGAAAAACAAAATTTTTAAGCAACCATTATAGTGGTCAATGTTTGCATTAGTTGGGCTCTTGACCCTTAAATCTTTAATACTCGATTTTGTTTGGCTGCTGTATTTGAGTTAAAACAGCCAGACAAGCCAAAAGCTCAAATCACCAGGTGATTGTTTTAACATATTCATTGTTTGATGTAAATCATGTAGAGACTAATCTCAAAGTTAGGTTTTTTTTTTGCTTATTGTAATAGCCTTGACAATCCACAGAAGATCCAGCACTTCCTATACATTTTGGAAAGTTTTCTTTTACAACCTGTTTAAAAAAAAAAGTATTTCACCTAGGCACACATAGACATCAAGAACCAGCCCATGAATCTCAACAATGGTGACAAACGGCATATTCAGATAAACAGATCAACTCTGAACTCTCATAATTTATTCATGCCGCAATGCATGAATGGAGTCATGGATGAGTTCTGATTGGCTACAACACGCTTTTTGATGGTCAGCTTTTTTTTTTTGTAATCTGTAAGGAAATTCTATGTCAAATACTCAAATCACTATATGATGATTAAGTCAAGCATAGTCAATGCCATCTTATTGACTTTTGCTCTTTGCTTGTCTGGCTGTTATAACTCAGTAATTGCAGCCAAACAAGGGTCGAGAGCCCAACTAATGTAAACACTGACCACTATAATGGTTGCTTAAAATTTTTGGTTTTCTCCTTTGGTGATTCTGCTTATTAACATCAGGTGTCTTCAATAATGATCAATCATCACTTCGTTAATCACCTAATTATCTCATTAACTTTAACACTGCTTCAGTGTTTATATGTGTCCACACTCAGAGTGTTAAATTAACACTGGGGATTTTGCTGTGTATAGCATTTTATTACTTCAACAAAAATGGTGCTCAATAGAAACAATCATATGGGGCTTGTATTACTACAATAGTAGTAAATATATTTACTACAATGGCAAAATGTCTTGAATCACTTGTTCACATGTTTTTCTAAGGTCAAAAGGTTTTATGTGGGAAATATTTCCTTATGGGGGCCTTAGGGGCAAAAAGATCTTCAGGAAATACACTGTATGTTAATGTTTTTTTAATCCTTTCCCCAACTGAAGAGTTTAAGAGAGAGTTAGAGATCCTTATTCAGAGGCTTAACAGGTTCTTTGTATGGCAGTGGTGCTATATAGCACCTTAACGACCCCAAAGAACCACTGAAGAACCGCTGAAGAACCAGACAGGGGCTTGACTGGTTCTTTATACACTAATGGTGCTATATAGCACCACAATCACACCAAAGAACCGCTGAAGAACCGCTGAAGCACCATTTTTTTTCTGTATGTAGGATGACTTGTAGTGACCTAGGATGACTTGCCTAGGATGGCGAGTAAATCATGGGGTAATTTTCATTTTTGGGTGAACTATCCCTTTAATATAGGAAACGAAGACAACTTGAAATTGCGTATTTGCCTAGTAGGCAAAAGTATATGGAAAGAATAGTATGTCCAAAATCACAGTACTCAAAGCAATAGGCGGATCAGGCCTGGATCAGGATCAGTTGGGAGCACTGGGAGAATTCCCGCTGGGCTGATCTGTTTTTTTTTTTGGCCGAGAGGGCCTGTGTTGTTATGCCACTGGTGTTGAAATATTGATGCTGTCCTTAGGCTGCCTGCACTTACAGCTGCCCCACTCTTTTTATTAATCATTTTCTCGCAGCCTCAATCGCAGGGTTGCCAGCTGTTCGGTATAATACGCCCGCAAGTTTGAACTTCCAAAATGCAGTTTAAATGCAGCTTCAAAGCCCAGCTGAGGAAGAAGGGCTTTATCTAGCTTTTCTAGAATCCTACATCGCTACAGAAGTACTAACCCAGTGTTTACAAAGTGAATGTGCAAAGAATGTCAAACGCCCTTTCAAAAAAAAAAAAAAAAAAAAAAAAAAGGTAAAACAGTAATGTAGGACGATTTTGAAGTTGGAAGATAAAATAAGATGGGAGTTTTTCAACATACTATCTTGAACCGGAGTGCACAGAGTATGCATGCATATCGCAGAGACAAGCAAGACAAGCATTTGTGGTTAAAAAGTGTATACATTTTTTTTTAGAAAATAGCCATTCGTTTTGGAAGTTCAAACTCACGGGCATCGTGAAAGTTTATGGAGAAAACTCCTGAACTGTTTTCCTCAAAAAACATAATTTCTTTATGACTGAAGTAAGAAAGAAATGAATATTTTGGATGACAAGGGGGTAAGTACATTATCTGTACATTTTTGTTCTGGAAGTGAGCTAATCATTTAAAGCATCAAAGAAATGCCCCTAATGAAAGCTATTTGGAATGCTCTTTGTCCCGTATTTGCAAGCAAAATTCTCTGCCGGTTGCTCCCACTCACAGCGAACAGGGCTCGTGCTACTGGAAATCCCTTCCACCATATATGGTCAATACAGTTATGGTATGTTGAAAAACTCCTGTCTCGTTTTCGTCTTCAACTTCAAAATCGTCCTACATCGAAGCAGAAATACTGACGCAGTGTTTACAAAGTGAACGTGCAAAGAATATCAAACGCCCTTTACAAAAAAGAGGTAAAACAGTGATGTAGGACGATTTTGAAGTTGAAGAAAAAAACAAGATGGGAGTTTTTTGACCTGTATTGACCCAGATTACACAGACTGTGATCAGTGCACTACTGCAGACAATCTGAGGTTTTAATTACAATTTTAATAGGCCGATTGTCAGTCATGAACTGAAGTGGGCTGCTCTAAGGCATGAAACTTCAGGGCTGAAAATAAGTCTCACTCTGGCCCTGTGATGGATGACCTATTATTTTCGGTGAGATTCTAAAGTGTGCATCCAGTGGAAACAATACTATCTCATGAGGCCACAGGAAAGGATTTGGACCCAGCCATTGCCTTACAAAGCAAACATATCTGGGATTTAGTTTTTGAAGGTTGTACTTGACACACAAACATCAACATACCTCAGCAAATGTAAAGAGATGAGCTCTCAACATCACAACACAACACATAATAACATAAAAAAATTGTGCTGCAATTCATACTGGGAACTCAGAAACCATTACTGAAAACAAAAAAACAAAAAAACAAACAAACTGGAAGCTGGAAATAACTGGTTTTAGCTGGTCTCCCAGACCTGGCTAAGCTGGTCAAGCAGGTCTCCTACACTCTAAAAAATAAAGGTGCTTTAAAAGGTTCTTCACAGCGAAGCCATTGAGGAACCATTTTTGGTTCCACAAAGAACCATTCAGTCAAAGGTTCTTTAAAGAACTTTCTCTTTCTTACCTTTTTATAATCTGAAAAACCTTCTTTTGCCACCTTTTGGGAAACAGAAAGGTTCTTCAGAAGTTAAAGGTTCTTTATGGATCTATTTAAACAAAAAAGGTTCTTCTATGGCATTGTGAAGCACCCTTAATTTTAAGAGTGTAGCCTGACCAGCTAAGACCAGCCTGGCCAGCTAAGGAAGTGGCCAAAACCCCTCTAAAATCAACCTACTGACCATCTATGACCAGCTAAGAACAGGCTGGATGACCAGCTAAAACCAGCCAACCAGCTTTTTTTTTGTTTGTTTGTTTTTCAGCAGGGCCTTAACATTTCAGCTGTACTGTTCAGTTTGAAATTCTTTGTTTAGTTGACTGCATCCGACTAGTTGGGAAAACATTTGAGGTAGTTCTGTTGATCTAACAGGTTTTATGTAGTTTTGAGGATTTCGAGTCGATTCTAAGAATTTGTGACTCAAAAGGTCCCATAAAGTGGATTTTTTTTAGTGTAAGCCTATGTTCTTTATTACTGACTGTTTACTAAATGCACACTAATTTTTGGGTGAACTAGATATTTCTGAATCTCGAGGAAAACTAATGAAGAGGTATTCCCTGGTGAAAAAACCAGCATAATATGCTGGTAGGTCTGTTTTGATGCTGGGATGCTGGTTAGGTATGTTTTGATGCTGGTTTATGCTGGTCCTTTGCTGGTTTATGCTGGGCATGTTGCTGGTCAAGGACCAGCATAAACCAGCAAAGGACCAGCATAGACTAGCAAAGGACCAGCTTAAACCAGCACCAAAAGATACCTAACCATCATCCCAACATCAAAACATACCAACCAGCATATGCTGGTTTTTTTCACCAGGGTTATTATGAAGTCCTCCATTAGTTAACCGTTTTGAAGAGTTAACTGTTTTGAGGGTTTGCACACATAATGTAGTGTTTTGTACATTTCTAACTCTCTTTCACCTATCAAGTGCAATAAAAGTGATGTACAAATGTGGTGCTTTCCCATTTTCGGCCTGATTTTCAGTCAGGGCTAATGTGATGGAGGACTAAATGACTGCATGTTTATCTGCTCTGATGGCAAAACTGCCACACTCTGCTTCTGTGGGTAAGACTTTTTTTAGTGTTAAATTGAATTCTGTCCTGTAAATGAGATCTGTTTATCATGCTTTGCTGCGTTTGGTCAGAGTGTTTACTCTGTGTGGCGGCGTGGTGACCCTTTTAGTGTGCACACAGCTGCTCTGGTATGCCTTTATTTACAAGGCAATCCTGGCTCAATTAATTTCTTATCGCTGTAGGCTTCTTTTTGAAGTTGCATGGCACTGTGGGATGAGCTCTAGTAAGTATTCATGATGGCTTTTTCATAAAGTATTCCTATAAATTAGACTAAAAGTTTCCTCAATTTAAGCTGGTGTTTCTGGATTATGGATGTTTGCACAACCAAATGAGAAAGCTTATTAGGGAAGTAAATGAATATGGCTGTTTTAGCCTTATGATAACTTTGAAAGTGCATTTCAGTTGTGAGAATATGCTGGTGTTGGTCATTTTGGTGTCTTGGACAGGTTGAAACCACTGTCCTGATATCATCCTGAAGAAATAAACCTCATTAAATGAATCAAATTCTTCAAAATAAAATCTTATTAATTCATTATTCTTTTAACAAAACATCAAACTTATAAATTAAATAAATTAATTAATATATTCAGTACTACAAGGTTATTCCATGGCATTTTTAGAGTCTTTAAATGCAACATTTGATGAAAATATATAGAACTATATATATAAATATATATAAATACATAAAATATAAAGGGTTCTATCATGTGGTACATATTTGGAACCTCAATGAACTGTTGTATTTTGTGTATAAATCATGTTAGAAGCATGTTAGCAACATGCTAGAAACGTGCTAGCAACTTGCTAATTATGTAGAAAACATGCTAACAACATGCTAATCATGCTAACAACTTGTTAATCATGCTAAAATCATGCTAGCAACTTGCTAATCATGCTAGAAACATGCTAGCAACTTGCTTATCGTGCTAGAAACATGCTAGTATCTTGCTAATCATGCTATAAACATGCTAACTTTCTAATCATGCTATAAACATGCTAGTATCTTGCTAATCGTTATTACATACTAGCAACATATTAGCAACACGCTAATCATGATAGAAATATGCTAGAAATTGTTATTAATCATGCTAGCTACTTGCTAATCATGCTAAAATTATACTAGCAACATGTTAGCAACATGCTATAAACATGCTAGCAATTTGCTAATCATGCTAGAACATACTAGCAACATGTTAGCAACATGTTAATCATTATATAAATATGTTAACAACTTGTTAATCATACTAGAAATATGGTAACAACTTGCTAATCATGGTAAAATCAAGCTAGCTACTTGCTAATCATGCTAGAAACATGCTAGCAACATGCTACTAACTTGTTAATCATGCTAGAAACATGCTAGCAACATGCTACTAACTTGCTTATCATGTTAGAAACATGTTAATCATGTTAGAATCATAGTAGCAACATGTTAGCAACATGCTAGAAACATGCTAGCAACTTGCTAATCGTGTTAAAATCATGTTTTTTAAAACTTTTAAAACTTTTTAACTTTTCAAACTTTTTCAAACTTTCTGGTCCGGCTTTCTCAAGCCAACTTAAAGTTTGTCTTGACAAACTTATTTATCTAGTTATTATTACAAAAATGTTTTAACAAAACATAACTTTTAACAAAACTTATAAATTAAATAGCTAAATTAATATATTCAGTACGACACGGTTATTTCATGACATTTAAATGCACAGTCTTTAAATGTAACAACTGATGAAAGTTTTAAGGGTTTTCAAAAACCATACACTCTTAGAAGAAAAGGTTCTATATAGAACCATAAAGGGTTCTGTCATGTGGTACATATTTGGAACCCCTTAAAGGTTCTATATAGAACCCCAATGAACCATCTTATTTTGTGTGTAAATCAATGGCTACCATCAACAGTTTGGTTACCACCATTCCTCAAAATATCTTCTTTTATGTTCAACAGAGGAAACACGGGTTTGAAACAACCTGAGGGTAAACTGTTCATTCAAGATCACATTCATTTCACAACCCATTATTTCTTGAGTCCTCTGTCTGTGTATACCCATGAACGGTACGTTACAATAAAAAGGCTTGTTTTTGTTTGTGTCCAATTTAATATGTCCCTTACCCTCAGGGTCTGATCTCTATAAAATTAAATAGTGTTTTGTTCAGAACAGAATCTCATTTTAGCTGGACATATTTTGGGCTATGTAGCTATTTTATTTTTATTTACTTGTTTATTTATTTATTTATTTTTTTTTTAAATTAAATTCCCATACCTGCACCATAAGGTGAATCGCTTCTGTGAGATACTGTAATAACTTTCTACAGCTGTTTACTCGCACTGTTGATTTATGGGATGCAGCAGCTGGTATCGTATAGATTAAATATTGTTTCACAGAGCAGCAGAATTAAAATCAGACAATTAGAGCTCGGTTCCTGAAGGACATTGCTATAATTCCCTATATGATGCAGAACAGTATTATTCAATGAAAAAATAGAAACCTAATTCAATTAATTTTATGCAAATGTGACCCTGGACACAAAACCAGTCATAAGGGTCATTTTTTTAAAAAATTGAGATTTTACAGAATCTGAAAGCTGAATAAATAAGCTTTTCACTGTCCAACTGAAGTTCTTAGTAATGAATATTACTGATCAAAAAGTTTTGAGATGTTTATGGTTATAAAATTTACTAAATATCTTCATGGAACATGATCTTTACTTTATATCCTAATGATTTTTGACATAAAAGAAAAATTAATAATTTTGATCCATATAATGTATTGTTGGCTATTGCTACAAATATAGCTGTGCTACTTAAGACTGGTTTTGTGGTTACATATATTATTTAATATTATTAAATCAACCTAAAATTATTATGTTGCTACACCAGGAAACTCAATTTAAAGACAAGATTGGGTAGAAACAGCTTGTTAGGATAACAATTGCAGGTGACCACTATAGCAAATGTTCATTGAGATGAAGATTTAAAGTATCTCTCAAACATATTAAAGCTTCCAGTAAGTATACCTATAAATCAGACATTCATTTACTTTTGTTAATCTTCAAGAGAAACTTTTGTTCTTTACTGTTTAGATAATCATTCTAATTATATGATTCAATTATTACCTTTTTTATGTGATTATAAAGCATTCAAGAAGTAAATGTAATCTTTGTTTGCTTGCTTTCTATTTGCTCACTTAAAATGTAAATGTTAATCAGTTTATAAGAAAAGATCTCATAAGTTATTATTCAGAGGAATTATGTACTGTACACTGAACACCACATAAAATAATGAGAACATAAAAATAAGAATGATATTTCTGTTCTAACATTATGTAAAGGAGACATATTATGCCTGTTTTTACAACGTGTAATATAAGTTTCAGGTGTTCCTTGAATGTGTCTGTGAAGTTTCAGCTCAAAATATCTTACAGATCATTTATTATATCACTAAAAAAAAAGGCTTTTTGAGTGGAAGCAGAAACATGCTGTTTTTGTGCATGTCTCTTTAAATGCAAATGAGCTGCTGCTCCCCGCCCCCTTTTAAACAACAGGGCTGTGCCTTTACAGCTCATAACTCAGATACTCTGCCAAAAAAAAACATCTGTTTGGTTTTGATTATCATCTCCATCGTGCTGAAATCATGCGGCATGCAAGTACTAAACAAGTTCTTTGTAATGTCTTATTGCGCTTAAACATTCAAATACACACAAGTTTAGGTTAAAAACACATGTGTGTGAAGGTAAACAGCTAGGAAAGTAAATAAATACAGTAAATACAGTAAATAAATACAGTGGTGTCTCCTCTGAGGCTGGGACTCTAATTAGTGTTCTGTGCTCGTCTGTGCAGCCAAGGACAGAACAGTTAGCATGCTTTGCTTGAACATTTGCCATGGCTTTATAACTGTTATGCTTGCAAAAACAAAACGATGGTGCTATGGGTGGAAACGGTAATATTATAATAAGATCTACTTTCCACGTCACGGGGGGGAGTAAAATCTGAGCTGCTTGTTTTTTTCACATGCTTGCAGAGAAAGGCTTACCAGAACGAGCTACTGGGTTGTCCTTTTTTTTTTTTAAATACATTTTCTGGGTTGGTAGATGCACTGGGGACCTGATTACAGCACTTAAATATGAAAACTCAGAGTGGGATATGTAAAACAATATTTATCTTGACTGACTACACAACTAATATTTAAAATAAGAATCTTATTTGTCAAACATTTTTCTCATTTGTTTGTAATACTGTGTGTCCCTTTTGTCTCTAAGTATGTTTACACAGCTGAGGCTTTATAGTCTGTTTTCTTGTAGGAAAATGCTTTTAATGCGAGTTTAGATTTAATTCTTCGTAGTCGCTGTCGTCGTCAGCACATAAAAGACAGCCAGGTGCTAATTAGCACAAGATGCACATGAGAGTGGATAATGTCATCACAGGCCCTGAGTCAACAATAATCTGCATACTCAACACTTCATGTGGGATGAGGAACGTCAAATTAGAGCCAACCAGTTGTGATTATAATCAATCAGTATAATGTGATTTCCCATACCCAAACAAAAGGGAGACTAAGTAACTGTAGCTGTCACGGAGGCAAGACGAGAAGTGGTCGATCGAGGAGTGGTCCCCGTGTAGCGTGACAGAGAACTCAAACGCGGATACACACGAGTGAGCAGGTTGGCCACGCAGTTAGTCTGAGAACGCTCCAGCGAAGGAGTAAAGATTTCCACCAGGAAACCCGCGATCTCATTCACACACAGAAAGGTATATAAACGTCCGCAGAGCGGTACTCACGTGAGTTGATTTGGTGAAGTTGAGGCGACCAACAAAGAGACAAACCATGAACTCAATGTCCGGTGCTGACTGAACCTTACTTCCTGTTTATATACCCGCGGAGATTACTTCCGGGACCTCGTGACCTCACGTGACTCGGTGCGTGTGACAGTACCCCCCCCCCTCCAGGGCCGGCACCAGACGGACCCGGGGCGGAGGATACCCGACGACGGTAGTCCTGGATCAGAGCAGGGTCCAGAATGAACCGTCCGGGAACCCATGACCGCTCCTCCGGGCCGTAGCCCTCCCAGTCTACGAGGTACTGGGTGCCCCGGCCACGGGGTCGCGAATCAAGGATTCTCCGAACGGTGTACGCAGGACCACCGTCCACAATCCGGGGTGGAGGGGGAGCGGGGGCCTGGGGAGACAGAGGGGAGAAAAAAACAGGTCTTAGTTGGGATTGGTGAAATACGGGATGGATCCGGAGAGAGGCAGGCAGCTGGAGCCGGAAGGTGACAGGGTTCAGACGATGGGTGATCTTGAAGGGACCGATAAACCGGGGGGTGAGTTTTCTGGAGTCCGTCTTCAGGTTGATATTTCTGGTGGATAGGTAAACCCTGTCACCCACATGGAACAATCGTCCCGGGGGGGTGTCGGCGGCGGTGCTGCACGACGTAGCGTCGGTTGGCCTTTTGGATGGCAGCACGGGCATGGTTCCAAAGCCGCCGACACCGGCGGACCAACTGTTGGGCAGACGGAACTTCAACCTCCGGCTCCTGATGTTCGAATATGGGAGGTTGAAATCCGTAGCATACCTCGAATGGGCTCAGGCCGGTGGCGGTGGAGGTGTGGAGGTTATTGGAAAGTTCGGCCCAGACGAGGTAGCTAGCCCAGGAGCGCTGATGGTCACTAGCAAAGCATCGGAGGAAGCGCTCCAGTTGTTGGTTGGCCCGCTCCGTCTGGCCGTTAGTTTGAGGATGGAACCCTGAGGATAAGCTGGAGGTGGTGCCGACCAGACGGCAGAAGGCCTGCCAGAACTTTGCCGTGAACTGGGGCCCTCTGTCCGAGACGATGTCCTGGGGGAACCCATGCAGGCGGACTACATGTTCAAGGATTAACTCCGCGGTGGTCTTGGCAGAGGGGAGTCCGGAGAGAGCCACCAGGTGCACAGCCTTGGAGAAACGATCCACGATGGTGAGGATGGTGTTCTTTCCTAAGGACTCGGGAAGTCCAGAGACGAAGTCGAGGGAGATGTGGGTCCAGGGGCGTTTGGGGATGGGGAGGGGCTGCAACTCCCGGTGGAGGGCGCGTTGGGGTTTTAGAGCGGGCACAGGTGTTACAGGCCAGAACGTACTCCTGTACGTCCCTCCGCAGCGTCCTCCACCAAAACACTCGACTGATGAAGTTGATGGTTCTCTGAACTCCCTGATGTCCGCCCAACGTGGAGTCGTGTCCCCACTGGAGCACCTCCTGGCGCAGGTGGTTGGGAACGAAGAGGCATCCAGCGGGTGTCTCAGGTGGCGGAGGCTCTTGGCTGTGACTCTGGCGTACTCTCTCTTCTAACCCCCACCGGATAGGAGCCAGAATGATCTGTGACGGCAGGACAGGCGCGGGATCGGAGGTGGTGGTGTCTTTTTTTGACGGGAGAGAGCATCGGCCTTGGTGTTTTTGGATCCCTGGGGTGTGCCCACCGCGCCTGCCTGGGGTTGAGTTGCTTGGTCTGCCTGATGAGAGTGAGGTTCTGGTGATCGGTCCAGACGGTGAATGGTTCACTGCCGCCCTGGAGCCAGTGACGCCATTCCTCCAGAGCCCACTTGATGGCCAACAGCTCCCGGTCCCCTACCCCGTAGCGCTGTTGAGTGGAATTAAATTTTCTGGAGAAGAAGCTACATGGGTGTAACTTCTCGTCTGACCACGTTGCGAGAGAACGGCTCCTACGCCCACATCGGAGGCGTCCACCTCAACAACGAAGGCCTTTGTGGGGTCGGGATGGGTGAGAATGGGAGCGGTAGTGAACTGGTGACAGAGGGTCTTGAAAGCTTGAATGGCCTCGGGGTGAGATGGAATTCTCCGCGTGATGGCTTAGTGAGAGCAGTAAGAGGTGCTGCAGTTGAGCTGAAGCCCCGGATGAATCGCCGATAGAAATTGGCGAACCCCAAAAAACGCTGTAGCTGTTTGAGCGACGTGGGTAGGGGCCACGAACGCACAGCCTCCAGTTTCTGAGGATCCATGGCCACACCCTGAGCAGAGATGATGAAGCCCAGGAACGTGGTGGAGTGCTGGTGGAAAGCACATTTTTCCAGCTTACAGTACAACTGGTGGGCCAGCAACCTCTGCAGGACTGCTCGGACATGCTGGATATGCTCATCTAAGGTCTTGGAATAGATGAGGATGTCGTCCAGGTAGGCGTAGCACCATCTACCCAGCATGTCCCGGAGAACGTCATTGATGAGGTGCTGGAAAGCGGCTGGACTGTTGCAAAGGCCAAAGGGCATGACGAGGGTCTCGTAGTGACCGGTGGGGGTTATGAATGCCGTCTTCCACTCGTCGCCCTCCCTGATGCGTACCAGATTGTAAGCGCTCCGTAGATCCAACTTCGTAAAGAAGTGGGCACCAGAGAGGGCGTCCAGGGCGGTGTTAGTGAGAGGGAGTGGGTGACGGTTCTTGACCGTGATCTGGTTGAGCCCCCGATAGTCGACGCACGGTCGGAGACCCCCGTCCTTCTTTTTCACGAAGAAGAACCCCGCGGCCGCCGGGGAGCTGGAGGGTCGGATGGTCCCTGCGCGAAGACCCTCCGCTACGTACTCTTCCATGGCGAGTTGTTCTTTAACCGACAAAGAGTACAGGTGGCCGCGGGCGGTACCGCGCCCGGCACGAGGTCAATGGCGAGGTCGTAGGGGCGATGAGGAGGCAGCCGAGCCGCGCTACGCCTGCTAAAAACCTCGGCCAGGTCGCGATACTGGACGGGGATAGCTTCGCGGTCGACGTCGAGGGCCTCGGACTCCCCTGAACATGTCCCAGCCCTGGCCCGGAGACAGAGCTCCTGACAGGTCGCACCCCAATGAATGATCCGGCGTGACGTCCAGGAGATGAGGGGGTCGTGAGTGACGAGCCAGGGATGGCCGAGGATGATGGCTGGTGAGGGAATCTTGGTGACGTAGAACTTGATGATCTCGGAGTGATTGTCAATGATGAGGGTGAGCTCTTGAGTGCGGTGAGTGATGGGACTTAGAGTTAGGGGCGACCGTCAATGGCGGTGACTTTCAGGGGCTGGGATAACGCCTCAGTTACAATCCCCATTTGGGCAGCATAAGCCTGATCGATGAAGTTCCCAGCCGCACCCGAATCAACGAATGCGGTGGTCTCGATCCGTTGGTGGCCCAAGAGGATTGATACCTGCAGCAGCAGCCGGGAAGAGACGGGCTCGGGGTAGGTTTTCGCGAGCTTGGGACCAGATGGGGACCTCCCCCTCCTCACCTGGTCTGCCCGTTTCCCGGACGAAGAGGGCAGATAGCTCGATGGTGGTCCGGGAGGCGCAATAGGCACACAGGCCCTCGCGGTAGCGTCTGGCCCTCTCAGCCGCTGACAGGGAGGTGCGCCCTATTTGCATGGGTTCCCCAGCTCCGATTGAGTGGGCCTCTGAGGCGATCGGTGGAGGTGGCGGAGACGCAGCGACAGCCTGGAAGGTGGATGAGTCAGGAGCCCTTTGGTAGCCGGTGGAACCTGAAAATGAACAGAAGACAGTTTTAGTGTTATGCCTCATCCGCTGATCCACCCGGAGGGCCAGCTGTATCATGCCCTCCAGGGTGTCAGGGAGCTCCCGCACAGCCAGTTCGTCTTTAAGACGGGTGGACAGTCCTTCATAGTAGGCTGTGCGGAGAGCGGAGTTGGACCATGTGGTTTGAACGGAAAGGGTGCGGAATTCGGTGGTGTAACGGCTGACGCTGCGACTCCCTTGCTTGAGGTGGTACAGCCGCGAGTCAACCTCCACCTCGCTCTCAGGATGCTGGAAGGCGGTTCTGAGCTCGGAGGTAAAAGCAGGATATGAATGAGCCACATCTCCGTCGGCCTTCAGAACCGCCGTAGCCCACTCGGCTGCCTGCCCGGTGAGGAGTGAGGTGAGTAGGGCAATCCTGCTGCGATCCGAGGGGTAACGGGAAGGCTGAAACTCAAAAATCAAATTAAGGTTGGTGAGAAAAACATCACATTTGCTTCCGGACCCATCCCACTTGTCCGGAAGTGATAGTTTGGGATGACTGACGGGGGGGTTTTGGCGGACCGGTTCAGCGGGAGGAACCGTAGCAGCGGCCAGGTCATCATGATCCGCCTGCAGGGCGGTGAGATCCGAACGGAGTCCCTCGCACTCCGCACGAAGACCCGCGGTCTCGGCGCGCAGCGCGGTCATCTCCGCCCGGAAATGCACCAGCTCCTGCCGCAGATTCATAATCTCCCCAGCCTGCTGCCGGATCACTTCAACCAACTGCCCCAAATCCGCCGGGACCATCTCGGGACCGGACATTCTGTCACGGAGGCAAGACGAGAAGTGGTCGATCGAGGAGTGGTCCCCATGTAGCGTGACAGAGAACTCAAACGCGGATACACACGAGTGAGCAGGTTGGCCACGCAGTTAGTCTGAGAACGCTCCAGCGAAGGAGTAAAGATTTCCACCAGGAAACCCGCGATCTCATTCACACACAGAAAGGTATATAAACGTCCGCAGAGCGGTACTCACGTGAGTTGATTTGGTGAAGTTGAGGCGACCAACAAAGAGACAAACCATGAACTCAATGTCCGGTGCTGACTGAACCTTACTTCCTGTTTATATACCCGCGGAGATTACTTCCGGGACCTCGTGACCTCACGTGACTCGGTGCGTGTGACAGTAGCACATTAAACTGGTCAATCACACTTACAAACAAATGAGTGTAATGGCAGTGATTTCACAGCCTTCCTGGGTGAGTGTCACAGTGTTTGTTGTATCACTTTTTTTAAGGGACAACTACTAAATGAAACAAAGATGACTAAAGTATTACAAGTTTTACAAGAAAATATTATTTCAGTCTGTCTACTTTCTTGTTTAATTCAAAGCTGGTGTAATTATTTGAGAAATTTACTAGCAATTTTGTGTGAAAATGGAATTTTTTAAAAAAAATATATGAAGAGCTAAAAAACCAACTAAAAGCTAAATCCATCTGATGTCTTTTTTAAAAAATGCATTTTTATCAGGCTCAGATGTATAGGTTTCTATGTAAGTACTGGTACTTCTGATTGGGCTGAGGCTGGTATTTTAGCGAGTTTGAAGAAAAAATATGTGATGGATGTATAATATGTGTCAAGAGCATTCACTCAGTATCATTATCTAATTATTGACCAAGATGGCTTTTAGCTGGTTTTGCATCTGAACTCTTCATATATAGATATATATATACATATTTGTTGTTTTTTAAACTTAATCTTTATGCCAATTTTATAAGTTAAAAGTTACAAAGTCCTAACCTACATGAAAGTCTTCTTAAATAGTATTTTGCAGGCCTTGATCTGTCATGGGAATTTCTAGTAAATTATACAGCAAAGCATGTTCAGAGTAAAACTCATTTGCAAGCCATAATGATGTCAGATTTGACTTCCTTATGAGTTTTCAATGTTTTCAATGATTCAATTTAAATCTAATAATCTCATATGCCCAGTAAAGTCATTGAAATTCATTGTCTGTCGAGTGGGAACTCAAAAGAGATACCAGCTTACCATATGATGCAAATACCTTTTTGCTTAGTTTTGAGGTCTGGTGTATAATGTTTAAACTGTGTAATAAGCATCACTGAAATAAAAGCTGAAGTCTGTTCTTTACTAGACTGTCAGTACTATTTCAGTAAAAACATTTAGGAAGATATAATGTACAGTGAATATAATATAGTTTAATTCAAGAAGTTTATTTTAAAATAATACCTTTAAATTATTGTGTTTACAAGGCTATTAAATATTGATTAGAACTGTATTATGTGAGAGGTGATACCAGAAACAAAACAAAACAAAACAAAACAAAAAAGAACACAGTTATATAGGAAATTAGCTGACTGTGGGAAATTCTACTGAAAAGCCACATTTATATATAAATATTAATAACTAATTTAGCCCTTATTCAAATAATTACTGTTAGTTTCAGTCCAGTCCCTGTAGAATTTGCCCCAGTCAGCCAATTTTCTACATAGCTGTGCTAGTTTCTTGTCTCTGGTATCACTGTCATATTCTTACTTACACTCACACACACACACACACGCATACTGTCAGTGAATGGTGTGTACAAGGAGCAGGACTGGAGAATCAGAGAGTGATTCAAACACAAAATACTTTAATAAACAAACTTAGAAACCAGGAGACAGAGAAAACACACCTTAACATAACAGAGATTGGACAACAAGAGACTAAGGGAATACAAACGAGACTAATGACCTAACACATCTGAAACCAATGAGAACAAATGGCAAGCAGGAAACGGAGACAATGAAGCAGGTAACCAAAAGAAAAGCAAACTAAGAGTCTGTAGATATCAAACTAAAAGTTGAAGAACTGTGACAGTTTGCCCCCTCCCGGGAAGGTGCGTCCCGTGCTGTAATAGTTCTATTGGAGAGGGGGGTGGGCACCCTGGAGGCTGGTGCAGGACGGAGACAAGGAAGGCCTCCAGGGTGGATCAGACAGTTCAGGAGGCCATGGCAGAGCAGACAGTCCTAGGAACCATGGCAGAGAGGTGAGCTCTGGAAGCCATGGTGGAGCAGGGAACTCAGGAGGCTATGGCGAAGCTGCTTCTGTAGCCTTGGCCTCGGCCCGGCCACTGTGACTATGGGCATATGCCCCATTTTTTGGGGGGAATTTAGGGGTTTGCGAGGGCACTCTGGAAGCGCTGGCACTGGAGGAGTGGGCACTGAAGGGCTGGACAGGACCAGTGGAGGCATAGGCATAGGTGATTTGTACATTCTTTTTTTACTGAACCAATATTTTAAGGAGACACTGCCCTCATATATATAAGTTATGTATATATACATATATATATATATATATATATATATATATATATACAATATGTAATATGATCGCATATTTTTCCTTTAAGTAGTACACTTGAAATATAGTGGGTTCAAGTGTTGCAATTACCCCCAAGCACTATTACGCATAATTCACCACTGAACATAACTTAAGGTTTGAGTGAATGGATCTGAGTAACTTAAACACCTCTGACTGGCCATTGTGTTCCAGAAATCAGCAGATATGTCTGTGATTGGCTAAACTACTCAACGCTGCAAAAACACGTTGTAAACAGAAACTTTTGAACATATACAGTCATGGCCAAAAATATCGGCACCCTTACATTTCTGTCAGAAAATGCAATCCTTCTCTCAGAAAATTGCAGTTGCAAATGTTTTGGTACTCACATGTTTATTTTTATTTATTTATTTATTTTTTTTGTTTGTTTGCATTGGAACAACACAAAAAACAGAGAAGAAAAGTCAAATCTGATACAATTCCACACAGAACCCAAAAAAATTATTGGCACCCTTAATTTAATATTTGGTAGCACCCCCCTGTAAATAACTGTAATCAGTCGCTTCCTGTAACCATGAATGAGTTTCTTACACCTCTCTACTGGAATTATGGACCACTCTTCTTTTGCAAAGTGCTTCAGGTCATTCAGATTTGAAGGATGCCTTCTTCCAACTGTTGTTTTGAGATCTCTCCACAGGTGTTCTATGGGATTCAGATCTGGACTCATTGCTGGCCATTTGAGAATTCTCCAGCGCTTTGTTTGTAACCATTTCTGAGTGCTTTTTGAAGTGTGTTTCAGGTCATTGTCCTGCTGGAAGACCCATGACCTTAGGTGGAGATGCAGCTTTTCTGACACTTGCCACTACGTTGCGCCCCAAAATTCTTTGGTAATCATTAGATTGCATGATACCGTTCACACAGTCGAGGCATCCAGAAGCAACAAAGCAACCCCAAACCTCCAACATGTTTGACTTTAGGGACTGTGTTCTTTACTTTGAAGGCCTCATTTCTTTTTCTGTAAACAGTGCCATGCTGTCCTTTACCAAAAAGCTCTACTTTTGTCTCATCTGTCCACAGTATGTTCTCCTAGAAGGATTGTGGTTTTGTCACATAAGTTTTGGCAAACTCCAGTTTTGCTTTTTTATGCCTTTGTGTCAGCAGTGGTGTCCTCCTGGGTCTCCTACCATAGTGTCCCTTTTCATTCAGATGCAAGCTGACACTGTTGTACCCTGTGTCTGCAGATCAGCTTGAATTTGTTTGGAAGTTAATCGGGGTTCTTTATCCACCATTCAAACAATCCTTTGTTGTAATTTTTCATTAATTTTGCTCTTCCGTCAACGTTCAGGGAGGTTAGCTACAGTGCCATGGGCTGTAAACCTCTTGATGATATTGCGCACAGTGGACACACAAACATTAAGATCTCTGGAGATGGACTTGTAGCCTTGATTTTGTCCATGTTTTCCCACATTTTTTTCTCTCAAATCTCAAATCTCTCAAAGTCTTTACACTTCTTTCCATTTTAACCGGTTGCAAGTGTGATTACTATATTGCCCACACCTGTTCCTTGCCAGAGGTGTGTCTAAATGCAAATTACAGGAGCATCACATGCTTGAAAAGCAATTATTTCTTACAATTTTGACAAGGTGCCAATAATTTTGTCCAGTCCATTTTTGAGTTCTGTGCGAAATTTGAATTCAGATGAAATCAATAGCACCCTCAGTTAAAGCTGTAATAATGGCCATTCAATGCAGATTTAGCAAACTACCCAGTGTGCGTTATGGTTTTCGCTCAGTTTCAACATTTTTTTGTGTTAAGCAGTGTAGCATTTTTTGTGTTAAGCAGTGTAGCAATCACAGACATATCTGTTGATTTCTTGAATCAGAGGCATTTAAGTTAAAATCCACTCACTTCTCAAATCGCCAGAGTTTTTGTTGAGGTAATGTTATTGTGTTCTGCAGGAATCATCTCATTATAACAAAGTAGACGCAATGTAAATAAGAGAGATTCAAACTTCATTGGGTAGACAGAGCACCCTCACTAATTTAAGAAGCACCCTCAGTGATTTTGACTGATCACTCCCACCTCCCCCTGCTCCCCTGAATGCTATTTCAGTGGAGTGGGCCCCATACCAGATTGGGATAGTTTTGAATAGCAGTTGGGATGGTTTTATTTCACAGACCTGGCAACACTGCAATGCAGTAAAGCAAATACAAATACCAGACAGGCAAGTAAATAACATTAAAAACTTGATTTTCTTCACAGGTGGTCTTTAATTATACAATTATTTCTGCTGCATGTATTCCAAAAGATGGCAGGTTAAATGAGGTCATCTTTGAGTTTGTAATAGAAACATTGAATATATTAGAGATGACCCCAATTCTCCTGTACACAGTCACGACTCACGACTTTTTTAGCACATCTTATCAGTGAAAGTTTTCAGAAGCTATGGCAACCATATGGTTTGTTGGTTTTTCATGTTGTGTCTGCAGCAGTGCAGTGGATGTTTCCTGCGGTGCCTTTGTGTAGTAAAGATCTGGCTCTTTTGTGTCCTAAAATGTGTTTCCTCTTCTGTTTAGCAGGCATTAATAAGCTAGTGCTCAGGCACCTCATGAAATCTCAGTATTAATGCTGCTCTGCAGTGGCACAACCCCGCAAACATCAGGACACACGTAACTCCACTGCCGACTCTTTGAAGCAGCGATAAGTGTCGCCATGGGCAACGAGACCATGTGTGGCGGCTCTGCACACTGCCTCTCTCTTAAGGGCTACAGACTTCTGAAAATCAACCTTTCTAAACATGTCACTAATTTTTATTTCAGACAGAGCGTCCATTTGTTACACAGTGAGCCTTCGACAATAACCAACCTTCCATTTAGAACTTGTTTTTCCCCCTTCCTTTCTATTTAACACTGGTGTACAGCATGTCTAGTAAATGACAGCTGACTGGATTCATTTTAGTCCTTTGTGCATTAGATTCTTGGAACAACCATTTATTCTTTTCATTTCTCCTGTCTACGGTGTCTTATAAGCTTTCAGTGTGCAAACCACTTCTTGAGTTTAGTTTCTTAGCTTTGTAGGAGACTAGTGCAACTTAGGCTCATTGGAAATATGTGCCTCTATATACTTTTCTGCAAACCTGAAAAAATGTACCTATATGTACGAATCACTGCAGTTTTCAGGTGAAATGAACACTAGAGGCAGTACAACTTTTATTCCTTTTCACACATCACTTTTGCACTTTATTCACAAAATATCACTTTTGCATTTGTTAACACTATTGTTTAGGTTTAGGTTTGGGTTTGGTGTAGGGGATATTTCTAATACGATAGAGCATTAACGTTTAGCGGCATGCCCCAGATTTTTGAATTCTGAACAGCTGCAATACGTATCTCAAGCAGCATAATAAAAAAGCAGCAATACGTGGCTGTACCAACGTAATAAAAATGTGCCATGGTCAAGTATTGAACGTGTGTTTTGGTACCACTCTCTGGACATTTCACTTTGAAACTGCAGTGAAATGTGTAGTAAGGTACGTAATTACGGTGTTGCAGAAATGTATGTAGAGGCATGTATTTCCAATGAGCCTGGGTTGGATTAGTGAATGTTAGAGTCATGGTTTTTCTTTTTCTTTCATTTTTTATTGCAGAAGACTGAGAAAGAAGTGTATTTCAAATATGCACTTCATTCCATACAAAAATCCTAAAGTGGACAGTTTCTGCAAGACCCTAAATGGTCAAAAAGCTCATAAAAGTACACTAAAATTGTCAATATGTGCACTATATTTCAGGTCTTTTGAAGCCAGACAGTTTTTGTGAGGAGATGAGAGTGTGGAAATTGCTAAATCAGTTTGAATACAACCAGTTAGATTATGAAGGGTTGGTAGAAGGATAGTTATGCCATAGTGCATTGCATTATAGGTTTCTTTTGATTGCATACTGGAATATCACTTTTGCAAACCCTTGTGAAAAAAGTGCTTTTGTAGTGTACTTCAAATCTTAAAAGTACGGTTTAAAAAAACTCTACTTGCAGAAAAAATCTAACATTAATGAAATAAAAAAAAGAGAGGGTTCACTTTCATGGCTGTTTCTTAACACACTGAAATGCACTTTTAAAAATAGCATGGGTAACACTTTACAATAAGGTTCATTAGTTAATATTAGCTGACAACATTAGTTAACATGAACTAAGAATGAACAATACTTCTACTGCATTTATTAATTTTAGTTAATGTTAATTTAAGCATTTACTAATGCATTATTCAGATCACAAGTTGTGTTTGTTAACACTGTGAACTAACATGAACCCACAATGAACGGCTATTTTTATTAACCAACATTAACAAAGATTAACACTGTATTAAATGTTTAGCTCATTGTTTGTACATATTGGTTAATACATTAACTAATGTTAACAAATGACACCTTATTGTAAAGTGTTACCAGTACATGTTAATTCCAAATTCTAAAATGAAATAATGTAAAAAATTTAAGTCCATTTTAAAGGGGTCATCAGATGCCCATTTTCCACAAGTTGATATGATTCTTTAGGGTCTTAATGAAAAATCTGTAATATACTTTGGTTAAAAATTCTCAATGGTTGTGTAAAACAACATCCTTTTTACCTTGTCAAAATCAGCTCTGCAAAAATCATCTCATTCTGGTTGAGGTTGCTTTAAATGCAAATAAGCTCTGCTCGCCCCGCCCCTCTCTTCTCTCTGTGGAAAGACGAGATGAAGTTTAGCCGCATTTAGCCGCTAAACTTGCTAACTAGCACTTTATTAGGAAAGGCGATCGCAAAGATTCATAAAAAAATAATTATACTCACTTCTGCTGTAAGTGAAGCTGGATCATGAATGATTTGCACGAATATATGTAGATCGGGAGGCACATTCCCTTCACAAACAAACGTAATCTACTATATCTTCAGCGGCTCAGATGTCGGGAGTAAATGACGACCACTATGTTCATTATTACATCCAGCAACACAACACCTTAATCGCTCAATTTGAGATATTCTTATCTAACTTACATCCCTGCCCCAGCATCAAAACATGGAGGTTGGACTGTTACAGCTGATCTGAAGTAAGACGCTCATGTCAATCAACTATCGTGGGAGCGGCCTCTGTGGGTGTGATGCAACAACGACAGGCATCTGAGAATGGCTCGATTTAAAAAAGGGGATATTATTTTTACAGATTAATTAAAAACCACTGCATGGATTTTTATCATTATAGGGTAGATTTGTACTGCAAACACACATTAATGTTCAAACAACATGTAAAAGTGAACTTAGCATCCGATGACCCCTTTAAATCCAGCTTTACTAATCTTTTGCTGTGCATTTTAACTGTAGTATATAGTTTGATATTACATTTGAGGTTATTTTATTTTTAAATGTGCTAAAATGCAACTTCTTTACAAATGTGTAGTTACAAAGTGTTAATATGTTTTAGTTTATCATAAATTCTTGTCAGTACATTCAGCACTTTAACCATATGTCAGAGACAATATAAGTAAATATGAAAATGTACATAAAGATGGACTTAATCTCTACTTAGGTAGGTAAAATAATCACTGTACAAGTTTAGGTAATTGCATTCTGTATAAATTTAGACTATAAAACATTTTAATTTAATTGCGTTTTTTTTCATTATGCTAAATTGTACTTTCTTTTTCACAAGGGGGATCTATGCTTTTTCATCTTTGTCCTACTGTAAAGACATCCTCATTACAAATCAATGCATTCTTTCATGCAGCATAAACTGTGTAGGTGCTCCAAAGTGTTTTTGCTGACGGATGTGTTACTAGACTCAATTATATAGGCTGAGCTCATGTTTCTTGTTGACAGAGATACAGTGTGACTCACTGTTTCTAGAACATGTTTCTAGACCTATTATTTTTTTCCACAGTAGGCTGGTACATTTTATGAAATGTAGACTAATTCTTAAAACTTTGAAACATTTTTATACTGTTCACAGTTATACATAACACATGCTCTTTGAGAGGTAATGAAGTTCAAAATTGTAACGCCAAGCCAGCAGAGGGAGCCCTCACCCCAGGACTGCCTGCACGCTCCCTCTGCTGCTTCTACTGCTACTTCCTGTTTGGCAGTATTTAAGGACTCACCATGTGCTCACACAGTTGCGAAGTATTGCCAGTTAACCTGCCTTACCAGGCGTTGTATATTACTCTGTTGGATTACCTGTTGCTGTTTTGCTTTGTCTCTGGATTACTGAGTTTACGGATCACCCTTGTTTGGATTGTTTGCCTGTGTGGACTGCTTACAAGGTTTGACCTATTTCTGCCTCTGACCATCGCTCTCTGGATTACCCCCATTGTTACGTTTGATATACTGGACTGTTCTCTCGTTATCTGACCCACTGCCTGCTGGAACTCACTGCTGCTTGGATTACGATTGTGTGTTGTATGCTATTGGACTGCCTTCTGGTTATTGACCCTCTGCCTGTTTATTTGTACGCTGCTTCTGTTAATAAACTTCCGCATATGGTTTCAACTTCCACCTCAGCGTCCTCGTTACAGAATACTTCGCCTCCCCTGAATCCAGCGGAAGTTACAGCATACACAACCAAAATCATGAACCCAGCAGTATCTCGTCTCATCTGCCTTCGTCAAGGCGACAGGGCCATAGAGGAGTATGTTGAGGATTTTTGTGGACTGTGTCATCTAGTAGGTTTTAATGATGTGGCACTAAAAGACCTTTTTCGTTTTGGGTTAAACGAGCCCATTAGTTCAAGTCTGCCAGGGGGGAAAATTTGTTGGTCACTGGAGGAATATATCGATCATGCCTTGCTCTTAAGCGGATCACCATACACTGTTGGGATTGCAGACGAGGGACCCCGCAATCCCGCAGTAACCACCACACCACAGCCTGTTCAAGCCACATCCACCAAGCCAAAGCCTGTTCACGTCATGCCTGTCCAGCCAAAGCCTGCTCACGCCACGCCTGCCGCTCCAGGGCCTGCTCGCCTGCTCACGCCACGCCTGCCGCTCCAGGGCCTGCTCGCCTGCTCACGCCACGCCTGCCGCTCCAGGGCCTGCTCACGCCATGCCTGCCGCTCCAGGGCCTGCTCACGCCACGCCTGCCGCTCCAGGGCCTGCTCACGCCACGCCTGCCGCCCGTCCAGAGTCTGCACCCGTCATGGCCGCCAACCCCAAACCTGTTCACAAGATGGCCGCCAACCCCAAACCTGTTCACAAGATGGCCGCCATTCCAGAGCCAGTCCACAAGATGGCCGCCATCCCCAAACCTGTTCACAAGATGGCTGCCATACCAGAGCCAGTCCACAAGATGGCCGCCGACCCCAAACCTGTTCACAAGATGGCCGCCATCTCAGAGCCACTCCACAAAATAATCGCTGTTTCCAAGCCACGCCTCATGATGGCCCATGTACTGGACTCACCCCTAATGGCTGTATGGGCAGCTAAAATGGCAGCTACCCCTGATCCAGGTCAAGTTGCAGCTGTATCAAGTCAAGTCTCGGCTGTGTTTCCTGAGTCAAGTAAGGTCACAGCTGCCACCCCCGAGCCAAGTAAGATTACAGCTACTGTTCCTGTACCAAGTCAAGCTGCAGAACCAAGTCCAGCTGCAGAACCAAGTCAAGCTACAGTTGCCGCTCCAAGGTCAAAAGCTTCCAAGTCTAGTCGAGTTTCAGGGTCAAGTCAAGTTTCCAAGTTCTATCAGGCTTCCAAGTCAAGTCCAGTTCCAGAGTCCGGCCAAGCAACGGAGTCAAGTCAAGCAACGGAGTCAAGTCAAGCCAAAGCTGCTGTTCTCTGTGAGTCAAGCAAGGACACAGTTGTTCCCCATGAATCAAGCCAAGTCACAGCTGTGTTCCACGAGCCAAGCCAAGATACAGCTGTTATTCCCCATGAGTCAAGCCAAGATACAGCTGTTCTCTACGAGCCATGCCAAGTCACAGCTGTTCCCCACGAGTCAAGCCAAGTCACAGCTGTTCCCCACGAGTTAAGCCAAGTCACAGCTGTGCCCCACGAGTCAAGCCAAGTCACAGCTGTTCCCCACGAGTCAAGCCATGTTGTTCCTGAGTCAAGCCATGTTGTTCCTGAGTCAAGCCATGTTGTTCCTGAGTCAAGTCACGTTACAGTTGACCTTCACAAGCCAAGTCAAGTCACAGCTGGACTGCACAAGCCAGGTCAAGTCACCACCGTTCTTCCCGACTCAAGTCCGGCCACGGCAGGCCTCCCTGAGTCAAGTCCGGCCACGGCAGGCCTCCCTGAGTCAAGTCCGGCCACGGCAGGCCTCCCTGAGTCAAGTCCGGCCACGGCAGGCCTCCCTGAGTCAAGTCCGGCCACGGCAGGCCTCCCTGAGTCAAGGCAAGAGCTATTGTCCTACCAAAACCTCACCAGGTCCCTTTTAACCTTCTCAATCCACCTCACGTATCTACTGACCCAAGCCACGCAGAGCCCACGCTCCCAAGCCACGCAGAGCCCACGCTCCCAAGCCACGCAGCCCAGCTCCCAAGCCACGCAGAGCCTCGCTCCTCCCAAGCCACGCAGAGCCCACGCTCCCAAGCCACGCAGAGCCCACGCTCCCAAGCCACGCAGAGCCCATAACATCCACACCCTCCAGGTCACCAGACATCCCACTATCTACCGTGCTGCTTGTAATGGCCATAGCCATTTTCAGTGTGTGGGCTGCACACTATGTTCCAGAGGCCTCGTCTGTCTACGAAACCGCTCCAGAAGTTTCGTCTGTCCACGAGTCTGCTCCAGGAGCTTCGTCTGCCCACGAGTCTACTCCCGAAGCTTCATCTGTCCACGAGTCTGCTCCAGAAACTTCGTCTGTCCACGAGTCTGCTCCCAAGGCCTCGTCTATCCACGAGTCTATACCAGAAGCCTCTCTTGTCCAAGAGTTTGCGCCAATACCTCCTGAGGTGGCAGCATGCGCTGTAGAACCTCCTAAGGAGGTGGCGTCCAATAATGAACTCACTGCCTCGTCTGTCCACAAGTTTACGACAGAGGCCTCCTCTGTCTATGAGTCTGCGCCAATGCCCCCAGAAGTGGCAGCTCCGGCTGCAGAATCTCCTCAAGGGGCGGCGTTTCCCCACAGACTCTCTGCCTGTCCTGTCACGGCCATGAAGGCCATTTATAATTGCCCTGCCACACCTGCCCAAGCATCTGCACCCATGCCCCCAGAGGTGTCAGCGCAAGCTGTAGATCCTCCTATGGGGGCGGCGTCCTATCATGAACTCTCTGCCCGTCATGTCACAGTCACAAAGGCCTACGATGAACTCTCTGCCTGTCATGTTATAGCCAAGAAGGCCTATTATGAACTCTCTGCCCGCCATGTCGCAATCAAGAAGGCCAAAGAAATCATTCATGTACACACCGCTCTCCCTGTTACGCCTGCTCTGCCTGCTCTACCTGCCTCGCCATAGCTCCTTGCTCTGCCTGCCTCGCCACGGCTCCCTGCTCTGCCTGCTCTGCCTGCCTCGCTATGGCCCCCTGTTCTGTCTGCTCTGCCTGCGTCGCCATGGCTCCCAGCCCTACCTGCTCTGCCTGCCCCACCATGGTTCCCTACTCTGCCATTGCTCCACGGCCCTGGCCCTCCAGTACTTCACGGTCTGCTACTGCTCCACGGCCCAGGACCTCCAGTGTTCCACTGTCCGTCATTGCTCCGCGGCCTAAGCACGTCAGTGTTTCACGGTCTGCTGTCGCTCCACGGCCCAGGCCCTACAGGTTTCCACTGTCTGCCACAGCACCACGGCCCAGGACCTCCAGGGTTCCACTGTCTGCCACAGCTCCATGGCCCAGGTCCTCCAGTGCTTCACTGTCTGCCACTGCTCCATGGTCCAGGTCCTCCAGTGCTTCACTGTCTGTCCCTGCTCCACGATCCAGGCCCACCTGCTTTACATGGACCTGGCCCTCCGTCCCACCCCCTGTTTTGCCTCTGTTCCCCCACCCACCTGGACTGTTGTTGTTTTGAGCGCCAGGAGTCGCTCCTGGGGGGGGGATTCTGTAACGCCAAGCCAGCAGAGGGAGCCCTCACCCCAGGACTGCCTGCACGCTCCCTCTGCTGCTTCTACTGCTACTTCCTGTTTGGCAGTATTTAAGGACTCACCATGTGCTCACACAGTTGCGAAGTATTGCCAGTTAACCTGCCTTACCGAGCGTTGTATATTACTCTGTTGGATTACCTGTTGCTGTTTTGCTTTGTCTCTGGATTACTGAGTTTACGGATCACCCTTGTTTGGATTGTTTGCCTGTGTGGACTGCTTACAAGGTTTGACCTATTTCTGCCTCTGACCATCGCTCTCTGGATTACCCCCATTGTTACGTTTGATATACTGGACTGTTCTCTCGTTATCTGACCCACTGCCTGCTGGAACTCACTGCTGCTTGGATTACGATTGTGTGTTGTATGCTATTGGACTGCCTTCTGGTTATTGACCCTCTGCCTGTTTATTTGTACGCTGCTTCTGTTAATAAACTTCCGCATATGGTTTCAACTTCCGCCTCAGCGTCCTCGTTACAAAAATATGTATAATCTGCTTTAATACCTAACATTAGAGTACAAAAAAGGAGATGAAAAAAAGTAATTGTACAAAGTTTGAAGTAGAAAATGCACTGAAACATGTTGGTCTCCCTTATGTTTCTCTTGAAAATTGTGTAATAAAAAGGTAATTAAACAGTTCTACTGCTTTAAGATGACAACTATACAGCACAGAGTTTTCCTGTAAATGACATGAAAAGATTTTCTGTACATAACATGAATTTTGGTCTGTTCTTTCTCACACAAAGCTATCGTATGGCTTCAGACAATATGGAATAGAGTATAAATGGAGATATATGGAGCACTTTTCTTATGCTTTTTGGAGCTTGTATGGAAAAGAGCAGCATGAGCATTCTGCTAAACATCTCTTTTTGGTTTTCACTGAAGAAATACAAACATATGTGTTTGAAACAACATAAGGGTGAATAAATGATTTCACTTTTCAAATGTATTATTCCAAATTATTTTCAGTTTCTGGTGAACCAGTGATGTGACAATTTATTATAGTTATAAAATGTTAATGATATTATTACAGTATATACTGTACCAATTTTATATTAAATTCACAGGTTCATTGCCATTTAACTTGTCAAGTCTCATATTTTCATTTTCCTAAATTTCTCATTTGTACACTCTAAAAAATGCTGGGTTAAAAACAGCCCAACTTGGGTTACTTGGCAACCCAGCACTGGGTAAATATTGGACAGAACACATGCTGGGTTATTTTGACCCAGCTGGTTTGGTTAAATGTTTTTACCAAACATGCTGGGTTGTTTTATTTAAGTCAACTATTGTTTAAAAATTATTATATTGCTGACTTAAAATGGACTGGAACACACACAATTACTAGAGGCAACAGCAATAATCAAAGATGACCATTTATTTTTAAGCAAGAACACATGGACAAAATACAAGACAAATTGAATTTATTTGGGTGAATACAGCATAGTTTACAGTATTGCATACATTTAAACTAATTTAACAAGCATTTTAGACATAAAATGTAACATTTAAAAATAGCATTTAATTTTAGTGTATTTAACTGTTCTCTGTAATTGCTTATAGCAATGAAATTATCGCTGAAATCTGAACCAGTGAAGGGCTGCTGTTTGCTGTTTGCTGTAAACTTCAGACCGCGGCCACGCATTTCACTCATAGCTGAAAGATGCCGTGACTGACTCCAAAACCTGCCCATAAACAAACAATAGTGTATAAAATCCATGTATTTTATGCAAGGCAAAAGGCATTTCCATCATGCGAAGTTACCGCTGCTGACATCTCGTCCTTGTATATTGTGTTGCATAAAATAATATAATTTACAGCACCGTGGAGACATTATATATGAAAAAAAAATATACACAAACCTTTATTTTGCTAAAGAACTGCACCAAATTGGCGGCACCAAGAACCGCTCTCTCCTGTAGAGGTCTCAAAAGCCAGAGCTCTGACTGTAACTCAGCAGCTGGGTTATTTCGTTAGAGACAGGCTCGACTCAGCATTTAAAAAATAACTTAGTGTTAAAAATGACCCAGCAACTTAGTCACAGAAAAACTCCAATAAAACTCCAATAAAACAATCCAATAAAATGACCCAACGGGCTCAACCCAGCATTTGGGTTAAAAAATAACTCAGAATTTTTTTTAGAGTGTAATAACATTTAGGAGTATCAATGGTTTATCCCATCCGGCAAAAATGTTCTTCTTTAGCGTTATAAAAGATGCTTACAAGGCTATCTTATTGCTGCTATGTTTTCTAACTTCTTGTTGTTTATGTACACTACCAGTCACTTTTCAAGTTTTTGAAAAGTACGTTTTTTAATGTTTTTAAAGTGTTTCTCTCTTCTGCTCACCAAGCCTGTATTTATTTGATCCAAAGTACAGCAAAAACAGTAAAAATGTGAAATATTTTTACTATTTAAAATAACTGTTTTCTATTTGAATATATTTTAAAATGTAAATTATTCCTGTGATTTCAAAGTTGAATTTTAGAATCATTACTCCAGTCACATGATCCTTCAAAAATAATTCTAATGTTCTGATTTGCTGCTCAAAAAAAAAAAAAAAATATTATTATTATTATTAAGTTGCAAACAGCTGAGTAGATTTTTTTCAGGTTTCTTTGATGAGTAGAAAGTTCAGAAGAACAGCATTTATTTGAAATAGAAATCTTTTGTAAATGCTGATCTTTGGATCTTTCCATTTCACAAAGAATCCTGAAAAAAATGTACT
The DNA here is from genome assembly GCF_022985175.1 of Labeo rohita. NCBI lineage: Eukaryota > Metazoa > Chordata > Actinopteri > Cypriniformes > Cyprinidae > Labeo > Labeo rohita. The sequence goes on from NC_066887.1 coordinate 4,128,741, forward strand.
CAGCTGTTTTAAATATTGATAATAATTTCTGATTTCTGAAGGATTATGTGACACTGAAGACAGGACTAATGATGCTAAAAATTCAGCTTTGATTACAGGAAAATTTTAAATAGCAAAAATATTTCACAATATTATTGCTTTTGCTGTATTTTGGATCAAACAAATGCAGGCTTGGTGAGCAGAAGAGTATTCTTTAAAAAACTTAAAAAAATACTAGACTGGTAGTATATTTTGTGTCTTATAGTGTTTGCTGTGTAGTGTATTTTATCTTTGGTTCTTGATATATGCTGTTATATTTTTGTATGTTAATTTAACTCTCTTTTTATTTTCATAAATATATTTTAGATGAAGGTTTTACATAAACCCTTGGATTATCTGCCTCTCCCTGCATTGCTTAAGGATTGCATCTTTGTTTTTTATTGTACATATTTTGTGCAAATAAAATGAAATATAGGCTATAGGCCACTGTACATTTATGAATATTTAATGCTTATTGCATACATTTTAGAGTTCATACATTAAATATTAAATGCACATTAATTGTTATTTATGCAGATATATATATATATATATATATATATATATGTATCTTACCTTGCAAATATGGACATATGGACAATGGAACATTGTTACATTAACCACTGGTGGTTTACACATACATTTCTGCGTTATTAGCTCTAGCTAGGATTCTTCCCACACAAATGATCTTGACATTACTTGTGGCGATGTGTGATGAAGGGTCACATGCTTCAGGCTGTTATCATCGCTTCATATTGAAGGTCACAGCAAAGCTTTCAAATAGTGCTTTGTGTACCTCATGCCCTGAAGCAGGAGCGACGTGCAAAAATGATGATGGCTTGACCGTGGTAAGAAACATCAAAGGAAGAGTCCGCAGGGAAAGAACACTCACAGAGACGGCTGCTGCTGCTGCAAATGAAAGGGGAATGTTTACTCTTTTTATTACGTTGACATAACTCACATGATGTCTTCTCCGGAGAACGTTCATCGGAAGCCCAGACACAGAGCGAAGCAGCGTTTCTAGGAAATGTAATCACCTTCTTATTATGGATCATGCTTTATCTGTAGAAGAAGCTGAAAAGTGTATTTAGTAGAGGACATGACTTCACTGTGATAGACATTGGTGTAGTCATGCTCAGCAGGGACCTCAGAAAGAAAGACATATTGACTGCAATACACAATTTCATTAGAGCTTTAAATGAGATTCTGCTCTATTAAGAGAAGCAGCTGCAATTTCATCAAGTTTACCAGAGCGTTGAATTCTCCAAAGTTGAGTTTGAAGGGAAAAACCAATAGAAGAGTTTCAGAACCAGAACATCGAATGGTTGTAATTGGTTTGAAATAAAAAATCCTGACTGCAACGACATCGACGCAATCCAGTGAGTGTCAAATTCCTCCGGCTCCACTCTACACTGCCTCTTTTATCATGAAAGGCTCTTTCTTCTATTATCATGTCATCTCCGAAATGGAAAATGATTATTTAATTCATTTCATGGCTTTATTACTCTACCAGCGGGAGTCTGTGAACCTCATAATGGAATAACCAAGAACGACCTTTCTGTATAATATAAACCGTAGTGTTTTTACAAGTAATGGACAGAGCTAATAATACAGATCTATCTTATTATAATGATGTGAATATGTTCTAGCAAAATCATATTCATGCACTGAACATACAGTATGATATGACTGGTCAAGCTCTGACCCCATTAAGATAATAATTCTCACTTTTAACTAGTTGCTCATTAGCATGCATTATTAGTAGTTATAAAGCACATAATGCCTTATTCTGCATGACCATACTTTAGATTGTTAGTCCTATCCCGTATCTAAACTTAACAACTGCTTTACTAGCAAATTAGAAGTTTTTTGATTAAACCATAGATGTCTATTTAAAAAGCAAAGCATTCACAGATGCTTGAATATGACAAAAGTGTTTGATTTAAAAAGACAGACTAATGTGTTTTTACACACTCCTTTCATGGTTTACAGTGATTTATATCAGCTGATGCTTCATGGACAAGAAGAACATAGATCTTAAATGATTAATGATGTAAGCTGATCTCGAAGGATATATCTAAAGATGAAACTCTAGATGGCGCAGTCCGATAGGTCTAACTCAGTCTGGCATAATGACATCATCATCACATGGCACAGCTGATTGGTTCTTTTTATATCACCAGCCTATGATCTCAACATTCAAATACTTGGCTAGTGCTTGCTGTAGCAGTTGCAGTGCACTTCAGAAATCCTCCACTTTCCCCAGCTCCACCTGTATAGATCTGCTACAGGGTGATTTCATGTATGCTATATATGGGGTTATTTCATAAATGTTATATGTGCAGCAGCAGCAGCATTTTGTGAATGTATTGGCAGTAGCAAGTCTCAGTACTTGCTCTGCTGCAGAAGCAGCAGCATAGCAGATCTATTCTACCAAGACCAAACACATTAAAAGAAAAACTCCACTTCCAGAACCACAATTTACAAATAATGTACTCACCCCTTTGTCATCTAAGATGTTCATGTCTTTCTGTCTTCAGTTGTATAGAAATTATGGTTTTTGAGGAAAGCATTTCAGGATTTTTATCCATATAATGGACTTCATTGCCCTGATTTTGAACTTCCAAAATGTAGTTTAAATGCAGCTACATATGACTCTAAACAATCCCAGCTGAGGAAGAAGGGTCTTATCTAGTGAAACGATCGGTCATTTAAAAAAAAATAAATAAAAATGTGTATACTTTTTAAGCACAAAAGCTTGTGTAGCACAGGCTCTGGGATGCGCGTCCACAATATTATGAATTAGTGATGGGTCATTCTTGAATGATTCTTTCATTTTGAACAAATCTTCAATGTGACTCGGGAAGGTCCCGAGACTCAAAGCTCAGAGTCAGTAAAATTATCCGAACTTCTCATTACTACAACGAATCACGTGTAAGTTCATCGTCTGTGTACTGAATATGGCAAAAAATTCCATCTTATTTTCTCCTACAACTTGAGAGGAGGACATCGCTGTACCTTTTTGTTTGTAAACAGCGTTTACAAACTTACTTGCACTTTCTTAGTCTTTGCGCGTTCACTTTGTAAACACTGGGTCTGTAGTTCCGCCTACATTCTGCATGACCTTTCGACATGATTCAATAGTACGTAGCGTTGTGAACGCGCATCCCAGAACCTGTGCTACACAAGCTTTTGTGCTTAAAAAGTTTTAAAAATGTATTTTTCCGAAAACAATGACCGATTGTTTCGCTAGATAAGACCCTTTTGTTTAGAGCCCTTTGAAGCTGCATTTAAACTACATTTTTGAAGTTCAAAATCAGGGCACCATATCAGTCCATTATATGGAGAAAAATCCTGAAATGCTTCCCTCAAAAAACATAATTTCTTCACGACTGAAGACAGAAAGACATGAACATCTTGGATGACAAAGGGGTGAGTACATTATTTGTGAATTGTTGTTCTGGAAGTGGACTTCTCCTTTAACACTGTCATGTACAATATCATGCTAAACCCTTAGAGAGGTGTCATGATAGAAATATATTTCAAGTCACTAATTTCAGTGATATGTATCAGGTAGAAGTCTATCGGAATTCTATGCATGGCATTTAAAGGGACAGTTTAGTCAAAAATGAAAATTCTGTCATCATTTACTCACCCTCATGAGTTTCTTTATTTTTTCTTCTGTTCAGAGTACTAAATAAACAAATAATGCTGGTAACCAAATAGTTGCCAGTAGTATTTTTTTTTCATACTACAGAAGTTAATGGCAACCTTCAACTGTTTGGTTACCAACATTTTTCAAAATATCTCCTTTTGTGTTTGCAGAAAAAAAAATTCAAACATGTTTGGAACAACATAAGGGTGAGTAAATCGAATACAATAGAATTTGTTAAAGGGAACCCTTAGACTTTTATGGCTTAATATAACATAAATGATGTCTCTTACTGAAATATGTAGTAGAAAACCCATGAAAGATTTACGTTATTTAAAAAAATCCACATTATGTCATTATGGGCTACTGGCTGTACCTCTTGTTATTTTTACAGCAACTCAGTTTGTAAAATAAAATACTGATACAATGACCACAGCCACTGAAAGAGCTTATAGCTGGTAATGGATATAAGCGTAGGCTTAAACCAAATGCCATTTTATTGTTTTTTTTTTTTTCTCCACAAGGAGTCTAAACGCCCCAAATATAGAATGAAATCAAAGGCATCAGGACTAAAGTGGAAAGAACAAAGACTTATTGCTAGGAAAGCAGTGAGGATTTACATTGCTTCTCTTGTTGCCCTTCTACTGAAAAAAAAATTACAACCAAAAGCCATTGACATTGTATCATTATATTTTATTTTCCGAGTTGTGTTGCGGTAAAATTAGCAACAGGTAGCACCAGTAGCTCCCATTTGCAACCATTTGACGTCATCGAAATAATGGCACCCCTATAGTCCAAAATATGTATTAAAACAATGTGGATTTTTAAAATACCATAAATCTTCCATGGGTTTTCTACTACATATTTCAGCAAAAGACATCATTTAAGTTATATTAAGCCATACAAGTCTCAATACCCAGGGTTCCCTTTAAAGAACTATACCTTTAATGTTAAAGGCAAGGGATGTAAATACAGGATATTAATGTCTGAACAAAAATGTCCAATTTCATAATTTACAAAATATCAGTGTGGTCAATCAGTCCTAAAAAAATGAGATAAAGGCTATTTTATTATATCATGATACATGAAAACTTTTGCTTTTAGTAGCAAAACAGAATTACTTTTACTTTTTTAGTATAATATGTATTTATGTATTTATGTATTATTATAAAACATATCCATTTTGTAAACTGATGCATAAAAAGGTTACTTCCATGTAACAATGAAAAAATGACACAAGAAATAGCTTCATTCTAATAGTTTAATTATACATGCAACCAATTACATGAAAATAAGATATTACACAGCATAACACAGAGCATTTATCACAGTGTGAGGAGCAATACTGCTGTTCACTCAGATCAAGATGACTTACCAGCTGTTTCACCCAATACAAAAATGAAAAACGTATTTTTGAAACATTAATGTCTGTATTGAGTGACACTTTGGATGTTTGGGTTTTTATTTATTTATTTATTTATTTTAATTATAGCATTATTTGTCTAATCATTGTCTGTGTATGTGAAACCACTCCAGAGCAAATTATTTTGTGTGGAATGGGATTCAAGCTGTTTTCAGTGAAACAGCAAGGGGTTTAGAGATAGATTGTCATTGATTCTTCATGGAGAGCCAGCAGACCTGAGCAGTTAATGTACCACAGCAAGACCGGGTGGACAGATCAGACAACCTCCAGGTCATTTTTGAAACACAGTGAAGGCACATTCGATGATTACCATCATGAGCCCGTTTAAGGAGGGATGTCATTTCACTTGAGAGACTTGACTGAAATGATCTAAACCACTTAGAGCCAAAGCGAAGAGGGAAAAATCAAGCCGACGAACAGCCAAACTGAGCATATTTAGACAGTTCAAGCAATAGAGACGAAATACTTACACTTTTAAACTCTGACTTCATTAGAAGTGAATACAAGACAAGAATCAACCAGAATACTACAGGAATCCAACTGTAAGTTATATATATATATATATATATATATATAAAATATTTCATAGAATTTACATAGCATAACCAGCCTCGCATATGACATCTAATGTACATTTTGTAGGCTGTTGGATAATAGTTTCTAGAGGAAGACAGGGCTAGTTGTCACAACAGTTATATCTTATTTACTTTAAGTCAAAAGCCGATTAAACTGTTTTCTTTAAACCTCTATAACATTTAGTTTAAAACATTCATACAGTAAATGTCATAATCATAATTTTATCCTCCAAACAAAAATGATGATATTTCTGCTATATCTGTTGGATAAATGAAGTTGTCAAATTTTGTTAAAGGTGACTTTGGATGCAAAATTCACTTTTACATGGTGTTTGCATCCACCCTGCATTAATGATTAAAATCTATTCACTCTCCAAAAAACCTAAACGGTCTCAGTTATCATGTCGTTTTGATTTTCTGAGCAATATGATGACATATTTATCAAGCCCCGCCCACAGCTCCTGACAGACTGTCCTGTATTTGCATATTTCCACCCTCCAGTTGTACATGCCACCAAATACAGAAGATAGGGGCGGGGTGAGCAGAGCTCATTATCATGTAAAGAGACATGCACCAAAACTGGTCGCTGTGAACAGAGCTGTTTTTGACATGGTAAAAAGGGTGATGTTTAACACGACCATTGAGGAATTTTAGCCAAATTTCGTTGCAGACATTTCACAAAGACCCTAAATAATCATACCAACTTGTTCATGTTTCTAATATACTATAATATACACTCTAAGGGAAGAAAGGTACAAAAGCTGTTAGTGACACAGTACCTTTTACCCCTAAAGCATGCATATTAGCAGGTACAGCCCCAGTGACAGCTTATGTACCTTTTTTCAGGCAGAGTATGTAGGAATTTATTATTACATATACCCCCCTGAGAAATATTTACTGTGGAAATTAGTGTGACAACTAGCCCTTGTCTTCTATATATATTAATATAATTGCATTTGGTCAACCAGGTTAAAAAAACAGGTGCATGTAGTCTAGGTTAACGTGGTTTGTAGTCATTACACATTGATTAATCAATGGAAACCTGCATGTAATTTAGTCCTCGTTTTATATCTGGTTATTTGCTAGTCTTCACTGTTAGTGACTGATTGAACACAGCAAAAACAACCAACAAAACACTTGCTTTTACCTCCTATCTGTACATATTTACTTATTCAGTGGCTGTAGACGGTAAGCAGCATAATGACAAACAACAAAAACACAGATTTTCACCCTGAAACTTCATAGCAAAAACATTTTTTTAAAAGCCATAGAAATTAATGTCATTTGAAGGGTCAGTGGTAAATACATCGAATGAGAATAACTGCAGACCCCCATCTTCAAGTACACATTCGTGCTTACTATAATAGTATATAAATTGCCAGCATATCCACAAATGCTTTAATTGTGATGACAAGTCAGCAATACTAATGATATTTTGCTTTTTATTTCAGTAGTTGCACAGTATAATAAGGCAGAGCTTATTTTCTCTGGTATGCTTTTTTTGTATCAATATATAAGTCTGTTTTTTATTTTGTTGCTGCAGCTACATAAATACACGGACATTATTATACAGGCATATGTGGAACATTTCGATTTCATCTATTACAAAACTCCTGATGCCTTTACAGACGGTAGAAAAATTGGTATTGACATGATAGGCCTTGAAACCTTAAGCAGAATTTTTTAATAGCATGACAGTAAACCCATTTTTGCCACAGTTAGTCTGCCTCCATTTTCTTATATAAGTGTACTTCATGTTCTGTCTTGCAATATCTGTATATAAACTGAAGACTGCCGGCATTGAATTTCATCTTGGGACTCAATAGAGTGGTTCACACTTTCTCACTTTCAATGCCAACCACAGAGCGCGTTCAGCAATGTAAATTGCATGCATTATTACAGTATCATCTTACCTATACAATATGACAACAGGCTGTTTTGCATTGTTAATTTGACAAATGATTGCACTTGTTTTTTTCCCACAGGCTTTGATCGACGGCTCCTGCGTATCCCTGGAGACTGTGATGTTAAATCACGTCGTCTGTTGAGGATTAAATTGTTCCATAGTTCTAAGGCCTCCTTAATTCTCCAGCAATATCTACATATATTATCAACGACTGTTTCATTAGGCATTCTGTTGTGCATTGAAGAGTTCTTGATTAATCAGCTTTTTTCAAGTTTCTTGAAAGAGTTTGTATGATAGAAGATAAAAAGCGAGTAGATGGTGTCATCACACAAATCTGATTTTCCTTCTAGATCAAAACAGGGTTGGGACCTTCTTCTCAGACTTCTTAAATTCTTGTGAAATGATAATCCATCTCTCATTTGTTGGGTTTTTAAACTACCTGGACATTCCAAAGACGTTCCTCAGGCTGTAGCAGCAGATGATTTCCTTAAGTGTTTTCCGCATCTCCTGACTCCTGAAAGCGTAAATGAGTGGGTCGATGACTGAGTTGCACATAATGAGGATGAGGTACATGTTGAAATGCGACATGAAGCACATGCAGTAGAGGTTTCTGGGACAGGAGATCATAAGGATGAGGTGGAGAAAGAATGGAGCCCAGCAGACGATGAAGATCCCCAGAAGAATGGTCAGGGTGACGGCTGCCTTCATGCTGGCTCTTTGGTGGATGGAGTTGTAGCCTGGCAGGGCGGCGATGCGTTTGACGTGAGAACGCGCTAGCATGAACATGTGGCTGTAGAGGGAGGCCATGAGCGCGAGCATGATGAAGAACATGGAGACCAAGCACACAATGACAGATGTGTTGTCGGAATAGATAATGAAGACAATTCCACAGCCGGTGCAGAAGGTCCAAATCCCGCCGATGATTAGCGCTGCCCTGCGCACCGTCATGATATTATGATATCGTAAAGCGTAAAAAATCGTGACGTAGCGATCAACGGCTATAGCTAGAAGACTACACATGGATGCCACCACAGAGATGCAGATCATAGAGTCAAAAACATTGTCCATCTGTCTGATGAAATGGTCCTCCACCACCAGCTGGCGGTTGGTGAGTAAGTAGATGACGATGGTCTCCCAAGCATTGGAGACGCTCACCAGCATGTCGGCCACGGCCAGGCTGCAGACGAAGAAGTACATTGGCGAGTGTAGGTTTTTGTTTTTCACTATGGCGCAGATGACCAGGATGTTCTCTAGCAGACTGACGATGCCGAGGATGAGGAACACCTCGGTGGCAATGTTGAGCTGCTCGCATGCTTTGGGCTTGGCGTGGGATGGGGTCTCAGTGGCGTTGAGGAGGTACGAGATGGGACTGGAGTTGACATGGATGGCCCAAAGGGACAGGGTGGCCTCTGAAGCGTTCATCGTGGATGAGGGATTCAGTGGGAATGTTGAAGGCTTTTCTTGGAGTCACTGGGTTGGTGGGTAGGGCATCTTTAACCTGAGTGAAATGAAACAGATAATGTTTAATCTAGGAAGAGTATCATCAAAGGGTATCAAAGGGTTACTCCACTCCAAAATGAAAATGTTGTCATTAATCACTTACCCCCATGTCGTTCCAAACCCGTAAAAGCTTTGTTCATCTTCGGAACACAATTTGAGATATTTTGGATGAAAACCGGGAGGTTTGTGACTGTCCCATTGACTACCAAGTAAATACCACTGTCAAGACCCAGAATATTATGAAAGACATCGTCAAAATAGTCCATCTGCCATCAGTGGTTCAATCTGAATTTTATGGAGCGACGAGAATACTTTTTGTACACAAAATAAGGATTTTATTCAACAATTCGTCTCTATTTTGGGCAGGAATCTGCTGGACACAAACTGCATACGCCGTTCTGTGTCAGCTGCACCACACAGATACGTTTTCTATGTGTATTTATGCTTTGATTTGAATGAAAACAGCATATCCGTGTAATGCAGCTGACACAGAGCGGTGTACGCAATTTGCGTCCAGTGGATACTCTCCAAAATGGCGCTACGCTGACGTAGAGGAGACGAATTGTTGTATGAAATCCTCATTTTTTTTCTTTGGGTACAAAAAGTATTCTTGTTGCTTCATAAAATTCAGATCGAACCACTGATGGCAGATGGACTATTTTGTCGATGTCTTTCATACTTGTCTGGGCCTTGACAGTGGTATTTACTTGGCAGTCAATGGGACAGTCAATGGGATCTTAAAGTCACAAACCTCAAAGCTTTTATGGGTTTTCATCCAAAATAATGACACAATTTTCATTTTGGGGTGGAGTAACCCCTTAAAAATGAAGGTTCTTTATTGGCATTGATGGTTCCATGAAGAATTTTTAACAAATATTTCTAATGCACAAAAGGTTCAGATGATTCAAATGTTCAAATGTTCAAAAAGATTCTTTGGGGAACCAAAAACGGTTTCTCTATGAAATCACAGACCCATGGCAAAAGGCAACACCGATATTAGTCCGGCCCCTCCAATGACTAATTAACACTTAAGAATACAGATCCGTCATTAGTGAATAACTACACAGGAACAAATGACTAATGCACTATTAACATTCTAATAACTACTATTAACTAGTAAGAAACTCTGATTAACGAATCAGTAAGTAATAGTGCTATTAGCTAATCAGTAACTACTATTTTTTCATATCTCCCAGAGAACTACTAAGAACTACTATATACATGCTCATAATTAATGTAAATGATGCAAAATGTATAATTAATTCTAAAGTAAAGATCAATGGTAACCCACTAGTAATGACTCAGGTAATACCAAATACTTCAGAAGGAATTACTAATTATTTAGATCCATATTCTAAAGTGAAGATTAAGATAACTCCTTAGTAATGATTAAAGTAAATGCCACTGTACTAGAATGTTAATAGTGCATTAGTCATTTGTTCCTGTGTAGTTATTCACTAATGACGGATCTGTATTCTAAAGTGTTACCCGTGACATTTACAAACATCAAAAACCTGTGAATGGAAGACCCCATGATAGGTGCTGTTTTTGTTGTGTGTCGCGGGTTTCGTGATAACGGAGATGGGATGTTCACACAATTCACGCAACTGAAAGAGTATGAAAATCTGAATAAATCTCCTATGAGAACTTGTAGTGTTACATATCATCGAGGCTGAGAAAAAAACACAACGCTGCAGACAATAGGTCAAGTTTTTGCTGTTTTCAGTGTTTGTGGAGTAAATATTTTCACATGACTATTTAAATATGCAGCGCACACTTACGTCACTGGTAGTTCCTATAGTACTGTTTTAGACCTTACTCTGCACTAGGAGCTAATTAATGGCTCGTTTCCATCGAGTAGTACGGTTCAGTATGGTTCAGTACAGTACAGTACGGTATGCAATTATTACCATTTCCATTGTTAGAAGTTGTGAATAGTACCTAGCACAGCAAAATGTACCAAAAGAGTGGAGCTAAACTCTCTTCAGAACATTGTCACTTGTGTATGCTACAAGGGGATAAAGTGTCTCCTTCACTCGTTCCGCTATGCTGTTCATGCATGCTAGGCTTATTCACATCTTTGTGCAAACACAAAAAAATAACAGTGTATTTTATGGTTTTGTTTTAACACATACAATAGCCATTTCTCAATATGCGTTCTTGTCTGTTCTTGTGGACTTGTGAAATGTCATTGCCCAAAAACCTGCATAATATCCAAAATATTACTGTTATTGCACCATGAAATATAGTTTACATTATGTATTTATTTTGAACTTTACCGTAGTACAGTGCTGACTTTGTAGTATACGTTTGACTGAATTGTTTGCTTTTGTGTTTATTTCCTCTTATATAAGCCTCTTTTACTTTGTACTTGTACTTTTATAATGGCTATTATTGTTCATTAAAGCTGACATTTAACAAAAAGAGGCAGAGTTGTGCTTTATGTCAAGAAACGGCTATTGTCGCACTTTATCGTCGATCGCTACTTTACCACACCTATCATGTAAGGGCAAGATGGATCAGGGTGTACAGTCCTGAATCGTACCATTCTGTACTGACTCTTACCGCTCAGGGGAAACAAGCCATTAGTTCCTTCAAACTAAGCTCCTAGAACTAAATACATTCCTAGTTCCTGCGGAGCGAACTTCCGACAATAGTTATAGGAACTATGAAAGGCTCCTACTGTGCGAAAGCCTATTATTATATACTTTACTGTACATTTCATGGCAGTTTCAAAGTGCACTAGTGAATGGCACTAAAATGTGCTTTAAATATGTGACCATGTTTTTATTACGTTGGTACAGGCACATATTGCAGCGTTTTTTCTTTATATTTTTATTGCAGCATTATTTTAAGTTGGTTCAGTATTCCTGCGATTCACAAATCCAATGTCTTGGGAGTGTCTCTAAATGGTTAATTCTCTATTGTGTTGTAAAATAAGAAACCTGCTAAACTAAACCCAACATTAAACTTACCCAATAGTGTAATAGTGTAATGTGCAAAAGTGCAAAAGTGTTCTCTGATGCAACCGTGTTATTTTAACTTCCTTATGCATGTGTTTCAGCTGTTTTGTCGAATCATAGTTTCACAGGATTTGTACCAGAGCTCTTCACCTCACAAGCAACGCCATGTTGGGTGAGCCACAGAGCAAAGTTATTGTGTTAAAAAACACAAACAGATTAAGCTGTAGGGGAGATTGGGGTAAGATGAGTCATTTTTTACTTGAGGCAAAAGTACAATGAATGTATCTAAAGTAATTTCAGGATGTTTCCTATCATTTTTAAATTACCAAAATGTATCTGTGACAAAAGAGTAGAAACATGGCTTCTTATAAAAAAGGTGTTTCCATGACTCAGTTTGGTTAAGAGCAAGTTGTTCCAAGTCAGTAGGTAACAAGCACCATCTGACTGAATAATCAAATTTTCTTTTGGAAAAAGTCATAAAATCAACCAACATAAAATCAGCCAAATGAAGTTTAAATTTCAGTCTTTGAACCAACAGTCTTTGAAACAATATGTTGAATACCAAAGTTGAATACTTAAAAACAGACTAAGCAAAGAGTTTGCTGAGAAAAATAAAATAAAAACTGAATTAGATTGAAAGCGTAAATGTCACTGAAGCTAATAAACTTTTTAGTCTATTCTTGGCATGGTAGCATTCTGCAATGTCAAACAGGCCATTGGGGACTACAGGTGGAAATAAATATATGATTAAAATGTGATGAAAAGCATCTTCAGAGATATGCCACTTTGGAAAGAAATTAGCTTACCAATTCAGGCTAATATTTAGCTAAATGATTTTTCTCCTTTTCACAGTCTGGCAGACATGGCTCCAAAATACAAGGTCGCATGGCAGTTAAAGTGCACAGCTGCCAAGATTGGTCAACTTACCCCACTGGCTCAACTTACCCCACTACATGTGATGCTAACATTCAAAAGTATCAGATTTCAAATATTGCAGCAAATTGTTATTTTGAAGTCATAACATAGGCTTTTCTTAGTCAAAACTCAGGCTATGTAAATCATACTTTGTGTGAAAAAGTATAAAAGTTGTTGTTGTTTTACTGCCTGTAGTGTTCATTTCAGTTGGAAAATGCAGGGATACATATACTGTAGGTACATTTTAAAGTGGTCTCTGTGTAAACCCTTTGGAATGTTTATTTTTAAGTGTATATTGGAAAATCTAAGTGGTGCTCACTTATGCAAAGCTTGCATCTTGAATGGTAGGATGTTGTGGTTAACAGGGCATCGCTGTTTGGTTGCTAGGATGTTCTGAGCAGTTACTAGGTGATTGCTTACTTGTTCAAATGAAAAGTATCCACCCTCTGATATAGTAGATATGTCTTGAAATCTTTCATCACTGAAAGCCCATAGGAATTTTATCCTGTTGAACCATCTATCAGGGAAAAACGGTAATCTGATCACAAAATTAATAGCTCACTTTTCCTCAAAAAGCCTCATGATTCGAGGAATCATTTACGTGCGAGGCAAAAAAGGCTACAGATGGAGTTGGAACAGAAACTTCCTATGAATCAGAAGGCTATCAGTGGTATTTTGCTTCTGATGCTTTTATTGTTTAAGATGTGCATTTCAAACGTCTTAATTATCCATCATAATTCATAGGGCACAGAGGAATCATTCACTGTGAAATCTCACTGTTATAATAAAATCCCTTCAATTAAATATGCACAAGTATGATTAACAGAATATATAATTAATATAATTCATCCATCCACCTACGGACAATTATTGTCTCCAATTCAGACAGAGGGAAAACATGCAAAGTCCACACAGAAAGGCCTCAGGCTCAGCTGGGACCTAAACCAGAGACCTTCTGGCTGTGAGGGAAAGGCCACCACAACCACCCACATTCAGATATGTCTCTTTGGCTGGGATTCATCTATTTGATTTGTTTATATTATTATTTTATTTCATTTTATCTTATTATTTTATTTAATTAAATTGTCAAAATGCATACATTTACATAGAGCATTTGAGGTATACGGAAAATTTCACACTAATGACACTAGTTTGGGGTCGTTTTTGAAGTCTCTCATGCTGCAAGTCTAGTTGATCAAACACAGTAATATTGTAAAAAATTATTCTAATTTAAAATGACAGTTTTTTTTGTAATATATTTTAAAATGCAATTTATTCCTGTAATCAAAGCTGAATTTTTAGCATAATTACTCCAGTGTTCAGTCTAACATGATCTTTCGGAAATAATTCTAATATGCTGATTTGCTGCTCAAGAAACAATGATTATCAATGTTAAAAACAGCTGCTTCATTTTTTTTTTTTTTAATGTTTTTTTTTTTTTTTTATTCTTTGCAGAATAGGTAGTCCAAAAGAACGGATTAAAAATGTCTTCAATCACTTTTGATTAATTAATTTAATGCTGCCTAATATATTGATGCCTAATTTTACTGCACATGCTAAATGCATCTAACATACGCATGTACATGTTAGCATTAATGTCCTATAAAGTGTCTTTTTTCTTCCTTTTTCAAATCCTCTCAATTTAATTCACAGAAGTAGTGAAGCTCACCTTAGTATACCTCACTAAAAGAGCATAACGATCACAGAGAATTCAGGATGAAAACCAAATTGCTAACAGAAGCTCCACTGTATGGCGTTTTGAAAAAAAAAAAAAAAAAAAAAAAAGGTGTTATTCTCTAGCTTTCCTGGATGTCGCCCACATCCGGAGGACAAACCTTTGATCACACACAGAGCCAGACTTTACCTAATTACACTTATGAATTCTTCTCCTGCACTAATTCATCGTCTCCCTCTCACTTTAATCTTTGAGATAGCACTTTAAAAGGCTGATAAAAACACGATCACGCCCCAAGGTTCTCCAGCCACCGCACGACATGCAATCTAAGCACTACGCACATCCTCAAAAGCATATGATCATCTGTATCGTGACAGATGGCCAGTGTGGTTTTGAAACAAACCCATTGTTCAGAAAATCATCCCTGCAAGTATGTTACCAGTGAATTACTTTTCCCGTGAAAAAGGAGATTTATTGTGCCTACTGGTGAGCATTGCTCAGGTCTCTGGATAAAGGATCCTCTATTTGAATGTGTGCGTCAGAAGGTTTTTTCTCAATAGTGTTCATCTACTATCTGCTGATAACGCTACAGTAAATGAGTCACTGCAAGGCAGAACAGAGAAACAAGACAGTAAGAAGTACACAGATTCACAGCCAAATCAAAGGACTGTATTGACAGGCTGATGGTGGGAGAGCAGTAAATAATGAGGGCGGGGAGTTGAACGAGTCTAACAGAAACAGAGAAATGACGAAATCTGTTGTGTTACAGTCTTTCCATCCTACTAATGACTTCCTACAGCACCTGAACATTTCAGAATAGTTCAGATTATGAGTGAATGAGCCTTGCATACTGTTCAGGGTTGCCAGGTCTATTGCAACAAAACCTGCCCAATTGCTACTCAAAACTAGCCCAAAATGAGCCCATTCTCATTTTGAGGGGGTCCCCCAGTAAAAATCGGGGGTAAATATCACATTATTGGAGACACTTAAACCCGCGGACATGAAAAACAAACCGTGCCAACAATGTTAAAGAAACCTAATTCCGCGGGTAAAAACGGACTTGGCAACTCTGAATCTGCTAATACTAAATTAACACACCAATTTTTTCGGTATTAACTTAATCTAATTTAAATGTTATTTTAAATTTGTAATTTTTAATTTAAAAAAAAAAAAAAAAAAACAATATGTGACTCTGGACCACAAATCCAGTCATAAGTAGCATGGGTTTATTTGTAGCAATAGCCAACAATAAATTGTATGGGTCAAAAAAAAAAAAAAAAAAGACTTTTCTTTTATGTCAAAAATTATTAAGATTTCATTAAGTAAAGATCATGTTCCATGAGGATATTTTGCAAATTTCCTACCGTAAATATATCAAAACTATTAGTAATATGCATTGCTACACTGACCAAAATTATAAATGGCCTATAAATGGCCAACAGGCCTATTTTTCTTGACAAATTTGACAAATCTGTCTAAATATGTGTTAGTGAGCACTTCTCCTTTGTCGAGATAATCCATCCACCTCACAGATGTGGTATATCAAGATGCTGATTAGACAGCATGATTATTGCACAGGTGTGCCTTAGGCTGGCCACAATAAAAGGCCACTCTAAAATGTGCAGTTTTATCAGACAGCACAATGCCACAGATGTCGCAAGTTTTGAGGGAGCGAGCAGTTGGCATGCTGACTGCAGGAATGTCCACCAGAGCTGTTGCCCATGAATTGAATGTTCATTTCTCTACCATAAGCCGTCTCCAAAGGCGTTTCAGAGAATTTGGCAGTACATCCAACCGGCCTCACAACCGCAGACCACGTGTAACCACACCAGCCAAGGACCTCCAAATCCAACATCTTCACCTCCAAGATCGTCTGAGACCAGCCACCCGGACAGCTGCTGCAACAATCGGTTTGCATAACCAAAGAATTTCTGCACAAACTGTCAGAAACCATCTCAGAGAAGCTCATCTGCATGCTCGTCATCCTCATCGAGGTCTCAACTTTGGAGAGGTGATCTCTTCACAGATGAATCCCAGTTTTCACTGTACAGGGCAGATGGCAGACAGCGTGTATGGAGTCGTGTGGGTGAGCGGTTTGCTGATGTCAACGTTGTGGCCCATCGAGTGGCCCATGGTGGCGGTGAGGTTATGGTATGGTATGCATTTTATTGATGCCATTTTGAATGCACAGAGATACTGTGACGAGATCGTGAGGCCCACTGTTGTGCCATTCATTCACAACCATCACCTCATGTTGCAGCATGATAATGCACAGCCCCATGTTGAAAGGATCTGTACACAATTCCTGAAAACATCCCAGTTCTTGCATGGCCAGCATACTCACCAGACATGTCACCCATTGAGCATGTTTGGGATGCTCTGGATTGGCGTATACAACAGCGTGTTCCAGTTCCTGCCAATATCCAGCAACTTCACACAGCCATTGAGGAGGAGTGGATCAACATTCTACAGGCCACAATCAACAATCTGATCAACTCTATGCAAAGGAGATGTGTTACACTGCGTGAGGCAAATGGTGGTCACACCAGATACTGACTGGTTTTCGGACTCCCCCAATACAGTAAAACGGCACATTTTAGAGTGGTCTTTTATTGTGGCCAGCCTAAGGGACACCTATGCATTAATCATGCTTTCTAATCAGCATCTTGATATGCCACACCTGTGAGGTGGATGTATTATCTTAGCAAAGGAGAAGTGCTCACTAACAGATTTAGACAGATTTGAGAACAATATTTGAGAGAAACAGGCCTTTTGTGTACATAGAAAAAGTCTTAGATCTTTGAGTTCAGCTCATGAAAAATGGGGGCAAAAACAAAAGTAATGCATTTATAATTTTAGTCAGTGTAAGAATTTCATTTGGACAACTTTAAAGGCAATTTTCTCAGTATTTTGATTTTTTTGCACCCTCAGATTCCAGATTTTTAAATCGTTGTATCTCAGTCAAATAGTGTCCTATCCCAACAAACCATACATCAATATTTATTCAGCTTCCAGACGATGTACAAATCTCAGTTTCCAAAAATTGGACATTATGACTGGTTTTGTGGTCCAGGGTCACACATTCCTTTACTTTTTAATGAAAAAGTATTATACAATTAAATATGGTTGAAGTTACTGCTGAATGTCTTTTCCATTGAAACGTGTATGTCATGTATTTAAATATATATGTAGATTATTAAAACAGATATAATTAAAATAAAAGATTATTAAGACAATAATAAAATGTATTTTAAAGCAAAACTTTGACATCATTATAATGTGCACTTTTTAAAAGTGTATTTCAATGTAAGAAGCTGTCAGGAAAGTGTTCCTTGTTAGTGACCTTTTATTTCATTAGTTTTATATGCAAGTACCCTAGTAAAAAATAAAGGCACTAAAATATATTTATTTCATGCTAAGTACAAATACATTTGCATATTATGTACTTAATAAAATTGCAATTGTACTTTTAGTATATTAAACTGGTATATTTGAAGTATGCTACATTGGAACAGCTAATTTTGTACTTTAATTGTGCAGAAGTAGTGCTGAAGTCCAACTAAAGATATACTTAAGTATATTTGATTGTGCTAAAGTGGAACTATTGCAAGTATATCTTAGGTACACTTTAAATAAATATTGCAAAATATGATTTTTGCCATAAAAGAAAAATCAATAATTTTGACCCATACTGTATATTTTTGGCTGTTGCTACAAATAAACCCCAGCGACTTAAGACTTATGTGCTGTAGGCATGAATAATACTTAAAGTCATGTAGCTTGTTAAAAAAAACACTGAAAACTTGTTTACACTGAAAACTGTATGAGGATGCAAACAAAGTAGAGACTGTGGTTAGAGAACAGACTATCAATGTGCAGAACAACGCAATAAATTAAGGAATATGGCGTTATATAACAGTGTCATATTATAACTGTCGAAATATCCTTTAAGTATAAGGTCATTTGCGAAATACACTGCAGTGGTGACTCACACTTGCAGCATCAATAAACTACAGTGAAGTGTGAGAGAGCAGTCTGTTTCATTTTAACGGGTGAGACTATAGCAAACACTTAAATGCACGTTTAACATAATGACTGTGATTTGAACAGGCAAGGCCTGTTCTTGTCAGTTTATCCATTAAGTACACTTGCAGTCTGAGGGAAATTATATTGGTCCTAGAACATGACGTACTTGATGACAGAATACTTAAAAGGTTATCCATTCTCTCAGAAAAAAAGGTACAAAAGCTGTCACTGGGATAATATCTTTTCAAAAAGTACACATTTGTACCTTATTTACCCCTGACGGGTGCACATAAACACATTAAAGGTACATATTAGTACCTAAGTAGTACATCATTGTACCTTTTGACAGTGACAGCTTTTGTATTTTTTTCTGAGGGCGTATGATGCAAATGACATATTTTGAGTTTATTCTATAGTTTGATGGACAACTGATATATTTTCAAAGGAGGCAGAGGTGTGTATAATGATAAGTGGCCAACAACATTACACAAAGAACTGTAAATATATGTCTCTGTGGGAATATTTTCACTGCAAACTTGAACAACAACGTCAGGTAAAATAAATTAAATAAATAAATCCTCACAGGTTCCAGGTGGCAGAAGAGAAAATCTGTGATAGATTCTAGCCTAGTGCTAACACCTTAATATCGAGATTTGACATTTCAAAGGATTTCATGTTTTTTTTCCCCCCTTCCCCAGAAATGTGTCATCAGTAGATAAAAGCAAAGCCTACCCACTTCCATTGGGACTTACTCATACATCCAGTGCTCAAAAATTCATTTTGGTTGGATTTAGTCAAATAAGAAATAAAAATTTAATGTATCATAATTTAATTTAGTGGCTTTCTTAGTCTTTGATGTAAGTGATCTGATATTCTAGAGCTTCAGATAACAGTCATGTTCATAAATTTTACTTTATACTCAAATTTAGCAGAGGGAAAAAATGCAGTTTGTTCAAATTACACCAAAGCCATAGTTGAACATTCTGTCACTACTTCATTTTTGTTACATTCAATTCACTTAAAGGAGAAGTCCACTTCCAAAACAAAGATTCACATATAATGTACTCACCCCCTTGTCATCCAAGATGTTCATGTCTTTCTTTCCTCAGTCGTAAAGAAATGTTTTTTGAGGAAAACATTTAACCATTTTTCTCCATATAATGGACTGATATGGTGCCTCAATTTTGAACTTCCAAAATACAGTTTAAATGCAGCTTCAAACGATCCCAAATGCAGTTGTAAACGATTCCAGCTGAGAAAGAAGGGTCTTATCTAGTGAAACAATCAGTTATTTTCAAAAAAATAATACAATTCATATACTCTTTAATGTCAAACGCTCGTTTTGTCTTACTCTGTTCTATTTCTGTTCCGGTTCATGTCAGTTAGTGTATGTCAAAAAACTCCCATCTCATGTTCTCCCTCAACTTCAAAATCGTCCTGCATCGCTGTTTTACCTTTTTTGTTAAGGGTGTTTGATCTTCTTTGCATGTTCACTTTGCAAAGACTGTGTCGGTACTTCTGCAGTGATGTAGGATGATTTTGAAATGATTTTTTAAGTTAAGGGAGAAAATACGATTGGAGTTTTTCGACATACCCTAACTGTCTTGAGTCAGAATACAAAGAGTTCAGGCAGAGCAAGACAAGACGAGCGTTTGAGATTAAAAAGTATTTAAATTGTATTTTTTTAATGAAAACACTGATTGTTTCGCTAGATCAGACCCTTCTTCCTCAGCTGGGATCATTTACAACCGCATTTGGGATCATTTGAAGCTGCATTTAAACTGCATTTTGGAAGTTCAAACTCGGGGCACCATATCAGTCCATTATATGGAGAAAAATGTTTTCCTCAAAAAACATAATTTCTTTACGACTGAAGAAAGAAAGACATGAACATTTTGGATGACAAGGTAGTGAGTACATTATATGTGAAACTTTGTGGACTTCTCCTTTAAATGAAAGTTAACTTAATTTTGTGTTGTGACTGCATAAATAATTTTTACATAACTACCTGCAGTGGATCTTAAGCATACTTTGCATTGTGTTGAAATTAAGTGTAACTTTTTTGGTTTTCAGTATTAATTTACTTACCCTCATGTCATCCAAGAGAACATGTCTTTCTTTTTTCAGTTACAAAGAAATTAAGGTTTTTGAGGAGAACATTACAGGATTTTTCTCCATAAAGTGGACTTCAGTGGGAATTAATGGGTTGAAGATCCAAATTGCAGTTTCAGTGCAGCTTTAAAGGGTTCTAAACAATCCCAGCTGAGGAATAAGGGTCTAATCTAGCAAAACAATCTGACATTTTCTAAAAAATAAAATAAAATAAAATAAAATTGATGTACTTCTTAACCACAAATGCTCATCTTGCACTAGCTCAGCCTCACGCATTATGTAATCATGTTGGAAAGGTCACACGTGACGTAGGTGGAAGTACCGACCCAGTGTTTACAAAGCAAACGTGCAAAGAAAGTCAAATGCCCTTTCCAAAAAATGTAAAACAGCAGTATCAGATGATTTTGAAGTTGGAGGAGAAAATGAGGTGGAGACAAAAACCCAAACGTTGTTGTTGCGTTGAAGACACGCATCCACATAGATCTAGTAGAAGACGAGAATTTGTCATTTTTTTTTAGAAAATGACAGTTTCGCTGGATAAGACCCTTAGTCCTCAGCTGGGATCATGTAAGGCCATTTGAAGCTGCAGTTTGGACCTTCAACCCTTTGGGCCCCTTTGAAGTCCACTATATGGAGAAAAATCCTTCGATGTTTTTTGCAAAAACCTTAATTTCCTTCAACTGAAGAAAGAAAGACATGGACATCTTGGATGACATAGGGGTGAGTAAATTATCAGGAATGTTTTATTTTGGAAGTGAACTATAATCAATTAATTGTTTTTAACATGCTACAGACCAATTATAGGTTTGTAAACATTTGGGATGCGCATGCATCATAGTTGCAGAAAACCCGGGAGAGACAGCCTTTAGGCTAGAGAATGACACAGATACGGTACAAAATAGTTAGATTTAAAAGCATTATAGATTATATTGATTACATGTCATTTTCAAAATGTTCTTTACATTACAAGAGCTTTTCACTCAGCGATAAGCACTGTTATTCAATGAAAACATCTTGTCATTCTCTCAGAATTAACAAAATCACTAGTTTTGAGGTAAATCAAGTTATAAAGTACGAGTTAGAAGATATAAACTTGCATTTGCGAGAAAAAAAAGCCAGAATTGTAAAATAAAATAAATAAATGCTATGTAAAATGTTAACAGCAAGAGGTTTAAATAATATTTCATGCTGTAACTGTAGGGCTAATCCTGTTTATAATCCTATAAACAGCTTTGATGACAGTATTCTATAAAAATTATTTGCATTCCGATTTTGACATCAAAAGGCACAGTTTTTTTTTTTCATTCCATGGATTTTACCCATTTACCTCCACTTGTTACCAGTGTTTTTCTGTAACCACTAATGCACACGCATGCTGCAAGTGACGTCACTGTGACGTCTACTCCAAATTGGTCTAAAGATGTTTTAGTTTGTTGTATAGACTTTAGCTAATTGAGTGGAAATGTTTTCTTAATTTACGTTCATTGAGAACTATTTTGATTGTGTGTGTCTAATGCCTATGCCATTACATGCTTTTAAGAGTCCTCTAAAACAGATACTGTCAGAGTACATGAATAATTATGAGTGTCAGTGTGGGCAGATGGTGTAGTTACAGCAGCTACAAAGGGGAATAACACAGCCATGCTGACCAACAAAACCCTGACCCCGTAAAAAGAAGAAGCCTAGCACCGCTGGGACATGCTACTATGTTAATAAACTACATCTGATTCAACATATTTGTTGAGTATATTATATGCTCTAACTTAAGTCATTAACGTCAAACTCATACAGCGATTATGGGCAATATTAGCACACATGCCCACTTCAAATGTCCACTGGAAATAGCACCTACCAGTTTTGTGATTTTGGTCTGACTTTTTCTAGTTTTCAAAGAAAATGCTGGGTTTGAAAAAAACATATTTTGCTAGATAACACTATTTTAGTGCTAGAAATAGCTGTCAGGCTGCATTTTTGTACACTTAGAGGGCAACTGCATCTTTTTCACTTTTAAAATAAACGGCTTTCCCTTCTTTTATATATTGATATGTTTTTTTGTTGTTGTTGTTTTAACCCACTGGACAGCTTTGCTCCCACTTGTGGAAAAACAAACTCTAAATTCTTAGATCAATTTACTGATAATAAATATGATTTGTGTTTGTTCAAAAATAGTTTGCTCTTGGGTTTATCTGACGTAGCTCTAAATACAGAGCAGAAATATGTGTCCTTAAGGAGCATTTGCTTCTTTATGTAAAGCCTGTTCGTTTTTTTTACTTCACACTTTATTATGTGTTATTTATTTATTTAAGTGATTAACAATAAGTGTCTGAGAACATTAACTTTGTTTTCCATAATGAAGTTCTTTCTGGCACGTACACGTAAGGTTCTCTGTGTAATTGTTTGTACATTCAGCCAGTTGTTATTGCAAAATAAAGGGGTTTATTTTGTGATGTGAATTTAAATCAGTCTTTAAAAGAGGACATCTTAGAACAATAGGAGGAATTGCCTAATCAACTACACTGTAAAAACAATTTGTTGAGTCAACTTAAAATAATTTGGAACCTGGCTGCCTTAAAATTTTAAGTTCAGTCAACTCAAAAAAAGTTTATTCAACTTCAAATGTTAAATTATACTAAGTGACAACTTAGATATTTGAGTTGAATCAACTTAAAAATTTAAGGCAGCTGGGTTACTTACCCATCTGTTAAGTTTAGCAAACACAAATATCTTCCTTAGTACAACTTAACATTTTATGTTAACCAAACTTATTTTAGTTGACTGAACTTAAATTAAATTGAACTTAATTTTAAGGCAGCAGGGTAACAAATTATTTTAAGCTGACTCAACAAATTGTGTTTTTTTTTTATTTTTTACAGTGTATGTATATCAAACCCAAAATTTAAAACTGTAAAAGAAGTGATCAAGTGTTTCAGGAAAGAAAGAACAAAAGCCACAACGATCCCCATTGAAATGAAATGTTTCCAATATAAATAAAACACTGGCTCGTTGTATCCAATTTGGTCTGTGCACTACATGAAGGTAAAGCATTGAAAAATAAATAAATAAATAAATATTTTCCAGTTTGAGAACCAATTTTAAAAATTTGTAACAAAATAAAAACAATACAAAAATGTGTTGACAGCAAAAGCTTTGTGGTAAAAAATAAAATAGAAAATAAAAACACCACAGAAAAAAAAAACTAAACAGCATCTAATGCGTTTATTTAACGATGGCTTTAAATAAAACATTTCTGCCCTAAATTTTGCTCTGAATCCTCGTGAGAACATAAATATCGCAGACGGTTTCAGGCTCCTCATTAGAAAGTTGTGTTTTGACAGCAGACATACTTTCTATTCACCCCGATGTTCACTCTTTCTCCCCTTGCATGATTCTGACCTATAGTTTGTACTTTACCTGAATTCAGACTCTTCCCACATTAATTCAGCTCCTCAAAAGTTCGGAACAGATTTCATACATTGACACACATACATTCTTCAGCAAGGATCTAATTGGTCCGTTCTGCTCTGTGTAGTGCATGTGAATCACGGAGCCCTCTGGGAGCCCACACAAAGACTGCGATTGATCTGCCAGCATCATGCATTTCTCATTGCAATGAATCAAATTCAGATACAGAATCCTTTTATGATCTCATGGCCTGTTCTCAGGGGTGAGACGTTTCTGGAAATTGTGTTATTTAAGAAAGCTTATAACACACGTTTCCACTATTCATCAACAGCAGCAAACGCATGCTGTCTGCGGTGCGCTGGAGGATGAATCACTGACCTCCACAACACACTAATGCTGATGAAGAAAGATTGTTTTTTTACAAGCCAAACTGTTATGATGTGTGGTTGGACGCAGACTGTGGGTCATTCCTGTTATGGTTGGGATTTGAACTCAGCGTTATTCATTATAACTTTATTAGAATTTGAATGCTTTTTTTGATGTTTTCATATTATCTTTCCTTGGGGAGAAATGTAGTGTTCTTAACTGTAGTTTGCTTCATACCTTAAATGTATATGTATATATGTATATATGTATATGTTATATGTTTGAAAACATTTTTTGTTATGCTGGTTGAAAGTCTGTTCACATCCCAATAGCAGTCACTAAGTTAAGTGGTCTAAATATATTTATATCATCTGTGGAAGGCATAGGACCATAACATGTTCGTCCAATCATATTCCTCAGTCCGAGGGCAAAGATAGGCTGTCCTGTAATTACAAATATATTCAAATATAGGACATACATGTATGATTAAAAATTACATTAAAATCATTTCGGTTTGCTACAAATCCTTGTCAGTATATTCAACAGTACACACTGTAAAAAACTATTTGTTGAGTCAACTTAAAATAATTTGTTACCCGGCTGCCTTAAAATTTTAAGTTCAGTCATCTTGAAATGTTAAGTCTGTCACACCCCTGTGGACTGTTTCTTTGGTTTTTCCCTTTGTGTGCCCTTATTTGGTCTTTCCTGTTCCGTTTTCAATTATTACGTCATTGTTTAATCTTTCACACCTGTCCTCGTCTGATTAGCCTGTGTATTTAAGTTTGGTTCAGTTCCTCGTCTGTTTGTCGGGTCTTAAAGTGTTCTGCGTTATGTTTGCGTGTGGATTCCCTGCGGTTCCTGTTCATTCCTATTCCTAGTGTGGATTATTTAAATAAAAAGTCTATGTTCCTGATCTCCTCGTCCCTACTCCTCATTCCCGCACACGACGCCTGTGACAAAGTCGTACTAAGTGACAACTTAGATATTTGAGTTGATTCAACTTATAATTTTAAGGCAGCTGGGTAGCAAGCCCAGCTTTTAAGTTTTACAAACCAATTTTTTTTTGTTTAGTCAACTCAAATATCTAAGTTGTCTCTTAGTACAACTTAACGTTTCCAGTTGACTAAACTTATTTGAGTTGACTGTACTTAAAACAAGTTAGAACTTAAAATGAAGGCAGCAGGATAATTATTTTACGTTGACTCAACAAATTTAGTTTTTATGTTTTTTACAGTGCACTTATTCACCATATTTCAAAGACAATAGAATGATAAAATTACATATAAAGATGTACTTAAGTCCCATTTAAATGCTATAATTAAGTATGTATATTAAGTCAATAAAACACGCTGTATGTAAACTATAATAAATGTGTAATACTTTTTAACGGGTTACCAACTTCTGTCTTTTTGTCAGAAATGCTTTATAGTGACAATTCATCAAAACCGTAGCTACTGATGTTTGTGCTGTTGTTTTTCCCTCCAAAAAGGTGTCACTTCCTGGAGTGCAAAATGTGAAACTGTTTTTTGTTTTGTTTTGTTTTGTTTTGCTTTGGTTTGGATTGGTTTTTGTTGTTGTTGTTGTTTTGTTTGTTTGTTTAAAATGATGAAAATCCAAAAAATGCTACAATTTGATCACCAAAACAACATCTGTTTTAAATAATTGATTATAAAAATGGGGGGTGGATTTTTTTTTTTCTTTTTTTTATTGTATTATTATAAAGTACTTCTGAATTCTGAACTACTATAAACTAATTTAGAGTATTTTGAAAAACTCCAATCGTATTTTCTCCCTCAACTTCAAAAATCATTTTAAAATCATCCTACATCGCAAAGAAGATCGAACACCCTTAACAAAAAAGGTAAAACAGTGATATAGGATGTTGAGGGAGAACATGAGATGGGAGTTTTTCAACATACCCTAACTGTCATGAACTGGAAAAAAACAGAGTTCAGACAAAGTAAGACAAGACGAGCGTTTGGCATTGAGAAGTATATAAATTGTATTATTTTTATGAAAATAACCGATCGTTTCGCTAGATAAGACCCTTCTTCTTCTGCTGGGATCATTCACAACCGCATTTGGGATTGTTTGAAGCCACATTTAAACTGCATTTTGGAAGTTCAAATTATATCAGTCCATTATATGGAGAAAAATCCTGAAATGTTTTCCTCAAAAAACATAATTTCTTTACACCTGAAGAAAGAAAGACATGAACATCTTGGATGACTAGGGGGTGAGTACATTATCTATACATTTTTGTTCTGGAAGTGGACTTGTCCTTTAAAAAATCAATAACTGATTAATAACTTTGCATTGCCATTAAAGTGAAATTACTGAATCTCTTACTTAAAATCTCTTAAAAATCTTAGTCAGACTTAGAGGTTTTTGTATCTCAAAGTCTTCAAATGTAATATTAATAAATGTAACATTTAATGAATGCTGGTGTCTTTTTTGTATTGCTTTTTCCTATTGTTTTATAAAGCATAAACCACTTGAGGTTTACATTTAAACAATTCTACTAAGGTAAGGGGTTTTCTTAGAGAAAACTAATATGTGTTGCATTTTCTAAAATAATGTTTAAGGGTAAATCCATGCAAATGTCAACCATGAAAAAAATAAAGTTTTTAGCAAAGGGTTTTACTTGACTGATAGCACAGTCAACATTTGGTGGTGAGGTCTCTTTTTTTTAGTGCATGATTTTCCATAGTCTGGTAAGTGCTATTTTCAGGCTTGTCACATACATGCATACTCCTCATAAATAGACAACTCAAAATGAAAATAAAGTAACAATTATATGTTCTGTGAAGAGCCATCGCTTCTCTATTTGTTGGGTATTATTTGTGCATTTTAATTTGTAGAAATCCTACAAAGTATGTAGCCTCTCAAAAACTGTCCTTTTTTGTCACATCCATAATGCATGATTATTTCCCTTTTTAACAAAAAAATTGTGCATAGACTGATATTTTTCTGACGTTCAGACTCTTTCAACAAGGGTTTATTCAAATATAAACAGATGGTTCGGTATATTGGTAACACATACGTTCTCTAAGCATTTATATGTCACATCCATAATGCTGGATTTGCCCTTGGCAGAAACATTTTATGTAATATATTAAGCTGTAGACAGACTGGTAGCATGAATATGTGCTGTAGGAATGATCCACCTTATAATTACATGTAATTCACAAGCACAAAGACGTAAATGAATGTGTGGGAATGATTTTAGCTCGTTGTCACCTTAAATTAACCTTGATGCACATGAGCACACACACCCAATGTGTCATATGAGAAGTTATAATAACCGGTCTGTGCGTCATCTGTTTCAGATCATCGTGGTCACAGAGTTATGAAAGAGCTGAGGTCTCCTCACATTTAGCGGCTCATTTTTGTTGTGTGCTGCTGCCACAAACACTAAGCTCTTTTACAGATCAATGAGGGGACTTTTCGGATGATGCCTCGGAATATTTCACAGTGAATGTATTTATTGTCTGTTGTGTCTTGTTGTTGATAAACATACGCAGAACAGCTTGCTTTCTAAAGAGAGCTTCAAAATGTCCTGGTGTGACACTTCATGAATAAAGCATGTCGGGAACACCTTGTGCTCCACCAGCCTAATGACACTGAGACCTTGCTTCTGAGTGCTGGGATAATGAACTGTCTTGTTTACTCTTCACAATCCTTAACCTCTCAGCTTATGCTCTTCAATTCACATAGAAAATAAAGGCAGATGTATAGAATGGATGAATCGCAGACTCGCACCATGGGGAATCTTTACAACAAGCTTGAAAAATGGTAATCAGGGTACATTTCTATTCAGTGCGATCATTTTAAGGTGTGCTTATGAGTTTTTGATGGAAACTGCAACGAATACACCTCGCACTTGAATTTCAAATAACCTTGCAGGATGAATTTGCATATAGCTGTTTCAATCTATTGTCTAACTAGCTGCGTTTTGCTGGCAAGAGCAAAACATTCAAATGAGCAAGAAACTGTTTTCACTACACTGTTTTCTGAAAACCTCATTTCAAAGTCTACAGATGTGACTGAAGTATGGAAGTAAAGCCATTTTTAATGCAATATTCAATTCAATCAACAAACATTACTGACAATACACTGCTAGCATGCGCTATTAAATAATATATCTTTTTTTAATGAACTAAAAATACATTTTACCTTGTATCACCCTTTTGAAAAAGAACACATTAGCATACTTTTAAAGAGTAATTATTATGGAAAATATATACTTTAAAATAAATGATATACTTGAAAGAATATATACTTAAAGGGGTGATCGGATGCCTATTTTCCACAAGTTGATATGATTCTTTAGGGTCTTAATGAAAAGTACATAACATACTTTGGTTAAAAATTCTCAATGGTTGTGTAAAACGACACCCTTTTTACCTTGTCAAAATCAGCTCTGCAAAAATCATTCCATTCTGAGGGATTGTTCCTTTAAATGCAAATGAGCTCTGCTAACTAGCACGTTATTAGGAAAGGTGATTGCAGAGATTCATAAAAAAAAAACCTTATACTCACTTCTGCTGTAGGTGAAGCTGAATCACGAATGATTTGCGTGAACATAGACGCATTTATGTAGATCAGGAGACGCATTCCCTTCACAAACAAACCTAATCCACTGCATCTTCAGCGGCTCAGATGTCGGGAGTAAATGACGACCACTATGTTTATTATTACATCCAGCAACACCTCAATCAGAGATATTCTTGTCTAACTTACATCCCTGCTCCGGCATCGCAACAATGGAGGCCGGACTGTTACAGCTGATCTGTGGTAAGACGCTCATGTCAATCAACTATCATGGGAGTGACCAGACTGCCAACACACATAATATTTAATTGACTTTTTTTATGTAATGTTGATGAAAGCATACATAGTATTGTTATGATTTTAAACTGCATATTTATTTGTTGTTGTTTTTTTAATCTATTTTTGATTATTTCTTAGGGACACAAAAGGGATAGATTTTGTGGAATGACCCAGTCATAGGTAGATTTGGTTTGCAGTAATTGCAATGAGTTCATACATCTTGACACAATTTTAACAACAACACAGACAGAGGACAGCAAAATAAATCTGATAAAAGTGTTCCAAATTCCCATCACCACTTGCAATATCTGTGACTTGTTCAACTGAGCAACAGCTGCCGGAACAAAGCTGTTTTTATATCTCTCTGTTCTGCACTGTGAGACTACAAAGCTTCGTCCAGAATGAAAAAGAAACTGGAATTCACTGCACAAAGGAGTCGTCCTTTAAGATCGAGCCATTCATCTACTGTAACTGTCTGATATACAGAGACGCTGGACTAAGCTACGACTCCCCAGTCAGCCTACTAAATGATCTAACAAAATATTTTTCTTCTTTAAAGATAGATTTACAAACTGAGACACTAAAGAAAAAGATAAAAATCGATTAAATAATAACACACATGGATAAAGTCATCATGGCTTTGTCAATGTGAAAATGGGAAAGTGCCCATTTTTAGCTTCAGTTTAAGATATTCAAGATATTTAGATATTTACAGGATTTCACACATTCTATGTGTGAAGAAACTGTTGTTGTCAAAAGATTTTACAGTAAATGCATGTGATGCACATTTTGGCCATTTTTCTTACATAACACTGAACAGTGAGTCTTCACATGGCATTTATCAGTGTTGTGATGCAGATCTGTGTTGATTCCCCAAGGCTCATTAAAGCAGGAAGCGTCTGAATCAGACCCATGGATTTAAACCCCACTCCAAATAAATAGCCTTTATCTAGGGCTACATGGATGTTTATTGCTTTTTCTTAAATAAGCTCAGAGGACCTTCTTGACCTTCAGTCAAGCCTAACGTTCCTGCTGTGGTTTATGTCTATGCACCACTGCAGCAGACACACACAGAGAGAGAGAGAGAAAGATGTGGTATGATCTGCACACACACCCACGCAGCTCTGACTCAATCCCACGAACACGCTCTGCAATGCCTGATGCTGGATGCGTCTCAAACCCAGTGATCCACCTACCAGCATTTTGCCATCAGAGGTGCTTACCAAGTCAGTAGATCTCACATTCTCAACATCTATTTATGCCGCCCTTACAAAGACAATACAAAAAGCACATAATACAAATAGACAGACAGACAAACACACACACAAACACAGCTGACTCTCATCGCATCTACTGTATAATGGTTGAGAGTATTCTGTCTATTAGCACTGAAATGACAAATTAGAGATAATTTGGACCATTTGCTTCAATTAATCAATTTTTAAAAAGCCAGTTTAGATGAGGCATTGCTCAATAGCTTTCCCAAATGTCCCTCTGCAGTGTTTCATGTCACTTTTGTACTGAAATCAATATTTA
This sequence comes from Labeo rohita, assembly GCF_022985175.1. Lineage (NCBI taxonomy): Eukaryota > Metazoa > Chordata > Actinopteri > Cypriniformes > Cyprinidae > Labeo > Labeo rohita. The sequence goes on from NC_066887.1 coordinate 4,159,643, forward strand.
ATAAGGAATATTTTTGCATTGGATGTTGCATGTCAGCATTCTTACAGTAGATCAATTTCCAAGCACTTCACAAATTGATTGCACTAAATCATTATCACTGATCAGTATTTTTCCCAGAAGTCCTTAAGTTGCATTATTTTCATAGTGACAAATATAATTGTTTTTAATTGTTACATAGATTTTGTCAAATGTTGTCACTGTGCTGCATCTAACATGTTACTGTCCATCAGTTATTGTCTTGTGAAGTGAAAAGCTGCTTGTTTGTAAGAAACAAATCTATCATTAAGGCGTTTTAACTTCAAATAATCCAACACTTCCTCCAATGAAAACATCCATGTCTTGTTGTCCTCTCACATTAAAATCCACCAACATATTTATTTAGAACTGTTTTAGACTGTTTTTACTTGTAAACAGTGCTTGATCTGTGCAGATTTCTTTCCTAATTCAAACAAGATGACTTTTCACTGGAGAAAACATTATTACAGATTAGAGGACTTGAAGCAACGGTTTGAAGTTTTGTTACAAACATGCAGCTTTTTTGATTAAGATACGCAGATTGCATACAGTTTTGTCACTGTGCTGCATCTGGCATGTCATTATTTCATAAAAACAACCTGAAATAGCATTTATATTTGTTGCTGTTAAGATATTTTAGATTGGATCATATTCTGCACTATTTATGGCTCAAACATGTGACATCACTGTTTTTCTCCCAAACAAGGAATCGATTCTCGATTCGACTCGGTCATTCACTCGCTCATCTCTTTATTCGCTAATTTTGCTAACTGCACGGAGTAGAAAGGTCTGCAAGTGATTAACTCTTATTTAAATGAGTGTACACAACTCACAATATAACCTAGGGGAGAGCGGGGTAAGTTGAGCCAGTGGGTAAATTGACCCACCCCCTGTATCTTGGCAACTGCACACTTTTACTGTCATGTGACCTTGTATTTTTGAATCACACATAATTTCTGCCAGACTGCGAAAAGGAGAAACACATGGGAGGAGTGGAAGGCACCCATTTACTTTAGTTTTTGGCTTGTCAAAGTACAATTTTAGCATAACAGATGTAATGGCTCAAAGCAAATTTATCCAGGTCTAAAAATATTTATGATGCATACAGGTTATTTAGCAACATATAAAACCATGCAAATCATTTAGCTAAAATATTAGACTGAATTGGTAAGCTAGCTAGCTTTTTTTTTTTTTTCCCCAAAATGCCAGCTATGGGGCAAAGTGAGCCAAATGATGTGGGGTAAGTTGAGCCAGCTCTTTAACTTACCCCACCATAAAGCACTGAAGTTAAGTTAAATCTCTGAAGTATAAACTGGAATTTAAAGTGATATTACACAACTGGTTTAGTTTATTTGATATGGACAGTGTACAAGTGCACCAAATCCTTCTCTGAAAACCAAAAGATGCTTTTCACCACATTATAATCATATATATCTTTCCACCAAGAATCTTTTGACTCTGACATTTATTTCTTAATTCTAATTCAGTGTTTGTTTATTTATTTATTTATTTTAATTTTACTTAACAAACTCTCTGTTTAGTCTGTTTTTGGGAAGGCTAAACTTTCGTGTTCAACATACTGTTTCAGAAATGCAAAAAATTAAAGACAAAAAATGAAACTTCTGATTGGTTTTATTTTGTTTAAGTTAGCTTTAAGAAAAGAACTATACCTATTTGTAAAATTATATTTGATTATTAAATTGATTTTTAAAAGAGATAAATCATCTCTAAAATGTCACATTTTGAATCAGGTTCAGTCAGATAGTGAGTTTAAACCTAGATGGTGCATATTACCCACTGTCTCAGGTCAACTTACCCTTGGGGCAAATTGAGCCACAGGAACACTTTATTTATAAGAAGCCATATTTTGAGAAACCTTCGTCCTCGATACATTCAGTTAATTTAAATTGATAGGAAACATCCTGAAATTACTTTAGATGCATTCATTTTCCCTTATCTTGAGGACCACATAAATAAAAGGTGGCTCATCTTACCCCACTCTCCCCTACTGTATAGACTATATTACGACAACACTATGGTTTTACTATAGTAAAAGTGCATGTTTTTGCCGTATTGAGCCTACCATTTGTATAGCCACAGTTGTACTACAAATACCATGATTAAACTATGGTTAGTACAGCAAAACCAGTTTGTGGTTACCATGGTTTAACAATTGTAACCTTGGTTCTTCGTATGTTTTAGTCCAGTATTGACAATTAAGGTCCTTTAATGTTTCAGTCCTTTTTTACATATTATCCATATTATGTACTTAAGTTAGGAAGAAGCAGGGCTAAGTAAGCATGAACTCTGTGAACATCACTCAGGGCGTACACTGTACTGAACAAAAGTGAAGAAAAGCAGAGGAGTGTTGCATATCCTCTCACTCCACTCCCACATTACCACTTCAGCCATATTTTTAAGTGTCAGAAATAGTAAGAGTGCTACTCCGAATTCAGCCACTGAAACAGATCCAGCGATTCACCGTCTCCTCAATCGATAAGACTGAGTCATTTGCGCATGGGACTTTGCTGCTAAGTAGCAGCTTGTTAGGTTTTGAGACATATCCACAATCAACACCCTCAATTTTTAACAACAGTATAACAACAAAAACTGAATTCAGTCTTTGAAAACAGCTTTCAATCTCTGAACATACCGAGTTCAAGAAAACAATCTATTAGCGCCAAAGGATGAGTCACGAACCAAAATATCCGGTTTATAGCTTTACACAACATTATTGCACAAGCAGCAGACACCCATAAAATATGAAAGTTATTTAGTTCAAATATAGCATAAATTTGTCAGATTTTATTTTATCTACATACTAAGTTACCTGTCGGAGAGCAATGCTGGGATGATTGGTTAACTACATAAACTGCACTCAACATAACGTACAGAACCGGCGGTTCCTTTTTATGGGATACATGTAACAATGTATTTTCGGGTCTTCCAGGTTTGAAAAAGTTAGAAATAGCATTTCATGCCGTTAAATGACAGGAAAGTATACCCGTGGTAGATTGAATCTTGATGAATGGACGTTGAATGAGATTTCAGCACTAGTTAGCGGACAGCGCCGAATCAATGAGAGATCTGCATCATTGTCACTTATTCAGTAGATGAATGAATGGACAAAATACAGTCTGATGTGGTAAAGCCGACATGCAGAGTCCACATGGTTAACAAGCTTACTAAACACAGCCATTCAGCATTTCCCAGTGCTCTATTCATGCAAACGATTTGGTGATGCTTTTGCCTTTGACATGGTTGAAACAACGAATGAACAAATAAATATTCTTCATCACGGTGCAAAAAACGAAAACATATATCTGCCAGAATAATGTTGCATAAGTTTCGGTGGGACGTAGCGCACCTCAGACACATTTAGGCACGGCAGAAATGACAAAGCGAAAGTTTAGTAATTGACTCACTTGAATGGAGCAGGAGTGCTGAATCTGTTCACCGCTGAAAATCTCAAAGACCGAGAGTTTATTTCAGTCCAGAGGCGTTTATTCGCGCTGGAGGAGGATGTTTGAAGATCTCCATGAAGAACGGGGCTCCGCTGCATCAGATGCATATATAGGATCGGGAACAGCGACAGCTCCACCTCCAAAGCTTCTGAAGCTTTCAGAGCTTCCTCACACTATACAGGAACCAGGCTGTATTAAACACTGGAATCTGAATCAAGTGTGTTTTCCATATTGTAAAATCAAAATGCTAACGACTTTCCAGAAAAGAGCTGGGTGAAATATTTCTTATTAATTTTCTTTTGAGTCAGATATAATTATATTTTTCTTATTTAAAAATTCATTTTTTTGTCTACGTTTAATATAATAAACTTGTTTTTCTTTCTATACCATTTGTGGCACCAAATGGAAATGCAATAATGACAAGTGAATGATATCAAAATGCGCAATTTTTGCCCAAAATAATAATAATGAAAAGTTTTAATAATAAAATGAGTTTCTTAATTGCATGTTGAATGGTAGAAGACTAAAGAAGATGCAAGCAATTCAGTCATTCAGAGATAAATGTGGATTCAACAAAGAAAAATAATTGAGCTGACATGATAGCTGGCAGAACTTAAAGGGGTCCTCAGATACAAAGTTTACATGTAGTTTGAACATTAATGTGTGTTGGCAGTGTATGTACACATCTATCCTATAATGAAAAAAATCCATGCAGTGGTGTTGCTGGATGTAATAATGAACATAGTGGTCGTCATTTACTCCTGACATCTGAGCTGCTGAAGATGCAGTGGATTACGTTTGTTTGTGAAGGGAATGCACCTCATGAGCTACATATATCCATCTATGTTCACGCGAATCATTTGTGATCCAGCTTCACTTACAGCAGAAGTGAGTATAAGTTTTTTTTTTTTAATAAATCTTTGCATTCGCCTTTACTAATAACGTGCTAGTTAGCAAGTTTAGTGGCTAAACGTGGCTAAATGCGGATAAAGTAAACAGGCTCGTCACTCCACAGAGAGAAGAGAGGTGCAGGGCGAACAGAGCTCATTAACATTTAAAGCAACCTCAACAAGAGCAGGATGATTTTTGCAGAGCTGATTTTGGCAAGGTAAAAAGGGTGTTGTTTTACACAACCATTGAGAATTTACCTGAAAATATACCTGAAAATACCTGAAATACCTGAAAAAAACATCACAATAATCTACTCCAGTAGCAATTAACACTTTGTAAGGCAAAAAGCTGTGTGTTACTAAGAAACAAATCCATTAAGATGTTTTAATTTAAGTTCATAATTCAGAATAATGCTTCTTCCAGTGAAAAAAGTCACTTTTCCTGTTTTCTTCTTACATCAAAATCCACCCACATATTTGTTTACAAATAAAAAAAAAACTGTTGTTTTAGACTGTTTTGGCTTGTAAGGTGGTGGTTAGAGGTGTTTGATCTGTGCATATTTTTCTCCTGATTCATACAAGACGACTTTATTTACAAAATTCCTAAATGAGGAATTTGTTTCTTAGAAACACAGCTTTTTCACTTCTCTAGACATTAATTGCTGGACTGGAGTAATGTGGATTACTTGTGGATTATTGTGATGTTTTTATCAGCTCAGCTATTTGGACTCTCATTCTGTCGGCACCCATTCACTGCAAAGGATCCATTGTTGAGCAAGTGATGTAAAGCTATATTTCTCCAAATTTAGGCTTCATTACTCCCCACAGAAATACATGGGTAACAGTGATTTGTGATTTGAGACGTAGTGTATACAGTCTACAAATATGGCTTATTTATTAGTCTGTCTTATTAATCTCACATCAAACTATGTTATTAGAAAATATTTATATCACCCACATTTCTGATAACATGAGAAAGATAGACACGGGTGATGCTAGTGTCTATTATGAGAATTTATTTTTCCCTGCATTAATTCTTGAAGTTTATTTTAGGATAGGACTATCTGAGGTCATCCAGATGCATCTGATGAGTGACAGCTCAGGATCAACATGTGAGAAAAATGCTTACACTGAACTCATGACTGTTTTTTTTATAAAAGGCGCATTGAGAAGGCAGTATCAGTATCAGTATCAGTATCATCTCTGTTACCACTGCCTGAACAAATTCCAATAAATCCCACATTAACTGTGAAAGACAATTACTGATTACAGAAGCTAAAAAAAAACAAGGGCTGTCTCTTCGATTTAAAAAACACTTACATGCATAACACCAAATGTAAATTGTGATTATGGTTCCCCACAGGCTGTCAGCTAATGAGAAACTTGTGATGGCAGTCACAAGTTCTTTTTAAGTTTTTGTGATGCATAACTCCTTTTAAAGTTAGATTCCTTGTAAAAACATTCCCAAATTAACCACTGTGCCTGTGAAGTAATTCCAAAAATGATTATTCAGAATTTTTGTTAAGGAATAAATGTTTACATAACAAAAATAATAAGATTGCGTTAAATAAGTTTTTATCTGTGACAAATGAGCTATTGGCCGTATATGGATAGGAATGTGTAGATTGCACTCTTTGTATGTTTCAGTATGCAGAAATGTTTTTGATGTTGCCTTTTGATGTTGTCATTATGCTTTTTTCTCCAGCTTTATGGCTCTGTGTTTTTATATGCTGTTACACAGAACATTTTCCCTTCAAATGGCATACTATAAGTCTTTTTTATTATATCTGAAAATAAAGAGGCAAAGTTTATGTCAGTAGCATAGTTCCAAGCTCTTTTGATGCTTTCTAAGGCACTGGTGAAGTTATTTTTAGTGTTCCCTAGGGCGGACAGACAATTTCCTTCATCAATAACCTCCATTTCCTTTGGATTTGATTAATCCCTTCATGTCCAAGAGGAACACAATGTTACACACTACACAAACTACCGCATATGCTCTTCAGATGAGATTACATAGTATATTAATGTATGGTTGAACTTAAAATATAGATTCTGTCGATTCTGTTCTTTTTTCTTTACATGAGTTTTAATAAGTGTAAAAGCAGATTACTGGAAAAAAGGATCAGCTGCCAAGCTATACATGCATACACACACATTAACAATGTAGTAATATTTTATTTATTAAAGCCGAATATGAATCTCATCAAGTTGGTGTTTTTAAGCTTTGTACATTTATCCCAAAATAAAAAGGCAGTAACAATTCAAACAATATATGTTATTTGTGAAATTTTGTTCAGATATTCTTTTTAATAGTTAACTTTTAACTATTTTTGAATTTTTCATCATCAAAGCTTGGTAAATATTGGTCACAGATGCAGATATTTGCTTTAAAACAGAAAAAAACAGATGTTTTCAGGCCATTTTATATCTTATTTTGATGTAAAAAAAAAAAAAAAGTGGTTATATTTAAGTGTATGAGTTTTTTTTTTTTTTTTAATTAGTCTTATAAAATTATATTGTTCATTCAGACTGACTCGCGAACACAGGACATGCACAAACACAAGAGGTGGGATTAATCACATGAACCAATCACAGCCGAACATTACCAGCCATATCCAATAATATCACAACCTTTCACATGACTTATCCTCCATTCATTCTCAATTACCCACCAGTAAACCCACTGCACGCTTTAGGGCTGGGGTGTCAAAGTCAGCCCCTGGAGGGCCACAGCCCTGCAGAGTTTAGCGTCAACCCTAATTAAACACACATGATCCAGCTAAGTCCTGAATGGCTTATTTGAAAACTACATGGTTTATGTGTTGGAGTAGGGTTGGAACTAAACTCTGCAGCGCTGTGGCCCTCCAGGAACTGACTCTGACACCCCTGTTTTAGGGGGTCTGTTAAAACTCAATGAGCTCAGGGGAGGTGAGAGAGACGTTGACTCATGCTGTAATTTTACCTGCTGGTGTCACTGATGAACAATGTTTCTTTTAAAAAAAATAGTGATTTATACATTTTTTAATGGCATATTATGATATATTGTTTTATTTTTGTACTCAAATGTCACTGCTTCCCTTGCCTTCCCAGAGGAAACGCCCCATTTAGTATAGATTCTGAGTAGAGTCACACTTTGGCCTTGTAATAAATCACGCATTATAAATGAGGGAAAAAATAAAACCCATCCTGTTTCTCCACTTACAATATGTTTTGTGCCAAACTCTGCTATAAAAATATTTTGATGTTGAAGGTCAGTTCAAAAATCCCACTAATCATATTATCCGTAGCCAATACTTTTGTACAAATTAGAAACTGATTGCAATAATTTCTTTACAGTACAGACTAAGCTTGACATTTTCCAAACCCCTTGTCCATGTAGGGTTGTGGATGTTTGACACATGCTTAAACAATAAATTATAATGTCATTGCTTTAAATACAATACATTGTGGGGAAAAGACACAGTATACTCAAAAATTCTCATTACAGATACAAGAAAATAATTAAATAAACTAAAGAATTCAGTGCCAAATGAGATCCCTACAAGTCAATCATTGAAAATGTAAACATAAATAAACAAATAAATTGTTGTCACATGTATCCCCAGAATGTGTTTGTGAATTTTCAGCTCAAAATACCCCACATATCATTTATTATATAATTTTGAAAATGCCTATTCTGAGTGGAAGCAGAAACAAGCTGTTTTGTGCGTGTCCCTTTAAATGCAAATGAGCTGCTACTCCCCACCCCCTTTTCCAGAATAGATCTGTGCAAAATCTGTTTGAGTTTGATTATTATATCTATCACACTGATAACATTGGTTTTAAAGCCATATCTATTTAAACTTCTGATATACATTTTTCTGAGAGCACACATCCGAAGCACACACACAGAAAGCTACGGAGCCCCTTAAGGGACATGGTGGTGAAAAAAAATCAGAGTGAGTGGGGAAAAATCAGGGTGGGAGGAAAAATATTTTTCAGATTTTTTGCGGTCTCTCGCAAAACTTTGCGTTCCCTCGAGAAATTTTGCGTTGTCTTGCAAAACCAGTTGAGTTCGGACAAACACTTCCTGTTAACTTTACAGCTTGTAGTGGTTCCTACACTGCACGTTCGCAATTGAGCGACTCATAGAGTTTGATTTTGAACTTGGACTCAAGTAGGCTATTATATAAATACATCAAGGCACGATTTTGGGACATTCTAAAATGTAGAACACTGTAGGACCAAATTCAGTACACACCTTATATACCAGAATAGCTCAGTATATAAACGTAACCCGCTAAATTGCTATAATTTATAATCGAGTATAAAAGGCCGAACTCGGTATACAGTTTGTTATACATTTTAAATGTAGGAAAACAGGTAGGCCCCGAATATGAACAGAAAGCTCTAAATTGCATGTTAAGCCTTTTCCTCCCATAAAGAAAACGCAGCTTTATGAAGACGTTGATTAAAAAAGACCAAATATGGAATTATTACTAATATATTCTATGTACCTTAGCTTAATATAAGAAGACAGTGATATAAAAGCCAACATTTTATGTTTTATTAAAAATAGGCAATTAATGAAGTAATCCATTAAACCAGTGGTTCTCAAACGTTCCAGTAGGTGGCGGCATGTCTTAATGAGCAAGGCGTCGCGTCATTCATTCATTCATTCATTCAATAACTAAGCAAATGGTTGTAGTTATGAATGGGTTATTAATCACGGACTCTCCGAAAGGTTCAAAGCTGCAGATTAATTCAGAAACGAAACACCGCTGTTGCTTAGAGACACGCCAGTTCTGTTGCGGATTTCGTTGGAACTATTATTATTTCGTTAAATATAACAAACATCATGTGTTTAAAATGTAGGCTACATTTAAAATGTCACTTAATATTACCCTTTTTGTTGAACTGCTATGTAAAATAAATGTTGCATTTGCAGTCGTTTGGATATTGCATTCTCCTATTTTAAACATGAAAAACAATAACTCGCACAGGGTATTTTTCCTGCATGGAAGACAGTTTTTATATTTTTATATATATATATATATATATATATATTTTTTTTTTTTTTTTTTTTTTTTTTTACAGTTTTTATATTTCAGCTATCTGATCGCGCCGGCGCCTCGCAGCCTGTTCATTATTAAAATAATACACAGAATCACCCAAACAGATACGAAGTTACACTAGTCAGTTTAAATATTCTGTATTAGTCTGTGTCCTACAGCGTGAGCACCGGTCCAATCCACTGCGGCACATTTTTGTTCACTATGATTTTTTCATGTCGATATTGGAACGTACAAAGCCCGGTTAATTTAATGGTTTAGCTGCAAATACATTGTTAATATGGAAACATTTGGATTTGTGCTGAAGGAGAGCGATACGTGAGCCCATACTTTCAGTTTCGCTTTAAATTAATTCTTTTAGTTTATTTATAGCTAAATAAGCTTATACCTATTATTATATACTGCATTATATTATATTTATTCATTAAAAATGAATAAGTTATAGTTTTTTGGTTTTGGTTTTTGGTCTGTTCTGAATACGGTTAAATTTAAAGGATTTGCTGTGGAGTGCGGGGAACTAAAATAGCCTAGGCCATGTGTGTTCATAATGTTGGTAATATAACATGCTGTAGGCCTGCTGGTGGTATTATTTCTGAATAAAATGGGACTAATAGGCTACGTGACTTATTTGTTTTATTTTTCCTTTCAAAAACTTATTTTATTTTATTTTTTAAACAAGCAGCAAACAAATTAACCATGGTTACTATACTTAAACCATTGTAACTACAAATACCGTCTTAATTCGTCCATTATCTTCCCTTAAGCGTTTTCTGTATCCTAAAGGTTTTCTGTGGGGAGAAAAGACATTAGCAAGTTGCATTTATGACTGCTTTATTGAGAGTAATGCTAAGGGTATTTATATTAAAATTTTTATTAGTATAAATAGCATTTATTAATACCGAATTGGGCCTCCGCTGTCACTGTTTTAGTACATTAATCCACAAGCGTTTTAGAATGTTCCAAAATCGCACCTTAAACTATAAGCAATTAAATGACTGTATTTCTATAATAGGCCACTTGAGTTCAAGTTCAGCATAAAATCGCTCCGTTGTGAACGTACTGAGCTGAGTAAACAGGAAGTGTTTGTCCGAACCCAACCGGTTTTGCGAGAGAACGCAAAAAATCATTGCGAGAGAACGCAAAAATCATTTTTACTCACTCTGATTTTTTTCACCACCATGTCCCTTAAGGGGCTCCGTAGAAAGCAGCTGTCACACAGCATGTGAGTATTAAAATCATCAGTTTTACTCACTCATTTTGCATGTCTCCTTTTTTCTGAGACCACCAGTTTGTCCCTTAATGAGCTGGATCTCAATTAGGTGTGTTAAATAAGGGAGACAGAAAGACCAGCTGTCACAAATAAAACAGCATAAGTTACAAAAACACAGTTGGTTATGTCTGTGAAGTGAAACAACTGGGAAAGAACTTGCATGTTTATATTAGATCTTAAACTCTCCCACTTGTGTGCAAGACTTACCCAACTCCTTACATCACATTTGCTGATCGTCATCTTCTTCCTCATCAACTGGTCTTCTCCATCGATCCCGATCCTCCCTGAAGTACACAAGGACTGCTTATAGGAGAAGTTCACTTCCAGAACAAAAAATTACAGATAATGTACTCAGCCCCTTGTCATCCAAGATATTCGTGTCTTTCATTCTTCACTCATAAAGAAATTATTTTTTTTGAGGAAGACATTTCAGGATTTTTATTCATATAGTGGACTTCAATGGTGCCCCGAGTTTCAACTTCCAAAATGCAGTTTAAATGCGGCTTCAAAAGATCCTAAATGCGGTTGTAAATTATCCCAGCCGAGGAAGAAGGGTCTTTATCTAGCGAAACGATCAGTTATTTTCATTTAAAAAAATAAAATTTATATACTATTTAATGCCAAACACTCGTCATGTCTTGCTCTGCCTGAACTCTGTTTTTTTCCAGTTCATGACAGTTAGAGTGTGTCGAAAAACTCACATCTCATGTTCTCCCTCAACTTCAAAATCGTCCTGCATCGCTGTTTTACCTTTTTTGTTAAGGGTGTTTGATCTTCTTTGCATGTTGCATGTGATGTAGGATGATTTTAAAATGATTTTTGAAGTTGAGGGAGAAAATACCATTGACCTCAGTTGGGATCATTTACAACTGCATTTGGGATTGCCTGAAGCCGCATTTAAACTGCATTTTGGAAGTTCAAAATCGGGGCACCATATCAGTCCATTATATGGAGAAAAATCCTGAAATGTTTTTTTCTCAAAAAACATAATTTCTTTACAACTGAAGAAAGAAAGACATGAACATCTTGGATGACAAGGGGTAAGTACATTATCTGTAAATTTTTGTTCTGAAAGTGAACTTCTCCTTTAACACCAGATAAGTCTTTCCAGTGCACAGTCCCATTGCCTTACCAGCGGCAGAACTGCAGCGGATTTCTCCTTCAGTGCACATTATTATTTGTAATGCAGCCACAGCATTTCACCACAGATAGAGCCAAGATAGTGTTTATTATTTCTCTGCTCACCAGTTGTGCACTCCAGTGAGCTAAGACCATCTGGGAACAAGCTGGACCTGTCACTCAGACTCTGGATGCTTTTGTTGCATATTTTAAGGAGGTATTTATTCAAACAGCAAGCTGTTCCTTGATTTCACCTTAATCAAGGAAAATCCTCTGTGTCTGAGTATGCTGTGAAATTTGACACACTAGTTGCTGCTAGTGGATGGAATAAGGCAGCCCTCATCACAGCTTATCGACAGGGGCCGTTACCATCACTTCAATTACAGGTATTCCATCTCTTCCCCTCTCCCCAAAGACGCATTCAGCAACACTAATGTCTCGCCTGTGGAGATAAAGGCCATCTCATGTCTGAATGCCCCGTTCATCCACCTCGCCCAGCAGTGAGTAGTCTGGCTACTAAATCCTAAAGTTTCTCTTCGCATCAGTGTAACCCATTATGAAAGGATCTCCTTGCTGGTGCTGGATGGATCAACTGCTGATATCATTCTAGGATGCCATTGTCTAAAATATCATAACCCTCACCTTTCCTGGACTTCTGGCGACATCCTCTTATGGAGTGACTCTTGCTTTGAAACTTGTCTACAACACTCTGCTCGACCCATATCTACTGCTAAATCAGCTGATGTGCTCCTCCAAGCCACTACTATCAAGAGTCCTGAAAAACAACATGAAATTTTGATCCCAGAGGAGTACAGGGCATTCCAGGATGTTTTTAGAAAGCAACTAGCTACTCGATTACCACCTGATAGGCCTAAAGGAAGAGTGTACCCTCTATCCATCCCTGAACTGAAGGCCATGAAGGTGTATGTAAAAGAGGCTCTTTGCCAGGGTTACGTACGTCCTTCTACATCCCCTGCCACTTCCAGTTTTTTCTTAGTGACCAAGAAAGACGGAGGCTTGAGGCCGTGATATTGATTATCAGGCCCTCAACAAATAGACAGTACTGTACAAATACCCCCTTCCTCTATATGATATGGAGAGGGGACGAATGGAAGACCACATTCAGCACACCATCGGGGCACTATGAATATCAGGTCATGCCGTATGGGCTAGCCAACTCCCCTCCATATTCCAGGCCTTCATGAATGAGGTGTTCCAGGTGTACCTGCATTGTTTTGTGATTAATTACATTGACGACATCCTGATCTACTCCCGAAACAAAGTAGACCATCATCTCCACATTGCGCAGGTCCTCCAAAAACTGAGGGAGAATCACCTGTACCTCAAACTGGAAAACTGTGAATTTCACTGTTCCTTCATTCAGTTCCTGGGCTAAATCACAGATGCCAAGGAGTATACAAACGGACCAGAAGAAGGTAGATGCAGTCCGTCACTGACCCATCCCCTCTTCGATTAGGAACTACAATGATTTCTTGGCTTCGCCAACTTCAATCCCAGCATTACTGCAAACTTTCAAACAGCTCCTCTCTTCTGAGGAAAACACCCAAGTTTCTGTCCTGGTCTTCAGCAGCATCAGAAGCCTTCCACCAGCTTAAACTGGCATTCATTACCGCTTCCACCTTAATCCACCCTAACCCTGATTTGCCGTTCATCATAGAAGTTGATGTTACCACAATGGGTGTGGGAATGGTGCTATCACAGTGGCAGGCGTTCCACCAAAGCTTCAATCATGCGCCTTCTTCTCCAAGAAGTTATAACCGGCAGAGCAGAACTATGACATCAGCAAACAAGAACTAATAGCTCTCAAACTGGCATCGGAAAAAATGGTGTCATTGGCTGGAGAGAGCCAGCCACCCATTCAAATTTATCACAGATCATCGTAACCTTGTATACCTCAGAGAAGCAAAACGCCTGAACCCTCGTCAAGCCAGATGTGCATTCTTCACCCAGTTTAACTTCACAGTGACTTATCATCCAGGATCAAAGAATCAAAAAGCTGATGCACCTTCCTGTATCCATGCCCCTGACCAACCCAACTGTCTACCAGAACCTATTCTCCCTCCAGCCATCAATGTCAGTCCCATCCAATGGGCCCTAGATGACCAAATCATAAAGCCAACTCCTTACTGAACCTGCTCTGCCAGGAGGTCCTGAGGGACAAAGCTATGTCCCATATGTCCCATGTCCCATAAATGTCTCTATGTCCCATCGACATCCAGGCAGCCAACAAACCCTCTCGCTCATCCACAACCGATATTGGTGGCCTGGCATGTCCCAGGAATTTAACAGGTCGCCGACCCAGGTCACACCTAGGAGTGGACTTCATCTCAAACCTGCCCACTTCAGAAATACACAAACACTAGATAAGTCTTAACTGTGCCATGCTAACACTTCATTATAAATTTACCTGTGTTTTCTCTGGTTGTTTCCCTCAATAATGTCCTGTGAACTATCGTCCTGTTTCCTGTGGTTCAGTGGTTGGTGACAGTTGTGAGTAGGGATGTCACAATACTCAATATAACATTGATTCATTTGGTACGACATCCACGGTTCAATACGCGCTTGTGAATTGCGGTATTTCGGTTTTGAATTTAAATAACTTCCTTGTTTTATTTCTCTCTGAATTTGCTGTATGTGTGCCGTGAGTAACGCTTCCCCGCTTATATTTGAAAAAGCAACACATGCAGAGCATCTTCCATTCTAATGACATGCAGTGATAAGCCTTTCTAAACCAGTTGTCCAACAAAAGAGTTACAAAAACAAAAGTTATAAAAAACATTATAACTTGTTTTTAATTCACAACATCAGTCGAGTGTTTGAAATAACTTCCTCATGTGATCTAATGTGGATTCTTATCATAGAATGAGGCAGACAATAAATTCTATACTCATATTCTATGTATGCTGATTAGAAATGGCTTATGAAAATACACAAGATGGCTTGTTTATTTATTGCAGACGAGTGTTTATTGTTCTTACATTTCATCATTCAAAACGTTTAACGTTATATCTTGTTTTAATTCAGTTACAGCAATAGCGATGCCTTTATTCATATTAGAGAAGCTGGAACAGAACGTAATTAGTGCTAGTTCTTTGACGCATATGTGGATTTTCTGCACGAGGGCGCCCCCTGGCATCCAATATGAATGAAATTCTATTCCACTCTATTTTGCGTAAAGATTGATAAAAAAAATTCTACCTCTCTCATAAAAAAAATTAAGCAGACATATACTAAACCACACTTTTTCCAGTGTACAGATGTTTACGGGAGTATTTTGTTCATTTGTGGCAAAAAAAAACCCACACTGAAGTGGCAAGATATCAGAAAACTGTGCTTAAAAACCGATGTAGATATTGAACCGTGGACTAACTGTATTGCTGTTTATGATTTGTTGGGATTAACAAAAAAGAAGCGGTGGATTTTTATCATTACAGGGTATTTGTGTACACACACTGCCAACACACATTTATACTCAAACCATTATAGGTGCCCTTGAAATA
Source organism: Labeo rohita (assembly GCF_022985175.1). NCBI lineage: Eukaryota > Metazoa > Chordata > Actinopteri > Cypriniformes > Cyprinidae > Labeo > Labeo rohita. Next base: position 4,174,973 of record NC_066887.1, read on the forward strand.
TATAACGTTATATATTTATATACAAATATATTGCCTTGACATAAAAGAGTTTTAATCAACAAACATTACAGCATCAACCAAATCAAACAATGCAACCACATCAGTTATTCATGCTATGATGTTTTCTGGGAAGATGGAGAATTCATTATGCTGGATTGACACAATAATCTCTTCATGTGGAATTATTCAAGTTATACGTTTAACAACAATATAACACAGGAATAACATATCTGAGAATATAGTTTAACATGAGTTTTTATCTGTAAATTTGCTTACATATATATATATATATATATATATATATATATATATATATATATATATATATGAAACTCCAAGCCCCTGTATGCTGGATAAAATCTAATTACTTTTGTTCCAGCTAGTATATGCCCTTATCACTGTAGGTGACTCTCAGTGTCATGACACAGAAGTAGACTGAGAGGAATCATTATTAATGTGGCATCAGGCACAAGATCATTAAACATGCACTGCTGGGTTGATGAAGTTTTTGAGAACATAAAAGAAATGAAGCGAAGCTGCGGTCTGAACCTACATATCACGGACAGTGCTTATTAATGAACGGTCCTTAATAGCACACAGAGTCTGGACGTGTGATGTGTCGTGATGTGCTCTTAATCGAAACCAGTCTCTTTAATGAAATACTTAGGGTGTACACAAAACAGGCTGTGAGATTTAATCAGTGCAAATCTAGCTGCCAGACATACAAACAGTGTCTTTCGGTTCACAAAGCTGCTGTTACCTGCAAATTCACTGAAAAGAGAAGCAAAAAGTCTACATTTTAATAAGATGTTAGTGATATAAGGAAGATGCATGATAAGAGAGTAAAACAACAGAGAACCCTATAGCAAAATACTTCCTATCCTCACCACAAAAATCATTATCCATTTTTATTTTTTATTAATTTACTTTTTTGGTTAACTAATTGGTTTGTAGTTTTCAACACATATTTGACACTCAACAAAACAGGATTTAACAAAATCTGCAACATCAATGAATACATCATTGCCTTGTAAAAAAGAAATAAACTTAGGCATATATATATATTTTAATTAGTACTTACTATGAAAATACATTTTAAAAGAGTATTTTAAGTGTGAACCATGAAATCTAATACAAATGAATACAAAAGAAATTTGTCATCAGTGCACAGATAGTCTGGACTGCATTCATTCTTTGTCTCCTTTATGGCCCAGGAAATGAAGGCCACATTTTGAGGAGCATTTAAAATGAGACAGTCTTCGTCGTGCCGCTGTGATGCATTCAGTCTAAGAATGCAGCCTTCAGCGAATGAGCTAGTCATATAATTCACTCTCTGAGTACACCTAAGTGGCCTTTTTTATTTCATACTATATTATCTGCATGTTTTTATAAAACAAAATACATACTTTTAAGATTTGAAGTACGCTACGAAAGCATGTTTAATACAATTAAGCATACTTGTTTTTCACAAAACCCCCCCAAAAAAACCAACGTTGGTTGTAGAAAATTGATAAATGAAATGGGGCCTCTCTCACACTGGCCCTAGATCAGCTTCGTAACAACACTACAAAACTCCCACAATACCCAAGGATGGCTGCTTCTGCTGATGAACTGCTGTGAACTAGTCTATCTGAAGATCACAGCAGTCAAGTGATGTTTTTGTTTGATCTCCCTATAATAGCCTTATTGTTTTCCAGAACTTTCACAAAGCCCCAGGAACATTCAAAGTTAAGATTGTCATTATATATGGTTGGATATATGCATGGATCACAAGAAATCTGTTCTTCTTAATTTAATTTAATATTTAGAGTGTTTTGTATCGTATTCCAAGCTGCTGATGTACTTTGCGGACCTTACAAGACAGTATTGAGCCAAGGTATAAATCACATTAACACCACGAAGTAGCGCATTAGAGAACAATATGGAAGAGAAACACATTGTTATTGTTTCTGATTGTTATTGTTTCTTTTTTTTCTCTCTCTCCATTAAGCGCCTGCTGTTTTCTCACTTTTAATGCCATGTGTTCTTAAACACAGAGGTCAACTGCGCATTATTAAGAATTATGAACAAACTTCAGACGCTTTCCCTAAGTGCACATTTAAAAGATAATGACCCTGACGCTCCTAAACATAATTAATTTTCCTACAGAGCAAAATTAATTACATTTCACAATGACAGAAGACAATGTGTTGACCGTGAACCATGCGCAGAATCATTTGACAGAATCTTGTACATCACCAAGCGCACAATATAACTAATTGGCTTCACACAAAGGAAACCAAAAGGATCCCAAAGGAAGTTGATGGAATCACTTCAGTACATTACAACAGCATTAGCACAGCAAAAAATTATCAGTATAATTAATTAGTTGCCTTGCTGACCACTTATTAGAAGCTTGACAGCAGGCTGGGAAAACAAGAACACATGAATGCTGATGAAGGATTAAAATAATTACTAATTTTATTGGAGCTTTTTCATATGTGCAGGAGAGATTTCCTTTCTTCTGTTTTCTGAAGACAATTTTCTGTGAAGCAATGTACTTTCACCTCGTCAAGAGATGGCGAGAGGTACCTTTGAACCACTTTACAAAGCTGAAGCTCTGGATGCATGTGTAATAAGCAAATAATCCTTCCATGACATTCAATTAAATGCACAGTGCTGCTTTGTAGTTCTTATTTTCATCATATGACAACCATGAGAAGAGCTATAGAACAGCTTCTAGTAGAATAACTGCATCTGGCTATAAAAGATGGTGTCATAAACACTTGCTTTTAAAGAAATAATTGACCAGAAAAATAAAATTCTGTCATCATTTATGCATCCTTATCTCATTACAAAATCTGTATGATGAAAACATATATAGATATTTTGCAGAATGTTTGTTTAAAAAACAATTCTGTTAAGCATGGACTTCCATTTTATAAAAAGAAAAAATGCACACATAAGGACTTTTCATACTGTGCTTACTCTGGGTTATGTTGTTCTAAACACCTTGTAAAGGTATGTTTTGCACGTTAATCAGAATTTAGCCAGGGCTTTTCACACTTAAAGTAGTTAACCTGGGTCATATTACTCAAGGGTTTCTGTGACTGTCCAAAGCATGTGAATGTGTGTCACGAGATTGGCTGTCTGTTGCTAAGCATCTAGCTGTGAAATTCTAAGGAGCCGTTCACACAGGGCGCATGAGCATTTTTACACATAAAGATGCACCCCTAACACTGCATTCACACTGTGTAAGTCTGACACGATATTAACCCCGCTCCAAAATTAAGCTACCCAAGGTTAAGCGCAATTTGAAAAGCTGTAAAATTATGAAGTGTAGCTCCGCCCATTTTCAGCGATGTACGCCTTGTCTTTGGTTTGCATTTTCACAGCATTATAGTACGGTCGTACAGAACAATTTTATGAATGAACCGCTCGTTCCCTCTCTCTCTACATCGTGTAGCTATGCTATGGGGGTTATCCCCCTCCTTCCTCAAATACTGAATCCTGATTGCATTGCACCGGCAAATCTTACCCGCCAATGATGAACGAGCACTGAGCTAGGGGCAGAGCCATCCACTATATAGGTCGGTGCCCAGCGTCAATAACTCAGAATCTTTCTTCTTCACGAAGCAAGCATCAAAGACTTCGAAGATTCAACGTTTGACTTCTTCTCACTGTTGACTATGCCTTAAGAGGACACAGCTTCACAACTCTTCCCCTTCGGCGATCCAGCAAGAAAACAAAGATCTCTATCAAGGAGTGCTGTGCGTGCAAGTGGGCCATTCGAGCTCCCTGATGCGCACGACACGTGTCTTTTGTCTGGGCTGAGCCCATACAGAGGCCACGCTAAATGGGTCTGACTGTCCTTTCTGTAAGCAGATAAAAGTTAAAACCCTCCGTGCCAGGATTTCTATAATCTTGAACTGCACAGCGGCTAAGGCTGGTTGCACACTAGAAGATTTTAAAATCTTAATCGAATTTAAAACCATAGGAGACCACAGACATGAAGACAGTTCCAGACGATTTTTATCCTTATAATCTTCTGAACGCACACACTAGACGATTCGACCAGGTTGCAAGACCACTCACTTGTTGATTGTAGGAACGATTTCACAGAGACTCACAAGATCAAACGTGACTAGAGAAGAAAAACAAATGGAAGACAATCGACGTTGTCAGTTAGTTTTCCTGGTGTGCATTCTGTTTCCCATCGAAAAACAAAGTATAAAAAAGAAAACGGATGATGTATTCTGCTTTCGTGGCACTTTTGCGGCTGCCAAGTTTTAGCTACAGAAGCACGTAGCATCCGGTAAATGACGCTTGCTTGCTCTCATTGGCCTATCACGAGTATGACATCAGAGGCAGCCCGATCAAGAATCCCCAAAAATATCAAAAATATTTGATATTTATGATTCGAGCAGTTAAATAATTGTTATATACAACAGAGGATATTTTGGACAGAAAAACTTTTGGAACAAGCCTCGAATCAGGCCATGCCCCCCAATTGTTTGGGTGTGCAAATCGGCTTAAAATTGGCCTTAAAATTGCCTAGTGTGTGGCCAACTTAACCCCTTACCTCCACCCCTCGTTGCTGTCAAGCCGCGGGAGGAAATTCAGAGGCAGCCATGTGCAGTAGGACCAAGAGGACCACCTGTAACATGTCAACTGCAGCCTCTGGATCGTGTGACTGGTCAACCTGCTTGAAATCTGAGCCCTCCCACAGTGAGGCATGCAAGCCTCCAGTCCCAGTTAATAAGGAGCTGATAAGGATCCTATCCAAGGCTGTCCAGGAGTTGGGACTTGACTGGTCGCTCCCGAGCAACCAGCCAAAAACAGGTCGCCGCCACCCAAGATACCCACTCCCTTTTTCCCTGAAGTCCACGAGGAGATCTTGCAGTCTTGGTGCTCCACCTATTTGGCCTGAGCCAAAGCCATGGGAACACATATGCTTTCCTCTGACAATGGAGCCAAAGTCATTGCCCATCAAGGAGGCAGTCACGGCACACATTTGTCTGACTACATGTGGGTGGAAATTCTCAGCCTCAAAACTAGTGCTTTCTTTGTTTTTGGCTTAAGAGATGAAGTCAGCATTGGCTCATCATCTCCACAGTAGTGGATGCGCCTGTATGCACGTTTCATACGGTTTATCTGAGAGTATTTGTTTTCTATTTGAATTGGTTCATTTGAAAGTAAACATTTCACTCTCTATAGATGTATTTTCATGTCTGTAAGGCAAGTATGCACAGGTTTTCGCGTTCAAGTTTCACGTTCAAGTTCACAGAGAAAGCGCATCCAGATGGCAGAAAACGCATCCAGTTGGCCTTATTTTACAAAAGCACAACCTTTTGTTGTTATTGTGAGTGCACACATATGAACGTAGAGTCTTTACAGATTCAATGACGTATTACTCTTATCTGTATGACCAAGAGCAAGTGACTGCACCGGTGCCTCTATCTGTCATGCAGTGAGCGCACTACTATTCAGCTTTCACACTCCGCACAGACACTTCTAATACATAGGCTACATCTTTCAAATGAAAAGCCATATTTGAGGTTGATGAATAATAGGTTAGCATTTGGATGTCCTGCCCAAAGTACTGTATTACCACATAGACCAGCTGGTAATGATCTGTCTGTCACTCACGGACAGTGTGACTTTGCCACTTCTTGTGGATTTTTTTTTTTTTTTTTTTTTGCGACTAAGTGACTAATAAAATTTTGGTTGACCAAGCCTCTTCTCCTCAACTAATAGCTAGTTGACTATTAGGGGGCAGCCCTACAGAGATTCATTTTCTCCTGATAAAGCAGCCAATAGAAGCAGTTCCCCCAGAAAATATGGAAAGTGACCTTTATAGTAATTTTCAGAGTCTTGTACAAATTCGGACAGCTGAAAGATTCTGAAGTGCCGACCTACACTGTAAAAACAAACAAACAAAAAAACCCACAATTTGTTGAGTCAACTTAAAATAATTTGTTACCCTGCTGCCTTAAAATTTGAAGTTCAGTCAACTCAAATAAGTTTAGTCAACTTGAAATGTTAAGTTGTACTATGTGACAAATTAGATATTTGAGTTGACTAAACAAAAAATTTGGTTTGTTAAACTTAAAAGTTGGGCTTGTTACCCAGCTGCCTTAAAATTTTAAGTTGAATGAATTCAAATATCACTTAGTACAACTTAACATTTCAAGTTGACTAAACTTTTTTGAGTTGACTGAACCTAAAATTTTAAGGCAGCCAGGTCACAAATTATTTTAAGTTGAATCAACAAATTGTTTTTTACAGTGTATATAGTGTATGGCTCTGCCCCTAGCTTGAGTGCTCATGTGTCATTGGCCAGTAAGACTTACTGGTGCAATGCAATCAGGCTTTAGTATTCGAGAAAGGGGGGGATAACCTGACATGCAGTTCCGTTGTATATACGCACCTATACCACACCCTCAATCCCAACCATAGAAACAGAAACATGCTATTGATGCGCACTTTCACGAGATCGAGACAGTTTAGGTACTGGGGATCTAATGGAGTATCAGATAATCATATTCAGAAGCATAAATAATGGAAGGAAATTGGTGGGAATCATTCGCTATGATCGATTTCACTGTAATACGCATGTGTCTGCTTTCTCAGGACTGTAGCATTCATGTGTTCTCAAGGTCTGCAGGGGATTCATCAGACCCTCATGAGAGAGCATCTCAGTACACCGCTGCCTTAACGCACACTGATGAAGCCTGCAGGCAAAATCCAGACTGTGAAGGTGACTCATAAGTGAGCCAGTGTAACTCCAGTCAGCTGACTGAAGATGAGGAGGAGGAGGAGGAGGAGGAGGATGGGAAATAGGGACCTTCCTTTCTGCGTTCTGAGAAACGATTGAGGATTATCGGCTGTATATGTTTTGATCTCCAAGGATATCATGTTTGTCCTTTGTAGAGGACATGTGTTTGGTGTGCACGCCACAAATGAAAAATTTTCCAGAATAGTTTTGGCCATGAGCACATGCCGTCCTTGGTTTTAATAATGGCTGACATTACAATTAAGCAAATGATATTGAATAAGAAACAGAAAGTCTGTTGTTGTGTAATTGTCTTGCACTGGGCAGTTTTTTTATTTATTCAGAAAGCGCATTGCCTGGAGCTTTGACATTTTGTCGTAAAAAACCTTTGACGTCAGCAGCCATTAGCCATGACAGAGAATTTTTTTATTTCAGATAATAATAGTCAGATTTAATAACTCTTATGAAAGCCTATGTTACTTTCATAACACCCAGACGTGGCAATTTCATGGAAGAGATGCTATAATTGTAACAGTGAATAAAAAAGCTCTGTAATGTGATTAGGTAAGACATTTCATGTTATATTTACAAAGCTTTGTTCATAAAGCAATAAGAATAAATTGAACATGAAACAGTAACTGTATTACTGTTACATAGAGAGAAAAATCAAGGATTCAGTGTAATATTGCTTCTAAATAGGTCAGATATGTCTCATTAGAAGAAGAAATAACTTTTTACTTTTAACTTGAGTTAACAATCCCAAAACTGCTCAAAACTAAATTGCACTTGTACAGCCATGTGTTGAGTGCTGTTGTGCATTAATTTATTACATTTAGTGAATATTCTTCTCAAATCAAATTATCAACAATACTCATTATTACAGAGGACAGAATAAAAATATCCTGGAACCTAAAAGATGATTGGTGGGGAGACAAAACAACAACATATTTTTGCCTGCAGTGCCTTACACTTCTGATTCCTGAGAAAGCAAATTGCTTTACCACTGTTTTGCCTTAAGCTAAATATTTAATTCTTTATGATTCATGAAATGTAGTTGGGTTAATGAAAATGTCTGGTAAATGGTGAGAATGGAAGTACCAAAGCGTGTTGCCGTAATTGGTTTTCTGAATCTCAAGACACAAACATCCCAGAGTTAAAAGCCTTGTCAGCACAAGTGAGTGAATCTCATCAGACCTGTCAGAAATGTTGAAGACACTTTCTTCCAAAGAAACGGACATTGCATTCAGGGTAAACTATATGTAAAAATAGGTTACACTTTATTTTAATAGTCCACTTTAGACATTCTAATAACTATAAGTAACTTTGCAACTACATGTCAACTAATTCTCATTAATTTGCAACTGCATACCTACTAACTCTTAGAGCAGACTGTTAGGTTAGGTTTAGGGTTGGTAGAATAAGTTGACATATACTTGCAAAGTTTAGAAGAGTGTTAGAAGATATTAAGCAGACAGTCTACTAATACTCTGACTAGTTGACACGCAGTTGCAAAGTAACTTACTGTTAGTAGAATTTCTAAAGTGGACTATCAAAATAAAGTGTTACTAAAAAAATATATACTTACTAGGGGTGTAACGATACGTGTATTCGTACCGAACCAACACGGTTGGGCATCTCAGTTCGGTGCATGAGGCCTTACAATGAATACAGGCAATTCCTCTCAATCCAGAAGGGGGCACCCACAGTAATGCAACTCTGAAGCAAAAAAAGAGCGAATGCCAGGAGTTGCGCAAACAAAGCCCACTAGACAGTGACTATGTGCTGATTCTGAATGCGTCTCTCACTGACAAAGGAGTATATTTTAAACACTCTTGTTTGATTAGTCATTGTATTCACCTGTGTCTAATTACCATTGTTTAGTTAAGTACTTATAGTGTGTCTGCCCCCCCCTGGTGAAAAAAACAGCATATGCTGGTAGGTATGTTTTGATGCTGGTTTAAGCTGGTCCTTAGCTGGTTTATGCTGGTCCTTTGCTGGTCAAAGACCAGCATGAACCAGCAAAGGACCAGCATAAACCAGCACCAAAACATACCTACCAGCATAAGCTGGTTTTTTCACCAGGGCCATTATTCCTTTCTCCGGGGTTGAATGTTTTCATGTCCATGTAATGTGCTACATGTGTCTCCTGCTTGCCCTGTGAAACCCCTTGGTTTGGATTATTAAATACTGTTGTTGGTGATTATTCCTTGTGACCTCATTCCTCACTCCTCGCAGTGGCAATCCTGACAGAACATTGCCCTGTCGACCTCCCAAACACCAATGGCCTAAGCTAGAGGGAGGCAATTATCCGGTGTCTGGAGAGTGTCCTGCCCTGTTCCAGATTACAGCCAGACCCAGAGCCCAGCCAACCATCATCCCACTGCACGGAGCCTAAGTCCGGGGCCACCGATGATGGAGAGGCTGAGCCCGCCACAACCGATGAGCCATTGCCGCACGGAGCGACAAATAGGATTGCCGCGGATGCCGCGGCCACGATGCTGCAAGGGACATTAGACCAGGTGTGAGAGCCGACTACAATGCCCGCCACAGGGGAAAAAGCCATTATGGAGGTAGAACTGTGGAACTCTGAAGGAGAGCTTGCTAGAATTGTAACGGTGAATGAAAAAGCTTTTATGTTATGGCATTTCATGTTATATTTACAATGTGTTCATAAAGCAACAAGAATAAATTGAACCTAAAATATGCATGCATGTATTACTGTTACATAGAGAGAAAAATCAAAGATTTTTTCCTTCAGCCTCTGAGTCCAGGACTCCACCTCAGTCAATCGACCCAGCAGCTCCACCATGGCTCCTCGCTCTCTCCGCTCCGCCATGGCCCGGCAGTCCACTGGCTCCCCCAGGCTCCCTTGTCCCTCCGGCTCAGCCTTGGTGCTCTGTCTTGGGGCCATCTGTTCCACCTCGGCCCTCTGGAGCCTCCTTGTCAGCCTGACTCATCGGCTCTCTGCCTCAGGCTCCTCCACCACCAGCGGTCAGCCCCCTGGGGTCGTCTGCCCTTCCTCCTCCGTGGCTTCTCCATCTGTCAGCTCCACCGTGGGTCGCCATTACAGCTATGGCCTAGATCCCACCTAGCACCACCTGCTTCAAGTCCATCCTGTCTCCTCCCTCCATCACCACCCTGGACTCTGTCTGCCAGCCCCCTCCCTGGTGTCTGTCCTCCTCCTGAGCCTCCTTCCAAGTTTCCACCCGTCTCTCCCTATGTTGTTCCTGCGGTGCGATGCCGCGTCTTCCCTGAGGGGGGCAGTATGTCACGCCCATGGACTGTCTGTGTGTGTTTTTCTCCACATATGCTTCCTGTGACCTAGTTTTCCCTCTTGTTTGATTAGTCATTGTATTCACCTGTGTTAATTACCTTCATTTAGTTAAGGACTTGCAGTATGTCTGCCCCATTATTCCTTTGTCCGGTGTTGAACGACTTCATGTCCATGTGTTGTGCTACATGTGTCTCCTGCTTGCCCTGTGTAACTCCTTAGTTTGGATTATTAAAGACTGTTGTTGATTTTATCCCTCATCTCCTCGTTCCTTGCAGTAGCAATCCTGACAACAATTACATATTAAAAATGTGTAAATCCTATTTAAGTTAATCAAAACATTCAAACTAATTATGGCTAATTGCATTTAATGTAAACTTAAATTTAAACCATAATATTCGAACATTCAAAGAAGTGTCAGAAAACATCACATTCAGTTAACACTTAAGTACACATTTTTTTAAAAAGTATATTATTTCTGTACTATTTTTAAAAGCACACTGAAGTGTACTTGATCTCAAGAGAAAAGACTAGAAAAGAAAATTTGCTTGAAAGCAATGTCATAAAAAATCTGGTCTTGAACAATGAAGTCAATTCACTGTTATTTAACTGAAAACAATGAATCTTGTGTGAAAAAGAAGCCTCATCTAAATGCACACTGCAGTAAACAGACAACATTATCGAATAACATCAAACGTTTGCTCTTCAGAAGTCTTGAATATCAGCTAACGTTTTGGAACAAATACCTTTTCAAAGGAGAACTGCAGTGATAAACTTGTTCTGTCTGAAGTCAATGGGTTGTATTAAAGCAGGCATTGATAGGGAAACCACAGACAGTGACTGTAAATCTCACCAACAATATGTTCTCACAGCCAGAGGTAAGATCTAGAGATTACAGCATCTCCCTTCTTCTGTGTATTCATTTATTAAAACAAACACACCATATTACACCAGCCACATATGCCTAAACTAGACTTTTAAAGACAATGTGAGTGTGCAAGCTCTTGTGCTGTCTTGCCAACATAATGTTAGGGTTTTGGGCATGAGTGATAAATGTTTTAAGTGATTGTTAGTGTGTTGGCATGCTGGCCTTTTCTTTGATTAAATAAATAATCACAGTAAAAAAAATTAAAACAAAAAAATATAATCACTCTCAAGTCATCACAGATGTAGATGAGGTGTTTTTTCATCAGAACAGATTTGGAGAAATGTAGCATTATATCACTTGCTCACCAATGAATCCCTTGCAGTGAATGGGTGCCGTCAGAATGAGAGTTCAAAAAGCTGATAAAAACATCACAATAATCCACAAGTATTCCACACCACTCTAGTACATCAGTTAACATCTTGTGAAGTTAAAAGCTGTTTGTAAAGAACAGACCCTTTATTTATTTTATTTTTTTTACCTCATTGCTTCTAAATCTATAATCCCCAATAACTCTTCCTCCAGTGAGAAAGTACATCTCCTGTTGTCATCTCACATCGCAATCCACCCACATATTTGTTTAGAACTGTTTTGGACTGTGCTTGCTTGTACACAGTGCTTGATCTCTGCATATTTCTCTCCTGATTCAGATGAGACACTTTTGGAGAATTTAATATTACAGATAGAGGAAGCAACGTTTTAAATTTAAAAGTCATCTTGATGGATTTGTTTCTTACAAACACACAAGATGTTAACTGATGGACTGGAGAGGTATGATTACTTGTGGATTACTGTGATGTTTTTATCAGCTGTTTGGACTCTCATTCTGAAAGCACCCATTCACTGCTGAGGATTCATTGGTGAGCAAGTGATGCAATGCTACATTTCTTCAAACCTGATGAAGAAACAAACTCAGCCTGAGCCTGATAGCCTGAGGGTTAGTACGTTTTCAGCAAATTTTCATTTTTGGGTGAACTATTCCTTTAATGCCATCCAACAGCAACATATTTCCCGAGGATAGTTTCTGAGCGAACACCTCTCTTGCCTTCCCTAAGCTCACTGAATTCTCATTATAGTTTGGGGGAAATGGCAAAATACAACAAGCTATGACCGGTTTATTGTCTTGTCGTTGTGATAATGCCCACTTGTTGTCTTGTTCATCACTATTTTGGCTGATTACCTGCAATAATGTTTGTAACAGGTCCACAAATCAGCCTGAATGAGTGGAAATGGATGAAGTAATTACAGTAAGTAAACAGCTCACTCATTTAGAGAGCAAAAAAATATGAAAAATGACTTGAAAATGAAAATGATGATCTTTGAGTTTGCCGGGTTTGAGAAAGCACTCAGCTGGGCTAAATAAGGCTGCACCTCTGTTCCTGTAATCATGGCATCTGCTGTGTTGACAAAGGACCTGATAACTAATGATCAGAAAAGAAGGCTAGTATAGTGACAAATAACTCAGAATATGCTTCTGGTTGTGTTATAGTAGTTATTAAAAAATAAAAATGCACTATATATATATATATATATATATATATATATATATTTGGATATTGGCAGGAACTGGAACACGCTGTCGTATACACCGATCCAGAGCATCCCAAATATGCTTAATGGGTGACATGTCCGGTGCATGTGCTGGCCATGCAAGAACTGGGATGTTTTCAGCTTCCAGGAATTGTGTACAGATCCTTTCAACATGGGGCCGTGCATTATCATGCTGCAACATGAGGCGATGGTCGTGGATGAATGGCACTACAATGGGCCTCAGGATCTCGTCACGATATCTCTGTGCATTCAAAATGCCATCAATAAAATGCACCTGTGTTCGTTGTCCATAACATACGCCTGCCCATACCATGACCCCACCGCCACCATGGGCCACTCGATCCACAACGTTGACATCAGCAAACCGCTCACCCACAAGACGCCATACACGCTGTCTGCCATCTGCCCTGTACAGTGAAAACCAGGATTCATCCGTGAAGAGATCACCTCTCCAAAGTGCCAGACGTCATGTGAACATTTGCCCACTCAAGTCGGTTACGACGGCAAACTGCAGTCAGGTCGAGACCCCGATGAGGATGACGAGCATGCAGATGAGCTTCCCTGAAACGGTTTCTGACAGGCTGTGCAGAAATTATTTGGTTATGCAAACCGACTGTTGCAGCAGCTGTCCGGGTGGCTGGTCTTAGACGATCTTGGAGGTGAAGATGCTGGATGTGGAGGTCCTGGGCTGGTGTGGTTACACGTGGTCTGCAGTTGTGAGGCCGGTTGGATGTACTGCCAAATTCTCTGAAACGCCTTTGGAGACGGCTTATGGTAGAGAAATGAACATTCAATTCACGGGCAACAGCTCTGTTGGACATTCCTGCAGTCAGCATGCCAACTGCACGCTTCCTCAAAACTTGCGACATCTGTGGCATTGTGCTGTGTGATAAAACTGCACATTTCAGAGTGTCCTTTTATTGTGGCCAGCCTAAGGCACACCTGTGCAATAATCATGCTGTCTAATCAGCATCTTAATATGCCACACCTGTGAGGTGGATGGATTATCTCGGCAAAGGAGAAGTGTTCACTAACACAAATTCAGACAGATTTGTGAACAATATTGAGAGAAATAGGCCTTTTGTGTACATAGAAAAAAGTCTTAGATCTTTGAGTTCAGCTCATGAAAAATGGGGGCAAAAACAAAAGTGTTGCGTTTATAATTTTGGTCAGTGTATATTCTACATGACCTTATTCAACATCCTACCCAGTACCTAAACTTAACACCTACTTTACTAACTATTAATAAACAGCAAATTAGGAATTTATTGAGGGAAAAGCCATGGTTAATAGTGAATAAGTGTTCCCTATTCTAAAGTGTTACCATTTGTTTTAAGTAGCATGGGTATATTTGTAGCAATTGCCATGAATACACTGTATGGGCCACAATTATTGATTTTTCTTTTATGCCAAAAACCATTAGGATATTAAGTAAAGATCATGTTCCATGTAGATATTTAGTACATTTCCTACCGTAAATATTTACTTATACGTAATTATTGATTAGTAATATGAACTGCTAAGAATGTCTTTTGGACAACTTTAAAGGTGATTTTCTCAATATTTAGATTTTTTTTGCACCTTCAGACTCTAGATTTTCAATTAGTCATATCTCTGCCAAATATTGTCCTATCTTAACAAACCATAATGGAAAGCTTATTTTAAAAAAATGTACCCTTATGACTGGTTTTGTCATCCAGCGTCACATATGGCTGTGCACATACACTTATGTTTTTACTCGATATAAGCATATGTTGATATTTCATATAAGAGACATATATGTCAAAATATGTGTTATACATACATAACCATATATATATATATATATATATATATATATTATATTGTTCCAATATCTAACAGGTTTCATGTATTACTATGCATAAATACTATTCATATGAGCATATATTCCATATATTGATTTTTCTTACATGTACATATATTACATTTGGATTTTTGTTTGTTTGTCTTTCAAAGCAAGCTGCTGCAAAGATGTTCTGGGTATTTTCTCACAGGCCCAATTAGAGCCCACATCCAATTCTCTATGATATTTTGGTATCATGTCTCAGCCTGTGAAATTCTTAGTTTTTTATTATTTTTTTCTTCCCCAATTTATTGTCTGTCAAGCTTAAATCTTAAGTCCAATTACTTAGAAATGTAATGGCACATCTCTCTGTAAGCTGAATGATCTGTAGCACAAACTGCGTGGGAGGAGTTCACGCAATTCAATACTCACGCTCTTTACTTTACCAGCTTTATGAGGGCCTCATTCTTACCGGTGTTTAAAATGGAAATGAGGTTATGATATTTCGCTACAGAAGCGCTCTCTGTCTTTCTCCTCCCGCAGCACGTCGGTTCAGAGGAGCCGTCGGTTTTTTCCCAAGAGAGCTTCGGATAATGACACCCCTCAGTTTCGCGCCACATTCTTCACTCCGCTCGCTCCCACTGATGGCGGGTGACACGTTATATAACAGCCCTCTGCCTCGAACCACCATTCAGACGGCTTTCGTCATGATATCAGAGCCGCCCGTTATATAATCGTGTAGCGTTCCTAATCTGTTATCTTGTGATTTTGACAGGCTGATGACTCTGACCCTCATTAGCATACAGTATTCCTTACATTCCCGTGAGCCTGTAGCACATGACTGTCAGAGGACAGTCCAGTCACAGCAGTCAGCAAATTCAATGCTGCAATTGTCATTTTCATAAATGTAAACAACTCCGTTTATCAGCGAGGATGATAGATCACCAAGCAACGGCCTTTAGCCCGTTTTCACAGCAGTTTAGTAAAAATGTGATTTTAAGACATAACGAGAAACTTTCTCATAGGCTAATTACGAGTTAATAGAATTTTTTTAAACTTAGCATCTTGTAATGAGAAAGTTTCTCATAATAATGACTTAAATTCTCATAATAAGAAACTGGCATTATTAAGAGAGTTTTTCATGAGATGTTAAATCATTATTGCGTATCATAATAATGAGAAACATTCTCATTGTTCTGAGTTATTATGAAGAATTTCTCATTCTGATTCTGTGATAATAAGAAACGTTCTCATATTTATGACTTGGCATTTCATTATATTAAGAACATTTCTCAATAATCACTTAGCATAGCATAATAATGAGAAAAATTCTCACAGTTAAGTTAGTATGCCATAAAATGTAGAAAAAAAAAATCTATTAATAAGGACTAGTAATGATAAACTTTGTCATAATAATGTCTCAACATCTCATTGTCATGTTATAAGATGTTAAGTCTATTTTAAGTAATTTAGAGTACTGAAGCTAAACACAGACATTTAATCTGACAAACTAATGGACTAAACCTGCTATGATTACTATACTTTTAAAGCATAATATTGAATTTAATTTCAATTTGAATTAATTTTAAACAATAGGTTTACATAGTATTCACAGTTCATTTTATATTAGCCCTACAGTTATAGCATGGAATACTATTTAAGTCTACTTTAAGGTTACCTATTTTATGTAACACTTCTGACATTTTTCTTGGAAATGCTAGTTTATATCTTGTACTTCAGACTTTATAACTTGATTTAACTCAACGATAGTGAGTTGGTCAATTCTGAGGGGGAAAAAAGCCAGAAGTGTGGGATAGAAAAGACAGAATGACAAGTTGAATTGTGAGATAATCTCAGAGTTGCAAGAATAAAGTCAGAATTTTAAAATATAAACTCAAATTTGTCTTTTTTTTTTTTTTTTTTTTTTTTTTTTTTATTATTTTATTCCATGGCTTCCATAGATTGCCACTTGAAATCTATAATTTTCTGTCACCAGATAGGCTCCACCCACAAAAAAAAAAAAAAGTTTGCAAACACCGAACTGGTCTATAAATAGGAAAGTTTCACAATATTATGACTTAATAAATCATACCTTTTAGTCAGAAACAATGTGGCTAATTCAAGTGAGGTCGTACGAGTTTGTCAAATTAGCCACATAGTTTCTGCAGTTGACTAAAAAGTATGTGCAATAATGATTTAACATCTCATAATACTGAGAAACTCTGTCTAAATTTCATCACTGGGTATAGTTTTCCCTCAATAAACTAATTACTGCTTATTGTTAGTTAGTTAGTAAGGTAGTTGTTGTAGTTGTTAAAGGAGAAGTTCACTTCTAGAACAAAAATTTACAGATAATGTACTCACCCCCTTGTCATCCAAGATGTTCATGTCTTTCTTTCTTCAGTCAATAAGAAATTATATTTCTTTAGGAAAACATTTCAATTATCTTCATATAGTGGACTTCATTGGGCCGCCTTAAGTTTGAACTTCCAAAATGCAGTTTAATGCAGCTTCAAATGGCACATTATCTGTAAATTTTTGTTCTGGAAGTGAAGTTCTCCTTTAAGTTTAGGTGTGGGGTAGGTAAGGATGTGTCCATTAATATGTGCAAGTATTGATAAACAACCAATATGTTAGTAATACGCATGCTAATTAGCACCAAAATACCTTAATACTGAACAGTATTCCCTATTGAAAGTGTTACTGATTGTTCTTATTAGAAAAATTCATTTGAAATCATTTATAACAAAATATTCTGTTGTGTACAGAATAATCAGTTGGTATTTAGACTGACCTCAGGACAGTCCTCCGGCATTGTGGAGAGTACCATGACGTTTTTACGAGCAGAAGAAAGCACGCATATACTTTGTGGTATTCTCTGTAATGGCGGGGGACTTTCTCTAGAGAGAAGAAATTGTTGAATAAAGTTGTTATTTTTGTTTTCTTTCCACACAAAAAATACTCTTGTTACTTCATAAAATTACGGTTGAACCACTGATGTCACATGGTCTATTTTAACAATGTCCTTACTACCTTATATGGGCCTTGACTGTGGTAGAACGCTTGCTGGTCTATGCAGGGTCATGAAGCTCTCAGATTTTGCCAAAAAATATGTTAATTTGTGTTCTGAAGATGAACAAAGGTCTTACAGGTTTAGATCAACATGAGGGTAAGTAATTAATGACCTTTTTGACCAATTAAAGAGAACTGGCTCAAGAGTCATACATTTGTGATTCAGATCATGTGTTGAAAAGTTCATTTTCATGTGCAGCAAGGACAATGTAACAAAGATGCAGAAACTAGATTTCATTCATTTGAATTAAACTGGCATTGGCAAACACTGAAGCTTTACATTTAGCTGGAGCCCTGCTGAATAAAACATGAAATTCAGTGAGAAAAATGAGTTGATTTTATCCATCAGGATTTGAAGCTCGAAACCAGAAAGGAGCCAGACCTGAATGCAAGTTTGCTAACAATATCTAAATAGCTATTTGACTATTTGACATGCACCAATGAATTATTCACAATAAGACCAGGAAAGTTATTTAAGGAAAAGGTAATGAAGGTTCAAGCTGATTTTATGTTCACTGAACCTATATATAAATGTGAAAAACATATAAAACAGTATCAAGGGACTAAATAGGAAATTCAGCCATGCTGTGGAGCTCTGGATTAGACTATAAATTGTTCTCCAAGTGAAGGGTGAACACCTGCTCAGGGCATAGACTTAGATGCTAATTACTTCCATTAGCATTCAAGAGGAAGGAACATGAATAATCACTGATATACCAGAAGTAGACCGTAAAATAAAATGTCTGATTTGAACACAAAACAAGTCTGATATTTAGACACTGTGCACTGAAAATCAGGGAGGCACATCTCCAGTGACAGCTTGGATGGATTGATTGAGCAGTTGCAAATGTGGAATCAGTGCTTCTCCAGGGAAGATTGAGCCTGAGAAATAAAATAATTGAGATGTCACCAGCGTTTACTCTGAAACTCAACAAGCAAAGACAGGTCAGGTAGCATGTCACAGCGCCCGTAATGGGATCGTGGGATCACTGGGGTGCTTTTCATTGCATGTCCAAAACACTGAGAATTCATACATCACACGTGACTTGCTCTTAAAAATTAAGGAGGTTTTCATAGTAATGCCATAGAATAACCATTTTTGGTTTCTTAGAGAACCATTTTTCTTAGGCAGTTTTTGGGATTGACATCCGCATTTACTTACAGGCATGAGAGCTAGCCTCAAAATGTCCCGTTCACACAGCAGTTGCATTTCAAATACTGTCTGTATGAACATGCAACAGGAGTCAAGCCCGTGTTTGTCAGTAACCGTAGTGACAGTGATGAAGTAATATCAAAAATGACGGGTGGAAAAAAACTGACTGAATCTAGAACTTTCGATGACACACAGCTCACTGTAAGTTACTGAAACCACACCTGAAAACAAACAACACACAGTAGACACACATTTGTGCAGCAGAGCAGCTCTCTCTTGCACTGTATGATGTGACAGATAACTAGTTGTCTATTACTAGTTGCATTCATGTTTTCCGAGAATGTAGTTTTGAGTCCTAAAAATGTATGGGTGTGAGTTCGGTTACAGACAGGGTTGCCAGGTTTTTACAACAAAACCCGCCCACTTGCTACTCAGAACTAGCCCAATCACATTTCAAGGAGGCTTCCCCCATTAAAAATCGCATTCCGTAGGATAAAATACACGTTTTTTTTTGTTTTGTTTTTTCTGTGTTCCCCAGGTAAATGTTGTATTTCACGGGCTAAATATGACGTTATTGGGGTCGCTTCAACAACAAAAATCGATTTCTCGATTTTAAATAGATTCTCATTTTAATGAACCAATATTGATTCTTAAATCGCAATCCATCTTTTGGTCTATACTGTTTTCAGTTGATAAAGGAACAGTGCATTGTGCGTCTTCCTTCCAATAAATAGCAATAGGCTAGGCTTTGTGTTACTTTTGATATTTTTAAGTGAGTGCTCAAAATATGTTTTTTTTTTTTTTTTGGTTTGTTTGTGCTAATATGTGATGTACACTGTTGCCAGCTTAGCAATTTTGTTTCTAGATTTAGCAACTTTTCCGACTACCCTAGCAACTTTTTCTTCAAAAAGCACCTAGAAACAATTTTAGCTATGTTTAGCTAAATTTTAGCAAATGTGACTCAAATGACAAAAAGGCACATATTTTCCTTCTAAAACATACAAACATTGGAAATCAAAGATGTCTGGCAGGACACATATCATGTGAATCAAGTGGCTAGATGTAGCTGTTCAATAATAATTGTTAATTTATAATAACACCATTTTATTAGTTTCTGCCTGCACTTGGTGATTAGTTAAAAATATGTAGGAAAATGAAAAAAGCACTGTTAATTTCTAAGTTGTAACCTGAGAACTCAAAAATTCAGGTAAAAAAAAACTGTGAAAAATCAATGTACAAAATTTCTTTAAATAAACACAATGCATTGTGCCCTATTTTACAGACGTGTGGAATACAAGTGTAGAATACTAGCTACCAACACACTGCGTAAGAATATAATTGTTCAGAATGTATAGTTAATAAGAAAATACATAAAATGTTATTCTATGCTCTATGATTCTATACAGTTTTGATGTCATCGCGCAGTGACATCACAATGTCATTTAGCAACAAATTGTCCTGTCTTAGAAACTTTTCCTGAAAATAAGTTGGCGACCTGGTGATGTATACCTAGTGCAGCTTTAGGTTTCCAGGTAAACCACAATATTGCTGTCTTGCTAAAATGTTTCTGATAATTCACTGTGAACCCAATATTTTCTTAGGAATGAGCTGATTAATGTAGACTGTCATTGTTCTAATTAATTAATAATAATTTAATAATATAGAATGTAACTTAGACATATTTTGGTTACAAACTCTGTTGTTTCATCAGTTAGTCACATTAGCACTCAGCTAACGTATCCTCCATTATTGTTTTGTGAAGTGTTTACAGTTTAGCAGATAAACTTTAGCTGTGGACGCGATTCGCTAACATAAATGTTAATCAAAATGTTTATGTCATTTTAAGAAGGGATTGGAGCACTGTATTATTGTTTAATATAAAGGTGCATGCTCAAGGTTGCCAGGTTTTCGCAAAAAACCTGCCCAACTGCTACTTAAAACTAGCACAAATGCGTTTTAAGGGGGGTCACCTGTTAAAAAATATGAGGGTTCTCCTGGTAAATTCACATTCCTTCAACCTGCAGACATCAAAAACAACCGAGGACTTGGCAACACTGATGGCAGCGCTTGCTAACTTGCTCCTCTCTGTACCAATCACAACAGGCTTTATACAAGCATAAATCAGCCTGGACCAGCACTATACCAGCATAAATCAGCCTGGACCAGCACTATACCAGCATAAAACAGCCTGGACCAGCACTATACCAGCATAAATCAGCACTATACCAGCATAAATCAGCCCGGACCAGCACTATACCAGCATAAACCAGCATAGACCAGCACTGTATAACCCAGCCTAGACCAGCACTATACCAGCATAAACAAGCCTGGACCAGGATTATATCAGCATAAACCAGCACTATACTAGCATAAATCAGCCTGGACCAGCACTGTATAACCCAGCCTAGACCAGCACTATACCAGCATAAACAAGCCTGGACCAGCATTATATCAGCATAAACCAGCACTATACTAGCATAAATCAGCCTGGACCAGCACTATACTAGCATAAACCAGCCTGGACCAGCACTATACCAGCATAAACAAGCCTGGACCAGCATTATACCAGCATAAATCAGCCTGAACCAGCACTATACCAGCATAAACCAGCCTGAAAGAGCACTAAGCCAGCATGAACCAGCTTGTAACCACATGAAACCAGCATTACCCAGCACTATACCCGCATAAATCAGCCTGGACCAGCACTATATCAGCATAAACCAGCCTGGACCACCACTATACCAGCATAAACCAGCCTAGACCAGCACTATACCAATATAAACCAGCCTCTAACCACATTATACCAGCATTACCCAGCACTATACCAGCCCTATAACAGCAACCTGCAGACATCAAAAACAACCGCAGACTTGGCAACACTGATGGCAGCGCTTGCTAACTTGCTCCTCTCTGTACCAATCACAACAGGCTTGGCCATCTGACCAATCAGAGCAGGTTAGGCTTATGGAAGGGAGGGGTTTACAGACATTACGCTCAAAGCTGCTTCGAACAAACCATTTTGCAATCACTGACAAATGACTCTATGTATAAATGTATATTTTGAGAAAATTACAATGCTTTCTGACATTGCATTTAAATCTGTTGTAGGCAACTCCAACACAATATTAGGACACTTTAGAAAACATATGTGTCACGGTTGTGTCGAGAAAAGCACATGCAGACAATGATCAGTTTAACAATTAGTTTTATAATATCCAGAAGAGGATAATCCACACAGACAAGGGGTTGACACGCACCAAAGCAAACGTAACACTGGACAAAAACTGAATGCACAGAATGAACTAAATCAGGGACGGACAGGTGATGAGGATCAACTAATAATGACACAATGAGAACAGGAACAGGAACATACCCAAATATGGGCACATGAGGGAGGAAACACAAAACAGGTCCATGAGGTGTGACAATATGACCTGCTCTTTAACTATAAATATCATTTTAATGGAAAGATTCCATGGATATTAAAAAAAAATTCACGGAAATAAACCAATACCAATCAGGCATAACATTATGACCACTTAGAGGTGAAGTGAATAACACTGATTATCTCTTCATTATGGCACTTGTTCATAGGTGGGATATATTCAGCAGCAAGTGAACATTTTATCCTCAAAGTTGATGTGTTAGAAGCAGGAAAAATGGGTAAGCGTAAGAATACATATAGTCACCACTAGTAAGCTACTAAATCTATTATAGAAACTTTAATTTTCTGTAAAGCTGCTTTGCAATGATTTGTACTGTGAAAAACGCTAGAAAAAAAAAAAAAGAATTTGAGTGAATTGGCGACAGGGTCATAGGCGTCCAAGGCTCACTGATGCACGTGGGGAGCGAAGGCTGGCCCGTGTGGTCTGATCCAACAGATAAGCTACTGTAGTTCAGATTGCTCAAGAAGTTAATGCTGGTTTTGATTGAATAGGTGCCAGAATACATGCATCCCAGTTTGTTGTGTATGGGGCTGCATAGCTGCAGACCAATCAGGGTGCCCATGCTGACCCCTCTCTAGTGTGCACATGAGAATCAAAAGTGGTCCACGGAGCAAAGAAAGAAGCTGGCCTGGTTTTCTTTTACATCACGTGGATGGCCTGGGTGCATGTGCATCGCTTACCTGAGGAACACATGGCACCAGGATGCACTTTAGGAAGAAGGCAAGCCAGGAGAAGGGTTGTTGCCAACTATATACACCCTTTCTTGGAAGCGGTATTCCATGTTGGCTGTGGCCTCTTTGAGCAGGAGTAATGCACCCTGCCACAAAGCAAAAATGGTTCAGGAATGATTTGAGGAGCACAACAACGAGTTTGGTGTGTCGACTTGGCCTCCAAATTCCCCAGATCTCAATCCAATCGAGTATCTGTGGGATGTGCTTAACAAACCAGTCCGATGGGACACAATGGGTCAAGGCTGTTTTGGCAGCAAAAGTGGGACCAACACAATATTAGGAAGGTAGTCATAATGTTATGCCTGATAGGTGTAGATGCCAATAAAGAAGCTTTATTTTCAAGAATGTAATGATGCAATGCAATGATTGCCCTGCAAAAAATAAAAAATAAAATAAAAAAAAATAAAAAATAAAGCATTGCTGTTCACCAGCATAAGGTATGTTTTGCACACTGGGACCAGCATGGGATCCTGGTTTGCTGGATTCCAGCATGGGATATTGGTTGCTGGTTTATTGGTCCCCAGCATGGGACGCTGGTTGCTGGTTTGCTAGTCTCCAGCACAGTAAGCAGGTGTGCTGGTGGATTAGCATAAGCTATGTTTTGCATGCTGGGACCAGCTTGGGATGCTGGTGTGCTGGTGGAACATATTGTTGACTTTTGGGTGCTGGTATGATCCCAGAAAAAACACCACAAAACTTGTGTATGTGTTACATATCACGTTTATTTTGAAATTGTGTTTGTAGTTAAAAACCAATACAAGTTTCCAAATTAATTTTAATAATTGATTTAATAAAGAAAAACACATGTTCCTGGTTACATGTTTACACAGTAAAATCTCCAGTTTTAGACAAATACTTTTTTGTTGGCGAAATAATAAAAAGCAAAAATAGGCTATATGGTGTCTAAGACGTACATCTCTTAATATTAACTTCTAGTTTATTGAACTGTTGTATAAAATCAATATCATATTTGTGATTTTTGTGATATTGATTCTTCATGTGATATTGATTAACAATATGAAATGATATAAATATTCATTTTCTGCCCCCATATCCTGAATTTTGGGAAAATGCATTTTATTAGACTGAATTACGCAGTGAAAGAACGCACTCTAAATGAGCACAGTCAGTCTAGCTAGTGTTTAAGCACTCATAACTCCTGTTATAATCAATAAAGCTGTCCATACACTGTATGATAAATGAATCTCTTACTTACATAAGAGATTACAATTACAATTTAATACAGCAGTCAAATATTTTCATTTTATTTTCACTAGTTTTATGTTTGAAATATTATATGTTTATTGAAAAACCAGGGGACCCCCCAAGATTTTTTTTGGGGGGGGGGTGTTATGGGGGATCCCTTAATGCTTATGGGAGGTTCGGGAACCTTTAAGTTTTAAACTTTGATTATTAAGTTGTTATTAACTGTCCAACTGAAAGAGCTCTTCTCATAACCCTTGATATTGAACAAATCGCTTATGATTATGCTTCTTTTAGGCATTTTTTTGGTTTTCATATCTCTAAATGAATTTGTTATGCAGTGTACTCAAGCTCTTTAAACAGGAGACAATTCCTTTGATGCTTTGAAACTTTTACCAGTTTACCAGTGACATGAATTAATCATGTAATCGTATCTAAAGCAAATACATTTTCAGTTCTACTTTCAGCAGAGGAAGCAAAAGAAATGTCGAAGTTAAATGTCAAAAATAATTCAGTAAATCAGGTTTTAATATCCAAGCAAAAACTATGTTTGTCCCCAAAACACTACATGCATACAGACAGCACGCCTACTGACACTCAACCCTGCAAGACAATGCTAGTGAACCATCATCACAAGCTCTATTTTGCTTGAGATCAGCATGAATATGCTGGTCCACCAGCCTTAACCAGCACTATACCAGCATAAACAAGCTTGGACCAGCACTAAACCAGCATGAATCAGCCTGGACCAGCACTATACCAGCATAAATCAGCCTGGACCACCACTATAACAGCATTAACCAGCCTAGATCAGCACTATACCAGCAGTAACCAGCCTAGACCAGCACTATACCAGCATAAACCAGCCTAGACCAGCACTATACCAGCATAAACCAGCCTAGACCAGCACTATACCAGCATAAACCAGCCTAGAACAGCACTAAACCAGCATACACCAGCCTGGTACCACATTATAACAGCATAAACCAACTTGGAATCTGTGCCTGCTGTGTCTTTTTCAGCAGGGTGGCTGAATTTTTTTACATTTCTGCTTTAACAAGCTCCATGTTTTCATGCAGAGTAAGATATGGGAAGACTAAAGATGGCACAAAATCTCATCTGATTACATTTGATGAATGGCTGTACTCTTCTTTAATTTTGCAATTTAATTTGAATATCAACATTTGTGAGATTCAGTCAAAGTTAACTGGTCTAATTTTGTGTCTCTGGAAATATTATTCAATATTTCTATGAGATATGTACATTTTAGAAATCTATTTTTTTAAACCTACAGGTTAATTAAGTGAAATCCTTGAATATGAATTTGGTATTGCTGTTATTTTAACCTTCAGTTAAAAAATGGGCAATTAAATATTTATATATTCATACGCCTGTATGTTATGTTCATAGAATTAATTTACCTTCCAGATGAATCTGAGATTCTACTTTGTCTGCCATTGGTTATTTAATTAATTATGTAAATTGTCAAAACACTATTAATAGTAGGAATATTTGAATAGCTGATTTAGGGGTTTTTTGTTTGTTTGTTTGTTTGTTTGTTTGTTTGTTTGTTGTTTGTTTTTTGTTTTTTGTTTTTTTTTGTTTTTTGTTTGTTTGTTTGTTTCTTTCTTTCTTTTATATATAATGTTTGACCCAGAGCTTCACCTTTTTGAATACTTGTACATTTTGGACAATGATAACAAAATGAGCATGTTTTCTGTAAGTTTCCCTTAATAACACATTGGCTGGTGTATCATCATTATGTACATGCTAAACTTATATCTAAATATGTTATAAAATATAAGTAAGTGCACTAAGTTCTTAAGTGCAGTCTCTTGTTCCATCTTACCCTGCTTTCTTGGCACACAAGCCAACTACTACTGCTGTAATCAATCATTTCTACTTCACTTGAGTGAAACAATGTTCACATTTTTGGATGATACTCAGCAAAGAATCTCTAAAGACTGCTTTCCCATAGATGACCCCGTAACATTGCCATTTTGTCTTAGTCTGCCCAGTGGCTCAGACAAGTACACTCCATCTTACTCATTGATTTATTGTAGGTTATTTCGGTCTGGAAGTGTGACAAGAATCGATTTTGCTTCGGTTGAGAAGACTACGTGTGAATTGTCAATAAGCACAGCTAACTAATCACTTTGCACTCCCACTGTTGGCCAAACAGATCGACTGGATTTGATCAGCCTAAACGACACAAACTAGCATTTTATTGCATTCACCTTCCCAACAAACAATTATGAGCCTTAGCGTCAGGAAGAGGACATCGATCTACAGCAGGAAACCACGCTCCTATGGAGCGGTGAGTCAGACTCGACACTGTCCGGTGTGTGTGTCACACATAATTACAGATTCTATAAGCAAGGCATCAAAGCACATCAAAGTCTAATATTTACATGATATTTTCTAGCATGCCTGGTTGATTTTTGAAGGCAGGATAGACAGGATAACCTAACATCCTGCGCTTAGAGTTTGGCAGTTGGTTAAAGAAGAAAAACGCAGTGTGATGGAGCATAATTTATAAATGTTCATTCTCTACAAAGCAATAAGGAGTGTAATCATCTAAAGCTCACTTGAATTTGTTCTAGATCATTAGACTTGATGTTTATAGTGCTTTGAAAGCTAATCAAAAATTTTTTTATAAGGCACAGAAAAATGCTGTCAAGTAAGTCACTTTGCAAACTCTGCAGTTGTAAAGCATTTCTTTTAAGATGCAAAACACATAGCTATTTGTTGTGTGATTTGACAAAGTACATATTAGTGTCCAACCACATATTCATACTCATTGTATGATCTGACTCATTGCAAACCTTGCAAATTTTTAAGGTGCAGCACATATATTGCTACATCAATGCATGATCTAACACAATTGAACGTATGCATACTGATCTTTCCCCCTAATGCTTTGCTATGGATTTCATGTTTATCTGTATTCTGTTTTGTTGTTATTGTTGTCTCTTGTTATGTATAAATATTCTTGTTATTGTAAAGCGACCTTGAGTTTCTAGAAAGGCGCTATATAAAATAAACGTATTATTATTATTATTGTTAATGATCTGATTTTACAAGCAAAATACATATGTTTTGTCTAATTGCAAAGGATATTTTTACATGCAAAAAGACATATTCCTGATCTGACTCATATATGCTCTGAAGGATACTGTGGCTCTGATATTACATGCATTGCACAATCTGGCTGACTGCAAGCTTTTCAAAAGTTTTCAAACCTAGGTCCAGGAAAAAAAAATCAGGTCATTTACCAGATTTTTAGGACTGATTTATTGCACTAACCCAGGGGTGTAGCGTTTGGGTATACAGGGTATGCACGTGCATATGGGCCTGGGCTGATTGGGGTCCTGTTTAATTAAAACGAGGGAACTTATTCTTAATTTGTGGCATAAATAA
The DNA here is from genome assembly GCF_022985175.1 of Labeo rohita. Taxonomy (NCBI): domain Eukaryota; kingdom Metazoa; phylum Chordata; class Actinopteri; order Cypriniformes; family Cyprinidae; genus Labeo; species Labeo rohita. Next base: position 4,202,303 of record NC_066887.1, read on the forward strand.
AAAAAAAAAAACGCATGTCATGTGCAGGGCTCTGTAATTTCTTGTGTGCATTTGTAATATTGCTGCCGTAGAACTCTGTTATTTTTTAAAACTACATGAAAACACTGCATTGCCACAGCCAAATAAAAGTGTGTTGCGGTTAACTGACTGATTTATTAAAATAATAAAACAGTGTTGGCAAAGTTATATTTTGGCATTTCTGAGGTTATGTTACAACTGTTATGCTTTTTACAAGCTGTTTTATTGACAATTTTTAAACAGTGATTGGTTGATTACATGAGACATTTGTTTTATTAAGTATTCGTGTTTAAATCAAGACAACACAACAATCATTCCGTTTTAGCTCTGAGTTTATTGCATTTCATTGAATATCATTTAATATATTTTAAACTCCTTTGTTTTTTATTTCTATCTGCTCATAAATATGGTTCATAGCATTTTTTAACAGTGATTAACAACCATTACTAATGAAGGGCGGGGTAGGGTGGGATTGCTCATTTGGTTAGAGAGAATAACCACCCCATCCTCCATTTGTCAATCACCGTGCCACAACCCCCCACCACACACAACGCACTACACCACACCAGTCATTTACAACTCTATACCGCCCAGCAGGGGGGGCAATAGGCGAATTAACCATATGGGCAATTGGGCAAGTGATGTATTCTCAAACGTCTGTTTAGCCATGGCCTATATATACCCTTTCATCAGAATGTGTGAAAATGTGACTTACATACATTTTTCTAACAGATGCAGTGTTACTGCTCCACAGCTATCCCCCCTAAAATATAGCTAAAATATTGGGTGGCTGGCACGCAACAAATAATGAATAGCCTTAAAAACGTTCAATATTATTTCCAAGCATTTAATTGTGAATAGTCATGTAATGTGATTTAGCTCAGAAAAGACAACAGTAATGAGCTCTGGAGCCTACATTAACCTGTAACGTTTGGGGCTGACTTGCTACGCCACTGCACTAACCTATGTTATCTATTTAATTAAAACATGTCCACAAATTTAATATTATTACTGCTGGAGTTATTAGTGTAATCTACTGACAGCTTTAGTTTCAAACAAAACAATAACATTAAAATACTTGCATGTAGTTTTGTTGGAAATTAAAAATTACTGGATTATTGTTATGTTTAATCAGCTGTTTGGACACTCACTCTGACGGCACCCATTCACTGCAGAGGTTTCATTGGTGAGCAAGTGATGTAATGCTACATTTCTCCAAATCCGATGAAGAAATAAACTTAACTACATCTTGGATGCCCTGAGAGTTAGTATTTTCAGCTCATTTCATTTTTGGGTGAACTATTCCTTTAAACAATTGGTATTAAAGTGGTAATCTAATGGTATCTAATGTGCGCCCAAGCAAATATTTCTCATCACTACACAACCACCGCCAGCAGTCTAAACTGTTGACACTTGAAAGATGGATCCACTGAACTGGTTTACACACATTCTGACCTTTCCATCTGCATGTCACCTAAGAAAGATGCATCAGACCAGGTGACGTGTTTCCAATCTTCTGCTGTCCAGTTTTGGTGAGCCTGTGCCCAGACTGGCCTCGGTTTTCAGCTGTAACCTGACAGGAGCAGAAGCCAGTGCGGTTTGACAAACGTGGCAATACATGATTATTTTAGCTACTGTCATCATCCTGTCAGCTTGAACCATTCTGAACTCTCATTAAAAAAGCAATTTAGTCCACATAACTGCCACTCATATGGTTTTCACACAATTTTTCATAAGACGGTTGCATGATTTATATATATAAACACACACACACATGCAATCCACAGCAAGAACAGGCAAATCTGGTGCAGTCCATGAGGATGGGATGTGATGTCGTGCTTAAAGCAGCTGGTGGAGACACACTGACTTTTCATGTTCATGACTTTCATGACTTTTTTTATGTTCATAAACATTTATACATTAAGAAACTTGCTCGTATTAAAAGCAGTTAAATTAATAAATTTTTGCTGAGTTTATGTCACAAGTCGTTTCTCTCTCTCATTTAATAAGTGTAAAATTATATTTAAATATTTATATAAACTTGAAATGGTAACTCTCATAATATCATTTAATAAGAGTGATGTAATTTCTTGCAATGTCTGCTAGTCTTTGAAATGTAAGAGTAAAGCGATACAAATTTTGACCATTTAACTTTTTAATTCATTAAACATTCTTAAAAGAAGTTACTGGAATATTAAACACTGTTGGTCAAAAATACATACACATCCATTATTTTCAATGATGAAAACATTTTTCCTGCTGTTTTTTTTTTTTAAATAAACTTAAAAAGTGACCATACTACATTTATAATCTTATAATCAAAAGATTTGTACTTCAAATAAACACTGTTCTTTTGAACTTTCATGATCAAACAATAGAAAAAAGTGTCACTGTTTCCACAAAAGTATGAAGCAACTATTTTCAGCATTGATAATAAATGTTTCTTGAGCATTAAATCAGCATATTAGAATGATTTCTGAAGGATCATGTGACACCGAAGACTGGAGTAATGATGCTGAAAATTCAGCTTTGATCACAGAAATAAAATATAGCTGATAAAATAAGGAGCTAAGCATGGTATGGAGTGGTAGACCAACTGCAACAATGAGTAATTAAAGCCATTTTAGGATGATTTTAATCAAAATGGCTGAAAAAATCATAAATAGACCTCTAGTAATATGATTTAATGGGATATCACTTTTGACCAATAGGTGGCACTGTTATCAAATTGATGTGGTGGGTTCTGTGTGAGGTGACAATAGCACACATAAAGTTTGGTGTTAAGATGTCAAAGCTTTGCAAACAATCAGCCTCAGCCTCATTCTGGCACCATGCCTCAACTTTGTTGTGTTGCTTTATAAAACCGTTTTGTCTATCACCACGAAATCCATCCCTGGTGAAAAAAACAGCATATGCTGGTTAGGTATGTTTTGATGCTGGTTTAAGCTGGTCCTTTACTGGTTTATGCTGGTCCTTGACCAGCAACATGACCAGCATAAACCAGCAAAGGACCAGCTTAAACCAGCATCAAAACATACCTAACCAGCATCCCAGCATCAAAACATAGCTACCAGCATATGCTGGTTTTTTTACTAGAGATAACTTTTTCCTGAAGTTGATCCGATTCGATTTTGGTGAAATCGGACCAATGGTCACGGAGGAGTGCAGTTTATAATGTAAATCAAAATGGAGGATAGAAGAGACCAGTTTTATTACAAAAGGCTAATGCAATCAAGCGTTATTAGCATTTTTGAAATGCAAGTATCAATGGTTAATGAATGGTTTATAACACTTGACCAATAATTGGCGTTGTTACCAAATTGATGTGGCGTGGTCAGTGTGAGATGACAATGGCACATATAAAATTTGGTGTCAATATGTAAAAGTTTTGCAGTGACACTGTTTGGCATGATTCCAGCAAATGTGTTTATGCGTTAAGCGATAACCATTTCATATCAACACAAAATCCACAACTTTTTGTTAGCATGGTCTGAAGATGATCTGAGTCAAATTTGGAGAAAATAGGACAAACGGTCTAGGAGGAGTTTGAAAAAGTAGGTTTTCAGCATGAATAAAAATGGCGGACAGGAAGTTCAGCTGACTATGGCAAAATTGGTATTGATGTTCTCTGCATGACCCAAAGAATATATTGAGATCACTTTCATTACAACAGGCCAATTTAATTAAATGTTATTAGCATTTTTTTTTTTAATAACTTTTGGCCACAGTGGCGCTGCCCCCAAACTTTTTGAATACTGTCAAAACATGGTACCAAACACACAACAAAATGCCGATGTGTTCATAAAATATAGTATTTTACGACAAAACTGAGAATGGCCGACGCCTGAAATGGCTGACATGGGAAAATTAGGCATGCTCCTCCAAATCCAAGTTTTGTGATTTTTGGCCAAACTATTCAGAAGATATAAGAAAAATATACATTTTTCATATCTCCTGAAACTGTGCAGGTAGCCTCATGTCATACATGTTATAACACACACCAAGTTTGTGTCAATATGCCTAACTACTGCAGATATACGGCCTCACATCCATTTTTGTGTGCTCTTTGTAAAATTGGTTAACCTGTATTGAGAACAGATGGAGCTTTCTTTCAGCAACTTTCTGCCATCATGGTCTGAAAATGATCTGGTGAAATTTAAACAAACTGTCTAGGATGAGTTATAAAAAGTAAGGTTTTACAAACTATTATAAATAGCGAAAAAACTAAAGCTTACGATTTTTACATTTTGGAGTCCATTTGACTCGGCATGAGCCAAGGATTCAGAGGAATTTTCCTTCTAGACCTTACATTTCAAAAGTTATTAGCATTAACAAGAGTGAAATTTTAGACAAGTGGTGGCGCTGGAGAGTTTGAATTAGAGACTCCAAACTTGCTATGATTAATGTTGAGACTGTCCTCCATCCGTGTACAAAATTTCATAACTTTCCCACAAGCGGTTCTATGGGAAGCCATAAACTCAAGAGCGGAAGAAGCGAAAGGAGGAGGAGGAATAATAAGAAGAAAGCTAAGCACCTTCGGTGCTTGGCCCTTAATTACATTCTACAATATATTGAAACAGAAACTACCATATGGCTTGGGGCACTTATCAAATAACAAAAGTCTGTGATTTAATTACATAGTTGTGCTGCATGTTATAGAGTGAAGCGCACAAATGTGCATATATACACTTGAAAATAAAAAGACAGACATTTAACTGACAAACTCAAGGTTTAATATTCCTAAAACAGGTTTTAATTTCCTAACAAACTGCAGGGCTTGCATCAGTGCTCTACATACAGAAATAAGTGGGGGTACAGACTGAAATACACATCCTTCCTGGCATTTAAAAAAAAAAAACATTAGGAGAGAAAATGCACTACACCATTACTTAAATGACAGGTACAAAAAAATTCAGAGAGAATTCATGGATTTGTCAACTTTTATGAATTGAAGTTATGCAGGTTGTAATGTGGGATGCACTTCATCCCTCAGAAAACAGCCTGGTGTCACATTAAACACGATACCCATCAACCCTTCACATCTGAACACAATTCTTGACAAATGGACAGAGAAAAGAAAAAGCCAAGAAAAAGAAACCAAGACAGATTTCAGCCTGAAGGGAAGGGTGGATTACAATCAAAGTCAAACCCAAAGGGAGCGTATGACTGCAAGCTCTACAGGGTTATTATACTGCTTGACTCAAAGAGAAAGCGGGTGAACCGTGACCGCTAAACACAAAATACAGTATCAGACAGAGAATTGATCATGTGCATTGTGTACACCAGCTCACATAAGCTCAAAACGCACATACACACTCGTGAAGGAAAAGCTCTGGTTGTATAAAAATATTTGACGGTTTGTGAAATGGACAAGCTCAGCAGGCTTCCGGAAGCCAGATGAATGACAATGAGACTCCGTATCTTTGGCTCACTCATCCGGATACAACAGCTCGATGGTGAATCCCTCGGACTCATGACATTTTCTCAAACACATACACCAGGTATATGCCTGCAAAAAAAAGAAGGAAGAGTTGTTGGTCAAAGTTAAGGATGAGAAATCGTGGTAATCACATGCAAAACATGTACTAAATTAAACTATGCAAAAGTATTCTCATTTTGAAATGCATAAATACACTCCACGGAAGTATGCAAATACAAATACTGATATGTCATTGTGTACAAAATCACACATTATAGGCCCAGTAAACACTTATATTTAAAGTTGTTCACTTCCAGAACAAAAATTGACAGATAATGTACTCACCCCTTGTCATCCAAGATGTTCATGTCTTTCTTTCTTCAGTCATAAAGAAATTGTGTTTTTTGAGGGAAACACATTAGGATTTTTCTCCATATAATGGACTGATATGGTGCCCCGAGTTTGAACTTCCAAAATGCAGTTTAAATGCAGCTTCAAATGATCCCAAATGCAGTCATAAACGATCCCAGCTGAGGAAGAAGGGTCTTATCTAGCGAAACGATCAATTATTTTCATAAAAAAAATAATACAATTTATATACTTTTTAATGTCAAACTATTGTTTTGTCTTGTCTTACTCTGCCTCAAACTGTTTTTTTCCGGTTCATGACAGTTAGGGTATGTCGAAAAACTCCCATCTCATGTTCTCCCTCAACTTCAAAATCGTCCTATATCACTGTTTTACCTTTTTTGTTAAGGGTGTTTGATCTTCTTTGCATGTTCACGTTTGACATTAAAAAGTTTATAATTGTATTCTTTTTATTAAAATAACAGATCGTTTCGCTAGATAAGTCCCTTCTCCCTCGGCTGGGATTGTTTACAACCGGATTTTGGGATCGTTTGAAGCCGCATTTAAACTGCATTTTGGACGTTGCACAATATCAGCCCGTTATATGGAGAAAAATCCTAAAATGTTTAACTCAAAAAACATAGATTCTTTATGACTGAAGAAAGAAAGGCATGAACATCTTGGATGACAAGGGGGTGAGTACATTATCTGTAAATTTTTGTTCTGGAAGTGGACTTTAATGTCATCTCATTTCACAAGGACAACTGATGCTAATACCAAGTGCAAACCAGAATTCTGAATTCATGAATATCAAATTTAATGAACATAATAAATCACACTAAACACAAAAGCCTTTTTAACTAAAAATTTCACCATAAATGATTACTTAATGCTGTGCACAAACTTGAACTGAATCATTTTTAAATAGTTCATTTATATGAGCAGTCCAAAAGATTTCATACAATAAAAGCTACACTGCCATTAAAAAGACTGGGGTCGTTTAGATATTTTTAAAATGTTTCTGAAATAAGTCTCTTATGTTCACTGAAGACACATTTATTTATGTTAAATATTATTAGCATTTAAAATAATTTTCTATTTGAATATACTGTAAAATGTAATTTATTCCTGTGATCAAAGGTGAATTTTCAGCATCATTATTCCAGTGTCACATGACCCTTCAGAAATTATTCTAATATGCTGATTTGCTGCTCAAGAAATATTTCCTGTTACTGTCAGTTGAAAACATTGTGCTGCTACATATATTTGCAGAAGCCAAAATATTTCTCAGATGGATCAAAAAGAACAGCATTTATTAGAGGCTCAAGCGTGCAGCGCTGTAACCCTAATGTAATTGTTAGAATCAGATTTGATTGTGAGCCTAGCGAAATGTTTGGGTATTTTGGATTTTTTTTTTAGGAAAACCTACTTTTGCTAAGTAGTCCTAGGTTTTTTTTTGTCCGATCAGAACCAAACCAGTGTAGAAAGATTCTCTGGAGAGTGAATATCAATAACTATCAAAACAATTAGAACTTTCCACTTAGTGTTGCAAAGGGCGCCAAAACAATCGAAAGGGGCATGGCCACATTTAGTTAAATGCCTGAACAGAATGAGATATCTTTCGCCAAACTAATAACACTTTTGTAAGAAATCAATCTGATATCACAGGACAAAATTCATGGAGTTTGGCCACTTGGTGGCGCTATAAGAGGGAAAAAACATAAACATAGCTATACCTATGCAACCATTTCTCCTATCAACATGAAAATTGGTGTGCACAGTCTTGGTCCAAAGTGCCACAAGTGTCTATAAGGACATTTGCGTATCTCAATGGCCATTGGCCAGTGAATTTTAAGCACCCATTAGACAAGATTAACGGAAGCCAATCGGAACGAAACTTGTGGGCCTGTTTGACTCACAGCCCCAAAGGTCTGAGAGATATCTGAAAGATATCAGCTACTGAGGGCAGTATCACGTTATCACAAGGGCGTAAATGATTGTACATTGTACAGTTTTAAGTACATACGCACAATATTTATATAATATGATAGAACTCCTCATTCCGGACAACTTTGCCTTTAGAAGCACTGCTGTCAATCAAATCGTTTGTTAAACAATTGAGAACATGCTTAAAAAAAAAATAAAAAAAATAAAAATACTGCAGTACAATTCTATGGACTCTCCAGGTCAATGATTTTCAAAAAAATTTACTTTTGGGAAGCTATAATGGGGTTGTTTAGAAAAGGGGCCTGTCTAAATTTAACCAAAATCCTACAAAGCCTAAAGGAAAACTCAAAACTTCATGAAACCTGGTTAGCACATGCGACAGGTGATTTTAAACAAGCATGCAAAGTTTTAAGGAGATCGGACCACAGCTGGAACTATAAAAGCCATAAACATTAAATAACATAATATTTCTGTGATAAATTACCTGTATAAGCCAAAAATATAAATAAATAAATAAAAAATAATTATTGATTTAGGTGGCTACAGGCTTGCTAAAAATGTCTTTTTTTCATATGTGCTTAAATGCCTTAAAGTGCTTGAACCCCGGTAATCACTGCTTGCAGTTATATTTTGAAATATATTTTTTTTCTTTTTGTAAAATTATAATAGTCTTTACTATCACTTTTAATACATTTAATGTGTCCTTGCAGAATAAATGTATTAATTTCTTTCACACTTTGGAACTGTAGTGTACATAGAAACAGAGATAAAGTGACATGACAGTTAGGAGTGTGCGTGTAATCAAATATTATAACATCATAATCAAATTTTGAAATATACCACGGCACTGAATGCAAACCACATTCATATTAAAAGAATGCCGTGATACTCCCACAGTACGCGTTTAAAAAAAGCATGTAACTACTTGAACTTTCCTGTTCGTTAAGTTCCAAGTTAAGCGCTTCTAATTTAATAGTTTTTCTCTTAAGGCCAGCCTACACGCTGTACTTCAGTAGGAGGAAATATCAAGTACTTTATCTTAAGAAGAAAAGTGATTTCACAGCTGGGGTCTTTAACTTTCTGGCTTGGGCGCAGGCAGCATTTTCAATACAAATGAGCCCTTTTGCGTTTTACACTATGAATATGCATGTTGAACAGCTCAGCTGTGACTTTTAATGAAAGCCACTGTATTATCTTACATCTTTTTATCATGTGAATTCATAAAAACCTTTGAGACAACATCTGATGCGTCTCATGAAGTTAAAACATCTTTCTATTTCAAAAAACGCCGCTGAACACTGATTTCAATAGGAAGAACATCACCACGTACTTGTAGCCTCCCACTCAGACTTGCTCAAGGTTCCCTGTGGAGAAAGAGCAAACTATCAGAACAGAGCTAATACAAAGAAAAAAGGCTTTCTGCTGAAGAAAACAATATTAGGGCTCACCAGCGGAAGTCTCGCCGAAGGATTGGCAGCGATTCTCTTGGCGTGCTCGTACTCCCCCTGACTGTCGGAAGCCAGTCGGTCCCTCTCATCCGGAGGGTATTGCTATGACAACAAGACGACACAAAACTGTTTGATTCTGGCAAATTAAAGATAAGGCGGTATGGTTCAACAGACATTATCTACAGATAACAGAGATAACACTAGATGTTCTGGGAGATTGCAAGAGTCAACTTTCAAGTCTGTAAGATGTTCTGAGGCTATACCGTCACTAGGGTGCTCTAAATAGTTGCTAGGGTGTCTGCACACAGTTACCATAGAGATACCTTTTTTAGACTAGTGGCCTGCTCGCATCAAAAGAGCCAACCAGCATGTCTCTATGGTGTTGTGAAGCTGAGATTTGGCTTGTTTACACTGCTGTACGGTTGCCAGGGTGCTCTAAATGGTTGCTAGGTTGTGGCTAGACAGTCAAAAGAGTGATACTTGTCTATCAAGTCAAGAGAGACCACCATCATATCCCTACAATGTTCTGGTGCTGAGATATGTAGGGCCCTATGATTTCAATCCATTCATAAAAACGGAATTTATTAAATTACGCGGAACGTCACGGAATTTGTCAAACTTTGAATGAATTAATCAAAAGTAGGTCATTACACTTAAATCAAACCACAATATGGACTAGTATCTGTAAATATTACGCTGCAAAAATACCATTTAAATATGAATCCTGCATGTTCTGTGTCTCTTGTTTTAATGAATGGAGCAGACGAGCAGTTTTGTTTACTACACACACTGAAGCGCACGTGGCACTCGTGATGATTTCAGCATTTGACTGTTCCATTTTAGGAAAACTACTGTCATATCATATACACACAGAAATGTAAAGGTAGACATGGCAAACGGTCAAAATAAAAGTCTGGTTTAACTTGAAAACATTGTGCCAGAAATATCTTACTACTACTACTACTACTAAAATGAAACCAACATTATTTTTTAGGGTATAATAACACAACATTCTTTCCATGTTTTCATTTTAATTGTAAATTCCCCTCTTTTTTGGCCAAAAAAAGTTTAATTTTCAATAATTAAATGATGAATCAAATTAATGTTTTATGCCTTCATTTGATAACCAGAACATTTTAAATACACAACACAGAATTTCTGAGGATAAAAAAAACTTTCATAAGGCTGTTTTAAGAATAAATCTGAATAAGTATGCATTCAAATAATTAGACATGCTAAATCACAGAATTTGATAACAATAAAACATATGGTGAGAAAAAATAAAACATTTCATAGGGCCCTAAACATGTTATTTTTGTTAAACCTTTATTAAATTGATGTGAAATTGTATAAGTTTCATGATTTTAATTAATTAGACATGCTCTTTGATTAATAAAATTTAATTTAACCACTAAAAAGGAGTTGATGAAAACAGAATCCAGAAAAATTAAAAAGGAAAAAACGGAATTTGGAGAAAAATAAAACGGATTTGATAGGGCCCTAGATATGCCAGTCAGTTGTACTGTATTGTTGCTAGGGTGCTGTAAATGGTTGCTAGGACGTGGCTAGGAAGTTGCTGGGTCACTTCTTATTGGGAATGTAAACTGCAGCTAACTTTAGTGCTTAATCCTGATCTGTACACACACAGGAGTTTGTATGTCAAACGTCACCTGACCAAAACCAGAAAAAAGGTTTCATCGCTTCTGCTTTTCGGAGAACGTGTTATTAGCCGTATTAAATAATAGCAATAACGATGGACTTTTAAGGTAATCAGTTAAACTAGCTAGCTGTTCTTATTGTTGACGTTTTATTCAATTTTTAATATATAAATGTTAGTGAAACTAATGAAAAAAAAAAAAACTTTTATACATCAATCCACATATGTGATGGACATTGGTTATGATCATGTCTACTTTAAAGGCATCCTAAATAAAACAGCTTCAAGCTGTTTGTTCAGGTTTATAAATAACCTTACAAATCTGATGAAAGGGCCCACAATGCCTGATAAACGTTATAATCAATCCAAACTCACAACAATATGCAGAGATTAAGTTTGAGATGCTCCACACATGTAAATTATCACGTGAAGCAGCACTTACTGTGAACATAGGCGCTCTAACACATACGTATGTAACCTACACACATGCAAATAATGAAAGCTTTTATATTAAACCTGCATCGCATATGCATATATATATGCATATTTATTATATATATATATATATATATATATATATATATATATATATATATATATATATATATATATATATATATATATATATATATATATATTATATATAGTTTATATTTAATTTTAAAAAATTGGTAGCATTTGTGAATTCACAATAGCACTATGCTTTATGATTTTTAAATGCGTTTAGTATATCATGCTGCCTTGGAAAACGGTCTAATGATGCATTTCATGGATTCTGTGGAATGCGCCATTTCCAGTTTTTTGACAGTTACTGGACACGGGCAAAATGCAATCAAATTTTTTTTTTTTTTTAAATGGAGTACTCAAACTGAACTGTCTTGTGACAGCCCTACATGCCACATAACAAAATATCACAACCTGCACGTGCTTACTTCGTGACCTTATGAATTAGATTGCTTTATGAGTTGAGTCCAAACAAGAAGCCCACAGATTACTAATAAGCGTCGCTTATAACGAGTGGACATGACAACCCTTCAAGATTGTGCTCTGTGAAGCAGCTTTCCAAACATAAAACAAGAAGGCTCACGCATTAGACAGTGCGTCTAATGCGTTTCATTGATTCTCTTCTGTGGAATATGCCACTTCCAGTATTTTGACGGTTACTGGACACGGGCAAAATGCAATCGAAGATTTTTTTTTTAAATTGAGTATTCTAACTGAACCGAGGAATTAAGCCCTCTATTCCACATAACAAAATATCGCAACTTGCGCCTGTTTACTTCGTAACCTTATAAATTGGATTGCTTTATAAGTCGAGCCCAAAGACTATTAATAAGTGTTGCTTATAATAAGTGGACATGGCAACCCTACAAGTTTGTGCTCTATTAAGCAGCTTTCCAAAAATAAAACAAGGAGGCTCTGATGACGGTGGTTTAGTTAAAGTCACTGAACATAAGTCTTTTGTCACTACTTTGTTTAAAAATAATGGACACTAGGGATGTCACAATTCTCAATATAACATCGAACTGTTCGGTACAAAATCCATGGTTCAATACGCGCTTGTGAATTGCGTTTTCCGGTTTTGCATTTAATAACTTCCTTGTTTTACTTCTCTTGGAATTTGCTGTATGCGTGTTCACGATTTCACGCGCTTATATTTGAAAAAGCAACACACGCAGAGCATCTTCCATTCTAATGACATGCAATGATAAGCCTTTCTAAACCTGTTGTCCAACAAAACAGTTATAAAAACAAAAGTTATAAAAAACATTACACAACTTATTTTTAATTCACAACATCAGTCAAGTGTTTGAGATAACTTCATTATGTGATCTGATGTGGATTCTTATCACAGAATGAGGCAAACAAATTCTATACTCATATTCTATGCATGTCGATTATGAAAATAGACAAGATGGCTTGAAGAACACAGATAAACCATATATTATTGCAGACATTATATCTTGTTTTTATTCAGTTACAGCAATAGCGATGCCTTTATCCATATTAAAGCTGAAACGGAACATCATCAGTGATACTTCTTTGACACATTTGTGGATTTTCTGCACGAGGGCGCCCTCTGGCATCCAGTATGAATGAAACCCAATCTATTTTGCATAAAAATAAAAAAATAATACTTCTCTCAAAAGAAAAATTAAGTAGACATATACTAAACCACCATTTTTCCAGTGCACAGCTGTTTATGGGAGTATTTTGTTAATTTGTTGCAAAGAAAAACCCACACTGAAGTGGCAATATATCAAAACCAAACCGAACCGAAAACCATGGTTAAAAATCGGGGGTACGTATTGAACCGTGGACTATCTGTATTGTTGCATCCCTAGTGGACACCAAAATGTGCAAGATGCCAGAACATTGCTATGGTTACCATGGTGTCAATCATTGCAGTTTTTTCAGAGTGAGTTCTGTTCCCTACACACATGAAACTGTAATTTAGGGGATTCACTACCATATTTAAATGTGGTCAACACTCCTGAAAATGTACAGTTTGTGCGTGGCCAATGGCTGGTTACTAGTCTGAGTCAAATTAGCCTGTTCCCAAGTTTTTTTTTTTTCAAATTTAGCTAGCTGGATTTTTTTTTTAAACAGAAAAAGAACAAAAGATCTGCCTCACACTGAAAAGTCTAGGATAAAATTAGACCAGTTTTATCCGGTGTGCTCAAAATCAGGGTCTCTGCAGTTCTTTTCTCTGCAGTTCTGGAGAAGTCATGTTCATGTTAGCACTGGGAGGCTAATGGGATTACAGCTGATTGTGAGAGGGATTTCTCACTGGGAAAAGAGGCTTGAAGAGCGTTAAATACGCTCAATTTGTGCTAATACGCAGTTATGACAGCTGAGTTTGATTAAGGATCTGCCCTCGTGTGGATACAGTCAATCTGACTGAAATGTCAGTCACGACACAGGACATGCTTAGACACACAAAAAGGACTAATAGATCAAAAGGGTTTGATAAAATTATATAGTTACCATACATAAATGCTATAATTAATTACTTTGTCAGTGACATTGAGTGTCACTTTATAGTCAGGAAAAATTATTACTATTATAGGAAATAGGAAACTGTATCTAATTACTCAATAAAAGCAGCTCATAAATATATTCTAATAAATGTGATTAAAATTGATTAAAAATAAGATACAGAAAATAGCACAATTTAACTATATATATATATATATATATATATATATAGTTATATAAATGACCCTAATATACTGTGCAGAGAGAGAGAAAGGGGCATGAATTAATGAATAAACAAATAAATAAATAGTATTGTTGCTTTGTTGCTGTTATTATAGGGAAAACAGAAAGTCATCCGGAAGGAATTTATACTTAAAGTCAAGACAAAAAGGCATTCATAACCCATGTTACTTTTATAACACAATGTATTCCTGAACGAAAGTAAGACATTTAGAATTATAGAATTATAGAGTGGGACTGATCAGAAATGGTCTGACTCATTAAAAGTCATCTCCATACAGTATAACAGGTGGTTTAAAAGAAAGGGCTGGAAAAATAATGCAGCAATCAGAGGCAGAGCAAGTTCATTTTGCTGAAAGATTTAGAAGAAAAACATGTTTTTCTTTTGAATAACAACGACTGAAAAACAGATGTTCTATTATGACATTAAACAAGGCCCATATTGATTTAATTCTAAATATCAAGGGCTGTTGCTCAAAGATGCAACATTTTTACTGTAACACAATTAAGGTTTACTGTAATATTTTATCTGTAGATGAAATAGATGAGTACAAAGCATCATTTTGCAGAATGAGCACTTAACTGTAGTTGTTTAAAAGCACAAGACTCCAAAGATAAAGGGTTAAATTAACCATAGATGACAAACACTATCACATGAGTGATCGTACAGCTTGTATATGGGCCATCCTACAGAATTGGTGGAAACTGCTGTCCCAAAACCAAAAAACACATTTAAAAAGCATTAAAGTATTCAAATCTTAGATGTTTACTAAGATCCTTTTGTTATCTATTTAAATGCACAGTAATATTAAAATCATCAGTGAGCTTAATATATATAAAATAATAATTTAGTGGGTAATCATAAATTTCAACTTAAAGGGGTCATCAGATGCAAAGTTTACTTTTTCATGTTGTTTGAACATTAATGTGTGTAGGCAGTGTACGTACACATCTACCCTATAATGATAAAAATCAATGCAGTGGTTAATGAATCTGTACGCCATCTGTCAGTGTGGCGTCAGATCAGCTGTAAAAGTCCAACCTCCATTGTTTTGATGCCGGAGCAGGGATGTAAGTTAGACAAGAATATCTCCGACTACGCGACTGAGGTGTTGTGTTGCTGGATGTAATAATGAACATAGTGGTCGTCATTTACTCCCGACATCTGAGCCGCTGAAGATGCAGTGGATTAAGTTTGTTTGTGAAGAGAATGCACCTCCCAATCTACATAAATGCATCTGTGTTCGCGCAAATCATTCATGATCCAGCTTCACTTACAGCAGAAGTGAGTATAAGGGTTTTTTTATGAATCTCTGCAATCACCTTTCCTAATAATGTGTTAGTTAGCAAGTTTGCGGCTAAAGTAAACAGGCTCGTCACTCCACAGAGAGTAGAGAGGGGCGGGGCGAGCAGAGCTCATTTGCATTTAAAGGAACAACCCCTCAGAATGAGATGATTTTTGCAAAGCTCATTTTGACAAGGTAAAAAGGGTGTTGTTTTACACTAGCATTGAGAATTTTTAACCATAGTATATTATAGATTTTTATGAAAATGGGCATCCGACAACCCCTTTAAGAAAATATTGAAATCATTTTTGCATTTTATTTGATTGTTTTTCCATTGTAAAAATATCTTTTTAGAATTAAAAAAAGGAAGTTTAAAAAAAAAAGTTAAAACAAAAAGAAGTATGTGTCACTACCAAAAGAGTGTATGTTTTAGTCTATAGAGTGAGATTTTAACTACACCCCTACATTTAAGATCAGGAAATATTTGTGTGTCACTCTCTCATAGCTACATGATTTGAGTAGATCGAGTAATTGAGTAGAAAGTCTCATGACTTTGAAGTAAATGTGATCAAATGTATGAAAAATCTGTGTGTGACTTTAAAGAATGTCATTACCAAACACCATTTTTCTATAATTAAACACTTTTTTGGGAGTTATTCCATAACATTTAGTTTTTATGTGTACCACCATGCAGAACTGTGCTAGCTAACCATGTGCTGATTAGCATCTTTGAGCTAGCTTCAAAAGTATCTAAAATTGTCACTATCGAAAAATTTGGTGAGGTTTCAGTAGTGACATCTTTGGTTTTTTTGGGGTGTTATCCCATAAAATTGTCATCATTGCTTTGGAGGTGAAAGAGAACATGTAATCATTATATTTGGGGTAAATAAACCATTTTTATTACAGTTACGCAACTTTTTAGTATGTTTTAATAGTGTTTTAGTATGAGGCTAAAAATTCTGTAACGTGGTGGCTATCAAAACATTACTGTCACTACCGAAAACGTGGTGTCCATGTTTTGCCAAAAATAAAGTTTACTGAATTATCAACGAGATGTTATGTTAGTTTTTGGTTTGGCAACATATATTCAAACTAATGAATCCTTAATTCTGAAATCAGTATGACCAACTTCTTGCCTTTTACAAAGAAAAATTCAATTCAAAATACAACAAATCTCATAAATCTCACTTGAAATATTGTTAAACGTGTAATTACTTCAAAAATCAATTTAATAAATACAAACAAATATATTTACGAGGAAGATATAGGCAAAATTTTAATAGGTCTTCTTACTAAAATATATATCACTGTGTTTCGGTAGTGACAAATTTGGGGAGAGGACAAATATTCCAAAACTTTCTGAAAATACAATATGAGAATTAACTGCAAAATTACTAGAAAAGTCTACTTTGGATATTAAACAATTTGCATACATACAAAACGTCTTATTTCCCCAAGACGTTTCCAACTCTGACTTTGAACCAATTCTGTAGAATGGCCCATATATATTGTGTATTGTGACTGGAAAGGACAGTGTATAGTTATTTCAGTCATATCTCATCTCATTGACAGTGACAAAATGTGTTCCTGGGTTTTGCATTTGCAAAGCAGAATAATCAATCAAAAATGTGCAGTGGAACTACTATGGAAATGGATTGCAACTCCCATGATTATAATTAGATTACACTGTGGGACGCATACAGAATTAATAGAGGAAACAACAAAGAGATTCATTGATTATGAAAAGCCAGTGTCAGTGCTAGACACATTAAAAACAGAGCCACAAACCTCCAGCGCCTGCATCCACTGCATGAGCACTTTGTTCTTCTCATCTTTAACTTTCTCCTCAAAGAATTCTTTGAAGGTTTTCTTGTACACCAGACGCATGTTGTACTTTTTTGCCATTCTGGACAAAAAAAAGTTATTTAAAACTATAAATAGATAAGTAATAACACAATTAAAAAAAAAAAATTAAAAAACATCATTATATGTATAGATATAATTAAATTATCAGTGTCAGTGTTTTCTTCAAAATGAGTTTGTTTGAACCTGTAACCATATAATTCCATTTAAAACAAATGTGCATGTGTTAAGGATTTTCTAGAAGCAGAAATAAAAATGAAATCAAGAATATGTCCACTACAGGACCTATTTATAGAGCTGTTGTGCCCTCTGCTGGCACATCAGGAAAATAACAATCATGACGACACAATGCGTTTGTGATGAGTCACTTACTCCTCAAACAGGGGAAAATACACCAGAAACTCTGGGACGTTGACAACACCCTCCAGACTGAAGTCATACTGACAGCCGAACAGAGGGTAGTCTCCTTTCTTCTGGAAGGTCACCCTGAAAACTTCATTTCCAAAGCTGTTGGAGTCGGACTCCTCCAAACGCTTCCTGTGGATTGAGTGGTTATTAAAGCACATACTGAATGTGTAACAACGTAAGAATTTTCGGTTAACAAATAAATACTGTTTTGATGCTTTAAAATACAGTGAGAATTTATTTGGTCTGGCTGCCATGATTAGATTAATTAGGTGCCATTGTGAATGCAATTGCACACAGTACAATAATTTTAAGCTTTTTAATTTGACCTAAATTAAAAATCAAAAACATCTCAGATTTAAACTTCAGTGGAAAAATGCAATCATGTTGGGATGTTTGATTCATTTCTATGAGTAGGTTTAAACTATCAATTTCTATTAATCTGTTTAATTAATAAAATGTTTGCATCATAAACTAAAAATACTTTTATTGACAGAAGCACATGCAGTACTGTTCAAAAGTTTAAGAGCAGTACAAATTCTTAGACTTTAGATTAGGAAATACATTCACTAAGAGAAATTTTTCAGAAATTAATACTTTTATCACAGGAATAAATTACATTTTAACGTATTCAAACAGAAAACAAATTGTAAATTGTTTTAAATTGTATTATTACTTTAACTGTAATACTGCTGTTTTTAATGTTTTTTTTGTTTTTTTTTTTTAATAAATACAGCCTTGGTGAATGTTTCATAAATATTTAAAAAGTGTGAACACTGAGATATTTAGGGCCCTATTTTTTTTTTTCCCCAAATTCCGTTTTTTGGAGGGCAGTGTATATCAAAATTACACCAACCTTAAAGCACATTGGGCCTCATTTATCAAACAAATGTATGACAGAAAATAGGGCGTACGGTCATTTCTACGCAAAACTTGGAATTTATCGATATGGACGTGGTGGCTACGATCAAATTTCACGTCAGGTCTAAGCTTGTGTACGCAAGTTTTTGAGTTAGCCTGAATTTGCGTGCAGCATAGAGAATTTCTGAGAATTAATGACAGCTTTTTGTTCATTTAGATTATTTTCCTGGCCGAAAAATGAAGCTTTTTTATTCTTTTAGGGCGTTAGATTTATATGAGCAAATAGCAGTACAAACAACACAACATGAGGATTCACAGATTGTCGCATCACCCGCCTGCCTCACTTCAGTGAGCGGAGAAAAACAGAAATGATAAAAGGAATAAAATAAATAGGGCTAGCCTACACTAAATATATTTCTCTTAAATAATTAACAGATTAACAAGAGGGAAAAAAAACTCTGTCACAAATATAGGCCACTTTCATTTTTTGACACTCTAAATGCATTTTATTTGTTATATCTTTACTTTATTAAATGTAACTGATCGCGCAGGTGCCTCGCGCACACACACACACACACACACACACATTTCAGCATTGTTAACTTGACATTTCAGCCATTAATCAAACTAAAATGCAGTCAACCGAACATAAAAGTTAGTTAACATTTTTGCGCATGTGAATAATGATTTACGTGAATATTGAAACAAAAGTGAAGTACAAAGACTTGGTTACATCATGGATAACAGCAGGGCTCGACAATAAGGAGTGCCCGATGGCCTGATCGGGCCACTGCCGTGTCGTCATGAAAGTTTATCATTTGGACGCGTTTTTAAGCCTCGTTAATTAAAAATGTTAAGCAATCACAGAGAATGACAAATAGCCCACAAAAGTATGTCAAAATACTCATCTTCAGAGATGCTGAAGACGAACGCAAAGAGAAAAAAAATACTGTAGCAGGCAGAGCAAGACCACGGTTCACAATGCGCGAAATATTGTGAAAAACAATTATCGTGAAAAACTGTTTATGTGAATGTATCTATGAGGGGAACTGACTGTTTTAAGAAAAGTTTATGTGGCACTTTCTTTTCATTTGCCCATGTATGATGCATTTAAAGTAGCGCTCAGTAGCATGGCACTGCTTTGTTTACAGCCGTAACAATAGAAACGTAATATCACTGTTATTCCAAAAGCGCCACCTGCTGGCAGAGACAGAGTTTGCGCTTTTCAGTCTGTCTGCAGTTTTAGGTTTAGGTGTGGTATTAAAATTGGAATTGCGAATTGTACAGTTTTAATTGGTATGTAAAATGTTGGTGTCATACAAGCTTATTTATTAAAATAAAAGATAACATGAGTCAAAAACAATGATAACAGCAAGTATTTAACTTTTTTGTGCAGGGCCAGTGAAAATTTTGACTGGGCAAGTAAATATTTGAACCACTGGCCCGACCGGGCCAGGAGAAAAAATCCTTATCGTTGAGCCCTGAATAGGGTTCTTTTTGTATCTAAATGTATTTTTTTATTTTGCATTTTAACAACATCATGGATAATAATTTGTAACCAAATGTTACATGGCAAAAAATGGAAATATCTGGATGTCGATGAGAGAGGCTCAAGTTTTGCTTTACTTTTTCATTCATTTTAGCTCTACATTTGTATTCTGTATTCAATAGCCAAATTTGTTTTACTTTATAGTTTAATATAAAATTTTATAGCTAAAACTGTTCTGTAATACCGTTCAATTTAAAGTTTGTTGTGGATTAAGAAGAACTAAACAGGCTATAATGTTTATAAATGTTTCATTATATTTATTGCATTTAATATATATACTGATAAATTAATGCTATTGTTTGCAAATATAAGGTTAAAGGGTGTTTTAAGAGTAAGATAAATTTCTCTTGATATATGAGGCCCATTGTGTATTTAAACTGTATTAGGTATTAATATCATAAGACTGTGTGTGTGTGAGAGAGAGACAGAGAGATCTTACACCAGCTCATATGCATCCGGTGTGGTTCCGATGAAGAATCCTCCCGGCCGGAGTTTCTCACAAGCGTTTCTCAGCATGGTGTCAGCCTGCTGCTTGCTCTCAAAAGAATAATGATACACAAACTGACAGCTGCACACGTCAAACCGCAGCTCAGGGTCTCTCAACTTCTCAGACAGCAGCTCCTGAGACAGACAGACATGACAGAGAGAACGTGACCCTGTACTGTCACGCACTGAATGATGCTCACTCATGTCTCTTGTTTTTGACAATGAACTAAGACTCTCTAACAAATAAACCAGCAGGTGAAGTGTGTAATTTGTGCAGTGCTGATAAAACAGCAGCTCATACCCTGCTGCAGTCTGCGGTGATGAACTCGGCTGAGAACGTGCGGTCGTTTGGGTGGCCCCTGCGTCTCATGTCATTATAGCGCTGCTGACACTGCTCGATTGACACAGCAGCGATATCTGTAACGTACAACCACAAATACAGAAGTAAGTGTGCTTTACAATATTAAGACATTTAAAGATGTGCATAAAGATGAGCACTGGCATGCTGTTAAAGAGATAGTTCACTCAAAAATGTAAATTACCTTATGATTTACTCACCCTCAAATCATCCTAGGTGTATATGATTTTCTTCTTTCAGACAAATACAATCAGAGTTATATTAAAAATGTTCTAGCTCTTCCAAGCTTTATAATGGCAGTGAATGGCTGTTGAGATTTTAGTCCAAGTCCAATAAAGGCATCCATCCACCATAAAAGTGCTCCACATGGCTCCGGTTTTAAATAAGGATACTGTTCTTACGCAAATGTATTGATTTATTTCAGAAGGCCTTTATTAACCCCCAAAGCTATGCACTTTTTATGATGAATGGATGCACTTTATTGGAATTCAATATCTCAACAGCCATTCACTGGCATTATAAAGCTTGGAAGAGCAGATAATTTTTTATGCAGCTCCGACTGTTTTTGTCTGAAAAAAGAAAGTCATATACACTTGAGTAAATCATGGGGTACTTTTTATTTTTGGGTCTATCCCTTTAACATCATTGTTGGGCCGTGATGAATAAATGTGTCAATGCTAATTTGTCTTGATTAGACCCAACATTTGGAGTAAGTTCAAAGTGTCCATTTCAGTGAGTCAAAACACAAACTAAACAATTTGCTTGTATTATAAGCTAAAATAGCATCCTAGAAGAGCAGTTCTCAAACTTTTTAAAGAAGAAGTCCACTTCTAAAACAAAGATTCACATATAATGTACTCACCCCCTTGTCATCCAAAATGTTTATGTCTTTCTTCAGTTGTAAAGAAATTATGTTTTTTGAGGAAAACAATTCAGCATTTTTCTCCATATAATGGACTGATATGGTGCTCCGAGTTTGAACTTCCAAAATGCAGTTTAAATGTGGCTTCAAACGATCCCAAATGCAGTTGTAAACGATCCCAGCCGAGGAAGAAGGGTCTTTCTTTTTTGGCTGGGATCATTTACAACCACATTTGGGATCGTCTGAAGCCACATTTAAACTGCATTTTGGACGTTCAAAACCGGGGCGCCATATCAGTCCATCATATGGAGAAAAATGCTGAAACGTTTTGACTGAAGAAAGAAAGACATGAACATTTTGGATGACAAGGGAGTGAGTAAATTATATGTAAATCTTTGTTTTGGAAGTAGACTTCTCCTTTAAATTTAAGGAATCAATTTAAGGGAACACAATACATCAATACAGTCTCTAAATGTAAATGTCTAGAACAGGGATAGGCAACATCGGTCCTGGAGTGCCGATGCCCTGCAGGGTTTAGTTCCAACCCTGAAAAAAAAAAAAAAAAAAAAAAAAAAAAAAAACCTCACCGGCCTGTAGCCCTAGTAATCCTAAAGACCTTGATTAGCTTGTTCAGGTGTGTTTGATTAGAGTTGGAACTAAACTCAGCAGGTCATCGGCACTCCAGGACCAACGCCTATCCCAGGCATAGACAGTACTTTGTCTTGTTTTCCACTTAAAGTTTTTTAAATCAAGAAACATTTACAAATATAAAATGACATAAGAAATTAAGTCTTGTTTTCTGAGAAGCTGATCAAAATAATCCAAAAGAAAAGTTTATTAACAACTAGAGTCTAAATTTATATTCCAATACCTTTATTAATTCTTTTTTTATAGGCACACAAACTTTGGAAAAAAGAATATTTATGGTAATGCAGTTGACTTGACAGAAAGAAATGAGATACATCTCCAATTTCAAGTTTATTTGTTCTTCGGATATTCCTCTTTAAAAGAATAGTAGTATCATATTTTTTCAAACTGACCCACATTTGGTTTTTGACCACTGAAAATCTGTACATTTGAATGATTTACTCATGAAGCCATACTGAAATTCCAATATCTCTGGAACTGAATCTCATAGGGCATTAAAATAAAGATGCCAAAAGGAAAGTTTGTTAAGACCCAATATCTAAAAGGGCATTAAGATATCTTTAATACTTCTTACAGATACAGGCATGTAAACTTTGGAGAAAAACTTGAAAAGTGCCGTTTCCCCATTTTTGAATGGTCACCATTGGCACATAATGCAACAATGATTGCTAAAGTCAACAGACCTTACCAATAGAACTATTCATCTCTGAGTAAAAATAAGATAATGATGCTGCCATGACTTTCTTAAGTCATTTTTACCCCCCTGTAACTTGACTCTGAATCTAAGGTGAAAACCGCCATTTTTTACAAAATAGTGGATTACGCACTAAATATTCATCCATGACATTTAATAATTTCGCTTTGTCATTATATATGTTTATCTTTCTTTAGAAAAAATCTTAGCGAAATCAAAAATTTGAGCTAGGGTACTTCTTGAAATTTGGTTGATTTCATACAAAATTATTAGAGATTGACCGACATATCGATTTACCAATATTTTTTCCGATATTTAAGCATTTTACCATAATCGGTTATCGGTTTTGTAATATCGGATTCACCGATAAACACTGCCATCTTGTGGTGTTTTGAGAATTACCAGCAAGATCGCCATTTCAGCGCGTCTGAGGGGAGACGAGACAACAACAAGAGCATGCATAGGTAAAGCACTTGCTGTAATTAGTAAACTCTATTTAACATAACAGCCATTAATGCACATATCAGATGTGTTACATAAATGCCTGATATGTAGTTAGTTTATGCAGCTTTGGATCTAAGAAACAGACGAACTCACAGAGTCACGTAAGATAATCCATTCTAATAAACACGTAAATTTGTCTGAATTAAATAATATACAGCAATGAATGAGCACATGTTGGAAATGAAAGCGCTGAACTTAATTCTCTCTGTGTTGTCTGTATGCTCGTCATTAGTCTCGTGAAGTTGGAGTCGGCTAAAACAATCCGTCAAGTCCTGTCCCAATAAAGACTTAACTTTGCCTGAATTAAATAATACAGCAATGAATGAGCGCATATTGAAAATAAAAGTGCTTAATTTAATTCTCTCTGATGTGTATGTCATTAATCTCATGAACTCGCTTTCATTTTGCTGTTCACTCACCGGGTTGATGCCCAGGAAATCTTCCAGCATAGTCACCGCATGTAACTTTTAACAAGATTCACTTAAAACACCCTAAATTATATTAACATTTACTATATTACCATTATTTCGCTAATACACATCTTACAGTTTGAGTATAGTTCTGTGTAAACAGCGCTTTGTCAGAATCTAGAACTACTAAATATTAGTGATTCTGATATAACATACCAGTTTAGAAATGCAATAAAATACAAAGTTTTGTTTGTTATATTTCTATATTTCAGAGAATATTATTCAGTGAATTAACATTATCCAGTGAGCTGTTCTTCACTCTTTATATTAAACAGCCTATAAACCTACTAAAACTGTATTAAAATGAAGTTATGACTCCTGTCCTTCATTTATTTTCTCCATTTGAAAACATTAGACATTCCACATTTGTTTTGCTTAGTGTTGCAAATTGCATGTTATTTTATAAATAAAAAAAATATATATATAAATAAAAACTTTTTATTGTTGTAATATGAAGATTAAGGAGAAAAAATTAAAGTTAAGTATGGACTTACTTCACTCAGTCATTCATTTACTTTATAACAGTAAATAAATATCGGTTCTGCATAATCGGTTACCGGGCACATAAACATGCAAATAATCAATATCGGTTATTAAAAAAAAATCAGTATCGGTCAATCACTAGAAATGACCCTATAACAGTTTTCCTGAATCATGACATTGCTATCTAAAGTATAAATGTTTATTTTTTTTAATTAATAATTTTCAAATTATTTATAATTAATTCAGTAAATACTATGCAAAATAAACAACTTACTGTCTACACTACTATACGATTTACCCTGCTCTCAAAAACTCTATGCTGTTTGAAGCCTAATCATGATCCTGGACAGCCTACCCAATTGACATCATTGCTCTAATACAAGGGCTTTAAAAATTGTTAGCTAGGTATGGCTTTATCGTTTGGAAAAGTACAAACAAATCGATTTAAAAAAAAAAAGGCATAGATGAAGAGGATTGTGTAGTTACCTGCGCACACCAGTTTATCAATACGTCCTTTCTTCCATTTGAGAAGGTCTCCTCCTTTTCCACAGCCCAGATCCAACACGGTCACCTCTCTCCGTCTTTGCCTTACCTTGTCCATGATCTCCGCTGTGGAGACCAACACAGACCTCAGAACAATACTTCTGTGAGACTCCGCTTGCGAATACACTTAATTAAGATTATAACCATCTAACTCAACCACAAACAAACACTATCTGATGCAAGCCTGCACTTGCTTCTCACCTATGAGCACACTCTTCAACCAGTTGTTGAAGTTGCGCATGTGCACTATCCTGCTTTTATTCCGCTCTGCCAGACCACACTCCTGAAGCTTGTTGTAATGTGTGGCCACTTTCTGACTGTGTAACGATTCCTCTGTAACCTGCAAAACAAAACGTATATATTACAAAACTCAAACCGAGCAGGGGAGATCAGGGCTAGATGACACACTGGAGTCTTAAAAATGCTTGTTTTCTTATAAATATTTGTTCATCAAACAAGTGTTTGTGGTTTTGTACGTTACATGTTTATACTGTTGATGTTTTATGTAATGTTGCACTTCATTAGAGACCATTTTTTGTTGTTGTTGTTGTTTTTTTTTTACAAGTAATCTACACGACTCCAGTCCATCAATGGGCATCTTGTAAAGTGAAAAACTTTGTTTGTAAGAAACAAACCCATTATAAAGATGTTTTAACTTAAAAACGTCACTTCTGGTCAAATAATGCTCCACCCTCTGTTCTCTCAAATCAAAATTTACCCACATATTTCTTTACAAATGTTTTAGATTTATTTATTTTTATTTGTTTATTTATTTTTATGTGTTTGTTTATGTGCAGCTTCACTTCACAAGACATTAATTGATGGATTGGAGTGGGGTGAATTACTTATGAATTATTGTGATGTTTTTATTAGCTGTTTGGACTCTCATTCTGACGGCACCCATTCACTGCAGAGGATCCACTAGTGATGTAATGCTACATTTATTCAAATCTGTTCTGATGAAGAAACAAACTCATCTACGTATTGGATGGCCTGACGGTGAGTACTTTCTCAGCACATTTTCGTCTAAAAGCCATTGCTCAATTAATAAACAGGAAATATCATGAGAATAAATCCCGGAAGTAACCAACTAGCCCCAGTATCTGAGTTTATGAATCTAACAACCTTCTTAGAGCTAACGTACATTACAAAAGTCATGAAGGTGCGAGCTTACATGCTTCTTCCTTGGAGAGTGATCTTCATAATCACCGTCCCAATGTCTCTTAGTTGACGAGGATGATGAGGATGAAGTCGAAGTCTGGGAAGCATTGTAAGATGATGATCCTGTGCTGTCCTGGTCGACATCTCGATCAGCATATTTACTGCCCGCCTCAAAAAATCCTTTAAACAGACAAGCAGTGCATTAGCATTTACGTTATGAAATATGCATTCGGCTTTTAAATACAGAAATGGACCACAGGGGGAGAAAACAGCATATTTATGGGAAAAATGATTTGAAGTGGAAAGCAATTCTTATAAATGATGTTTATAAAGACAGATTAAAATTGCAGTGCTTCAGTGTTGCGTTTATAAGAAGCGTTCATGCCAAGCATCCATCTCGGCACGTGTTTCATCTGCTCAGAGACTGGTTGAGACTGCTTGAACTTGAATGAGACAAACGTTATACATCACATTAAGAGTTTATGTGCTTCACAGCATGATTATGTAACACACAGATCGCTGAAGATTGAATCAATGTTGCTGCACTCACTTGAGTTTTGCGCCATCATGTATGTATCCACAAGCAGCGCTGTTCTTCACGGATCTTTACTGCTGTATTTCATGTGAGAGACGCGGCGCAGCGCCGCCTAGAGGACCGGCGTCCCTTCATATTCACCGCGTACAGCCACTACTTATTAAAGGGGTCATGACATCAGAAATCAAGTTTGCCTCCATCGTTTAAGATATGAGAGGTCTTTTAACTATTAAAACATCCTGCAAGTTTCACAGCTTAAAACATCCTCCTCATTATAAACAAAGCATTTATGTAGGCCTAATTAAGCTCAAAAAACAGCTGGTTTGGATCTGAGGTAGAAGGTGATGTCACCAGGGCACAAACATTTGCATAAACACTGCCTCCAAAGCAACACATCGACGAATAGTCATCTTCGCACCATAGGTCCCGGCTATTGGCGTTCAGTCGCTTAACGGCTGACACTTGAATACACTGAATGTGTTAAAAGAAAATAAATATTACAATCACTGCCTGGTGACCAGATTTCTTAAAAGAGAACCGGGGGCATTTCCTAGTTCAGCGATCAAAATATTACTAAAATCATTCATCTACAAAGTAAAAAACAGGGACAATAAGTTTTTGTTTTTTTAATTGTTGTGGGTTCCATATTTTAATGTCATAATTGATAATTACAGTGATGTAATTATTTTAATAGAATGGTAAATAACTACTGAAATAGCAAACTTATCAAAAGAGTAGTATTATAACAAAATTATGGCTTCAGAAAAACACATTGAAATAAAACAATAAACATAAGAACATATGATAAATAAAACAGTATACAACAATTTTTTTTTTTTTTTTTTTTTTCCAAACTGTTTCAGAATTTTCACAACTGTGAGTAGAATTACAACTTTTTAAATTTTACGTTTGTGCTTTTGGAAATGGATCTTTTCTATTCCTAATCAGGCTTATTATTTTGAATTTTAGGCTCGTTTTTGACCACAAAGTCGCCGCAACGTGCAATAAAAGGTATATTTTTCATGTTAATGGGATTGGCCTAACCAGCAGTGATGGCCACACACAAAATTTCTATTTTAAAAACGCTCTATTTTCTACGACGTCGAGGCTGGAATAACAACATAACAAACTATGATAGTTAAAATCTCAGGTACTGATTACGTGCTTTATTCAGTGTTAAAAGTGTCTAAAGTGAGTTTGAATATCAGTCGCGTGACATTTATAGCCAGACAGATCATTTACCTCAGATCTTGAAAATAAATTTAAGCAAACATATAGCCTACGTTAAAACTGCGAACTTAATATGAACCCACAAGTGTTTTCCATGACAAAAATGGTATCAGTCACTCAGTATGTATAGTTTTAATAATGTTAAAAAGGTTTAATATTTATGAATTAGGTTATAAACTTGTCCATTTTGTTGGGAGTGCAGTGCACTTCTACGCTTTTGAATGGCTGTAATATTTCAGTGAGTCGGTCACGTCACGCTATTAGTGTATTTGCGGGTTGTTTTGAATGTGCTGTAAAATGGGGACATTTCCGGGGACAGCTCCAGTCGGGGACAGGACACCAAAAACCGGAACACATTGACGTCTGGTCACCCTATCGCTGCCGCTATCTTGCCTGCACTGGATACAGTACAGATGTGCGTTCGCTTTCTGACACAGTCCATGCGTTTGAGTATGTCGGCAAATGAAGTGAAAGAACGGCGTGTTTGCGTCACAAATGGTAGCTGCATCTGCAGCTGCATTACAAACGGTAAGTAAATGATTACATAATGCTTTGTCTGAAAATGAATGTTTTATTTTGGTCATGTTGTCAAAACACTCAAGTGAAGTAGTGAGGAGGTGTTGATACTGTTTTCTATGCAATGACGTTAGCCAATCAAAACAGTGCTCGATTCCTGACTTAAAGGACACACCCCTTAAAACAGGTCATTTTAGACAGAAGGTCAGAATGAGGGTTAAAAAAAAATCCATATATTTGTTTTTTATTTGCAAAAAAAAAAAAAAAAAAAAATAATAATAATAATAACAAAATCCATGTCATGACTCCTTTAAAATCAGTATATGGAACTAAATGCACAAATGAACGATAAGCATTTTGAACATCATTTTACATCATTTCACTGTCTTAGCCAGTGTTGGGGAAAGTTACTTTTAAAAGTAATGCATTACAATTTTGCATTACTCCCTGAAAAAGTAACTAATTACATTACTTAGTTACTTTTTATGGAAAGTAATGCGTTACATTACTTTTGCGTTACTTTTTAAATGTGGGCAGGACTTGCTTCTTTGTTTTTATTATAAAACAATTCTAATGTAAAAGCCCTTTTACACCATATATATATATATATATATATATATATATACACACACACACACACACACACACACACACATATATATATATATATATATATACTGTTACTGTTACACTATATATATATTAAAATTTTCGTAATACTCGTAGGTTTCGTAATATTTATTTACGATATATATATATATATATATATATATATATATATATGATATATGATGATATATATAGATGAATAGAGTAATACGAAAATTTTAATATATATTCTCTACATACACGTATATGTCAGTACATTTTAACGTACTTTTATTTATTTCGTGAAACCCTTTAGTTTTATTTTGTGAACTTCTTCATAGGCACGTGTATAGACCAATCATTAACGACTATGCGATGCATTCTGGGAAATGTAGTTGTACAGAGATTTGGCTTCCGTTCTCCTTAGCACGACTGTACTACATTTCCCACAGCACATTGAGCGCGCAGTCACCATGTGTAATGTCACTGCGTCTGATCGGTGGCTCTCTGAATGACAGAAGGGACGTGAATAAAATGTGTTTGTGGTGGGGACCTCACATCATGCAGGATCTGTTCACTTATGTATGTAACTGTTCATATTTCTCGTGATCATTCGTGTATGTTTAGAAATTAGACCGAGTGAAACTTTGATTAGTTTAGCACATCAGTCAGTAAACATCCCTTAGCAAAGCTAGCTGACTCACGTTTGGTAACTATCGTAACACTTCACAAGTTTATACTAAACATTTGAGTCGTAAATACTGTTGTTTTAGGAGGTCAGTCTGTATTTTTTTCCCCCTGTAAAGCTTCTTGCTAAATGTAATTGAGCATGTGCAGCTAATGTGTTTCTTTCTATGTTTTCAGCTGTTGAACCAACACCAGTGACGTCATTATTGATGGGATATTGAAGGTAGGAAAAAATAATGTACGTCAACTGATAACATATGCAGTATTTATAATAAATTTAGAGGCTTTGCTTGTTTTGAGCAAAAGAATAAGTGAAATCACAAGCTTAAAAAAAATCAGGCTTAAACACTTAGTAGTGTACAGTAGAAAATGCAAAAAAATTCTTAGTACATTTAAAAAGTATTAAGTAAATATTAATATACATTATAAATGTAAATATGTGCTTCTGATATCAGTGCAATACCAATAATTTAACAGAAGCAAATTATGGCAAATATATATATTTTTTTTGGTCAAATAAAAAGTTGAATTGAAAATCTACACAATTCAGTTATTTCTTTTTGTAAGTCTTTAATGACAGCAGCACTGGAGTTAAATGAACTATTAATATTTAAATTAAACATTTCTAGCATAATTTAACATTTTGGGCTTGTGGAATTATTTATTTCTTCTTTTTTTAAGTAACCCAGACATAGTTTAGATTTGTTTCCATATGGTAATGTTGTTTCCCCCTTTATAAAATAATAATGATGATAATAATAATAATAATAAACAATGAATGCATACATTTTTATTCTTTTAAATTCCTTAATTTCTGGGTTTAAATATAATAATAATAATAATAATAATAATAACAACAATAAATTCTCAGTGTGGTTACAGACCCCACTGTGTGTTGTAAATCTCATAATACTTACCATCTGCTTATATCTTAGAGGGTTTTCTTCATTTTCGTTTGTGGATTTATCGTCTTTTCTTTGGATGTTCTCTTGTTCTCACAAGGTCCATGTCAAACTGTATCTTGTTATTCTGTTGGCAGACAGTTGGGAGCAAAAGCTTGTTTGGGATGCAGCGGTTTGTGTGTGCTAGAGTTTTCCAGCAGACTGCTGTCCTGCTGCAGATCAGTCCTCCGTCCTGCAGCCGTCCTGCACAGATACTGGGCCCCAAGGCCCACAGCCGCTGGAAATGCCCAAGCTCCAGCCCACGATGGCTGTGTTCTCCGGCCTCTCAGAAAAACAGCAGCAGAGATCATCCGGTAAACCCAGATCCAGGGCAGGAGGAGCCGGATCCTCTGCAGGACAACTCCATCGGCCTTATTCAGAGATTCAAGAAGACGTTTAAACAGTACGGCAAAGTCATGATCCCTGTGCACCTGGTGACATCTACCGTGTGGTTCGGTACTTTTTACTACGCTGCAATGAAGTAAGTAGATCACCGATCACAACTATGTCAACTATAGTTGTCAATCAAAATAATACTTGTTAGTCGAAGACCACTGAGTTAATCACAAATAAAATGTATTGCTAAATTAATATGGGTTATAAGTGATAATAATATATAGTAGGGCTGTACATTCTGGGGGAAAAAATGTGAGTTGCAGTTTTAAAATGCTATTTAAAAAATTAGCCTTAATCGCTAATAATAATAATAATATATTTTTATACTAAATATAAAACAGTACAATTACTTCATAAAAACAATATGAACATTAATGTTTTAATAATTTGTAACACTGTAAATTAAAAGATATATTTCAAGTATTTAAGAAAAAAAAATATTATCATTATTATTATGCACAAAATGTAATAATATTTTACAATAAAGCATTTTTTAAATAAAAATAAAAAGTACAATAAAATTGATCTAATGAAATAGAAAAATTACTGAGTTTAAATAAACATTATTTTGCACTCTCAGTATTTATTGTCTCAAAATAATCAAAAAGCAGCTTCTTAAAATCAGCCTGCCTGATATACTGCATCAGTCTGTGTTTGATGATATTTCAGACTGGTTTAAGAAAGTCAAAGAAATATAAAAGAAAAATTCTAATATCCAATAGGAAGCACAACATAAAGTTGTATGTTTTGATAAAACAAACTGATAAAACGGGAGTGTCTGTGAGATTTTTGTAGGAGAGGTGTTGGTTGATCTGTTAAGCAGGTGTGTGTGGTAGGTAATTTTCTTTCTGCTCAGTCATTGTATGAGTATGGCGCATGGTGGATTGAGGTAAATGGCACACTGGAATGTTTACTCTGCAATACATCTGGCTGAATGTGGGTCACCACTGTCTAGACGTTCAGAGATGTGGGAGGTGGTAATGGATGCTTGAGAACAGGCTGCTTCATTCAGCATGACCTCACTCTGCAGAGAAGACAAGACCAGAGTTATCAGTTTATCTCCTCGTATGTTCACCACCAATCTTCACAGCCTTTCGCTCAGTTTATAGATGGCCATTTGGTCTAAGTTGAACATTTGATTCTTAAATAAGTATTACATTTCAGTAGATTTTCAATATCTTCTAAAAACAAAAAGTGGGTGTTTATATTTTTATCTCCTTTTTATTTCCAAATCTACTTTTCAACACTTTTTGTTTGCTTGAAATACTTGATTGTGTTAAACCCACAGTGTCAGAGTTATCTTTAACTAAATGAAAATGAAATAAAATTTTGGAATTTTGGATGAAAAACTTTCCAGTAACATCTCTTGTTTCTTTTTTTTTTTTTTTTTTTTTTGAAAGTTGGAGCCTTCAATTTGCTAATTGGAAAAAATAAATATGAAAAATAAAAATAAAACTGAAATAAAAATAAATTTAACTCAGAAACTCAGAAAAAACATAGGGAAAAATGCTTTATTTACATGATATAGTTCAGTAACATACCAAGGCATTTAAGCTATTTTGCTGAATATTCTCGCGATTGCAAATGTTACATTGATTTTAGTTCAATAAACAAGTAGTCAAGTTTCTTACATCTTAGACACAGTATTTACTGTTTTGTTCTATTTCACCTACGAAAATAGTTCCAACAAGGATCACAGCAGATGTATCGCACATTCTCCAAGCAACTAAATGATTCAGTTTTGAACTAATTAGTTGAAATAACTCAATGACTCACTCATTCAGTGACTTAGCGCCACCTACTGGTAGTTTAGTATGTTTAAAAGTATGCATTTCCCCGTCATTTCTGATTTGTATATTCATAAATGTATTTAAAATATTAATCTCATAACGTCATTCATTGCAGTTTTAATTTTGCAGTGTAAATTTCTTAATCTGACTGGTAACAGCCCTATAGAGTTTATTGATAAATTGTAATAATTTGACATGAAAGGTAATGCATCCATTTCAAAAATATAAAAAATAGGCCTTTATAAAGGAAAATAAAAATATCCAGATTTAAGTATGTAAAAGCTGATACACCAGTACCATTTTCATCAGTACACTGATGAAAATATTGCTTCAGAATAAATTGTTTACGCCACCAAAAATCTCAGTGACGTGGTTCTAGGGCTGGGCAAAAAATCGATTTAATCGATTTATCGATTTTGTAGTTTAAAACGATTTTTATTTTGCAAACTCGAGTTTTTTGCCACAATAGTTTTTTCGGACTTTTCCGCGTTTCGTCCTTGTGCGTTACCGTAGCGCGATATGAGCCAGGCCCAGCCCCCGCCCCGCGTAACACAGTCAAAACAACATGGCAGCGTGTAGCAGAGAATTACTTCCAAAGAAAGGTACAGGTAACTCCGTAATTTGGAACTGGTTTGGTTTTGATGCAGCAGACAAAACACAGACGAAGCCTTGCTGCAAAATATGTTTCAAAGCTGTTGCTACTGGAAGCAGCAGTACAACAAATCTTTTCCAGCACCTGAGGAATAAACATCCCGAAGAATGGGAGAAGTGCAACCGGCTCCGCAGCGAAAACGGCTCCTCTAGCACACCTGCTAAAAAGCAAACTACACTTCCTGAGAGCTTTACAAACTGTGTGCCTTATGATAAGAACGGAGCGCGATGGAAAGCGATTACAGAGGCGATCACGTTTTATATTGCCACAGACATGCTGCCAATTTATTCTGTCGAAAAGCGAGGCTTTAATCACATGCTGAAAGTATTAGATGCGAGGTACGTTGTCCCCAGTCGCAAGTATTTCGCCGATGTAGCGCTGCCTCACCTGTACAATACAGACATAGAGCCAGACACAGATCCTCTCGAATGGTGGAAGCTGCATCAGCCCAACTTTCCAAGGCTAAGCTTACTGGCTAAAAAATATCTTTCTATTCCAGCCACTAGTGCCCCCTCAGAGAGGGTATTTAGTGTGGGTGGGGGAATAGTTACCTGCAACCGGGCCTGCCTTAAGCCAGAGGTTGTGGACAGGCTCATCTTTCTTGCAAAAAATGTTTAGAATGAGCATAATGTTTCAGAGATCTAACAAGCACGTGTTTTGTTGTTCTAGATAAAAGTTTACAATTGTTTACTCTTTGAGCAGGCTATATGTCTGCCACAGGCATGTTTCATTTTTTATATTCACACTATACTGAGAAGAGTTTATTTTTTTAATTGTAATGTTATATGTTACAAAATTTGTAATTATCTGATTTCTTGAACAGAAAATTTAAGCTACTGTGAAGTTGTTGCACTTTTGCTTAAACCTGGGTTAAAGCTTGAAATTGTTGAATGACAGCCTCATTTACTTTTTGTTTTGGGATTCTACGCATTTTAACTCTTGAGGACAATCATAGCAATAAAGTTGCACTTTTGACACTATATCTGATGTCTGCAGTCATTTTTTAAGTGCATTGAAAAAAAAAAAAATCGAAAATCGAATCGAAACTCGAATTTTTCTTTAAAAAATCGAAGATTTTTTTTTTAGGCAAAATCGCCCAGCCCTACGTGGTTCTTTTATGGTGGATATTTTGTGTGGAATATTATCTGCTTATATGAAAAGTTCACTGTATATCGTAGTAGTAAATATAATTTATGACAGCGATGTAATGTTTTTTTTTTTTTTAGTACATTAAACACATTAAATATTATAGATATGTACTGTATGTAATATAATGTGTATTTGCATTATAGTTTTAGGTTTTAAATTTCATATAAGGCTTTATTAAAAAGGTCTTAAAGTCTTAAATTTCACTTGTTCATATCTGTAGAAACCCTGTAAACCTAAGTAGTAATATTTAAAAAAAAAAAAAAAAAAATAAATAATAATAATAATATTAAAAATGCAAAAAAGAGGAATAATGTTAAATACAAACTGAGTATAAAAATAAAAGCTACTTAAAAATAAATCTAAAATAAATACAAATGAATAAAAACTATATATAATATAGTTAATATATAATTATATATATAATATTAATAAATACACTTCTCAGTGCCAAATTGCTACCCTAACCCTAACCCTATACCAAATTGTGGAAATCGTTATAAAAAGATAAGAAAATTCAGTCATTGTTTATTCACACTTGTGCCTGTTTTTTTGTTTGTTTTGTTTTTGTCTATGCAATATGAGTCAGTGGCCACCAAAAATGTTTAGTTACCAATATGTGAATAAATGACAACATGATGTTCATATTTGAAAACTGTCCCTTAAGAAGTCTTTTTATGCTTTGCTTTGTCTTGTTTTGGTCTGTAGAGGAGTGAATTTGGTGCCATTTCTTGAGTATGTTGGGTTTCCTGACAAGGTGGTGAAACTTCTGGAGAATTCTCAGAGCGGTTATGCACTGACGGCATATGCCATGTACAAGGTGGGCTAACTGTGTTGGTTTTAGTGAATTATTTAAATTATTTAGTAATGTGATGATTTCCTGATTTACAAATGAGAATAAAATGATAAAAATGAACTTTTATAGAACCTCAAGACTGGTTAATATTATCATGAAGATTAAAGCAAAATCAAGGCAATTTACTGTAGATTCAGCTTTCCTAAAGAATTTGCACCATGTAAAATTGAATAGAGACTTTAAATAAAATGTATTTTGAGGCACAGTATCATTTCATCTACACTGCAGCTCATCTGAAATGATTAGAATGTCATTGACCTTAAATTCATCACTTATTGCATGATAAAACTCCATCTGAGTTACTCTTAAAGGAGTAGTCCACTTCCAGAACAACAATTTACAGATAATTTACTCACCCCCTTGTCATCCAAGATGTTCATGTCTTTCTGTCTTCAGTCGTGAATAAATTATGGTTTTTGAGGAAAACATTTCAGGAGTTTTCTTCATGTAATGGACTTCATTGTAGAGGTCGACCGATTATCGGCCCTACCGATTATTGGCGCCGATATTAAGCATTTTTCACGATTATCGGAATCGGTTATTTTCAAAACCGATTTGCCGATAAAAATAATTTATTTTTGAAATGCGCTCTTTGGCTCCGACGCAGCCTGTCAGAGCTCACCACTCTGTGCCCTAGAGCAGTCTCCGCCCACCGCGCATCAGATTTGTTGGAAGTCGCGAGTCCGACCAATCAACTCCAAGGCTGAAGGAAGTGAAGAAACAGACAGAACGCGCTTGCTGGAGCTGCGTGCAGCGTGCGGCAGTAATCACTTGTCTCTCAAAGGTAAGTCAGCAGCAGAAGTTGATTGTGTTTTAGTAATTCACAATCCTTTACGGTGAAGTTGCAAAAACACCTCAATGTTATCTTGATTTCCCGGATGCGGAAAACACGGACGGAATCGCGGAATCCAGTCATATAAATGGAATGTACTGTATACTGTTAACACTAAATGCCACGGAATTTTTCAAAGTTTGGATGAGTCATCAAAGTTTGGATGAATTAATCAAAAGTAGGACCGTATACTAGAGGTCTGCATTCCCGCGGGACTCGACCAGATTTTTTGCGACGCGGGAATAAATTTACAAACAAAACGCGGTAGCGGTCGGTAACTCTGGTGTAATTTGGACGGGAGCAGGCGGTGTAATAATCTCCTTTTCCCGACGTCCTTTCTGAACAGCATGTCTGTCCTTTAGTCTTTGGCTTTACTCATTCTTATAGAGCACCTGTACGGCCTGCGCTCATGACTGTTATGCACGCATGGACTGCGGCGCATTTTATTGGCAAGGTCTGTGCACGCAGGATTTGCATAACGGTCATCAGAGCGGGCTGTACAGACAGAGGATGGCACATGGCAGAGCAAAGTGTGGATGCGCTGTCCTTGAAGGACGTTCAGCTTGGACTAGAAAATGGTCAGTTTACTGTTAAGAAACCGACATCTATCATTTAGTCTATTACTACTTGTTGTTGTATTTATATATATTTTCCTTTGTGGGAGAGACGCTGAAATCGACGTCGGGGACATTTTTTCGTTAAAAGTTATTTAATTTCGTCATGGCTACAAGCCAACGGATTTGTTCTTTTGCTTATAATTTTAAATGGCAAATGTAATTTTTGTTTTCAGCTTTTCCTAAGCTACTGTGTTGACAAAAAATGTGACATTTGTATTTTGACACATATCGGTTCAAAATATCGTTTATCGGTGCATTTGATCTGTAATAATCGGTATCGGCATCGGCCCTGAAAAACACATATCGGTCGACCCCTACTTCATTGGTGCCCCGATTTTGAACTTCAAAAATGTAGTTTAAATGCAGCTTCAAAGGGCTCTAAACGATCCCAGCTGAGGAAGAAGGGTCCTATCTAGCGAAACAATCTGTCATTTTTTTTCGAAAAATAAAAATGTGTATACTTTAAGCACAAAAGCTTGTGTAGCACAGGCTCTGGGATGCGCATCCACGACACTACGAGTCACGTCTAATTTCATCGTCTGTGTACTAAGGCTCAAAAAGGTACAGTATGGTGAAAACTGATTTCAGTCTCATTTTCTTCTACAACTTCAGAAACGACCAACATTGTTGTACCTTTTTGTTTGTAAACAGCATTTGACTTGCACTTCCTTAGTCTTTACGCATTAGTACGTCAACGCTTTTGTGCTTAAAGGGGTCATCGGATGCCCATTTTCCATAAGTTGATATGATTCTTTATGGTCTTAACGAAAAGTCTATAACAGGGGTGGCGAACGTCGGTCCTGGAGAGCCGCAGCCCTGCAGAGTTTTGCTTTAACCCTAATCAAACACACCTGAACAAGCTGATCAAGATCTGAAGGGTTACTAGGTAGCTACAAGCAGGTGAGTTTTTATTTGGGTTGGAGCTGAACTCTGCAGGGCTGAAGCTCTCCAGGATCGGAATTCAGTCTATAACATGCTTTGGTTAAAATTTCTCAGTGGTAGTGTAAAAAACACCTTTTTTACCTTGCCAAAATCAGCTCTGCAAAAATCATCCTGTTCTGCTCGATGTTGCTTTAAATGTAAATGAGCTCTGCTGGCTCCGCCCCTCTCTTTTTGTGGAGTGATGAGCCTGTTTACTTTAGCTGCTAAACAATTGCAAAGGTTCATTAAAAAAAAAAAAACATTAAACTCACTTCTGCTGTAAGTGAAGCTGGATCACGAATATACATAGACGGATATATGTAGATCATGAGGCGCATTCCCTTCACAAACAGACGCAATCCACTGCATCTTCAGCGGCTCAGATGTCGGGATGACGACCACTACGTTCATTATTACATCCAACAACACAACACCTCAATCGCTTAGGAGCCATTCTTGTCTATGTCTCTGTTCCGGCATCGAAACAATGGTGATCGGACAGTTACTGCTCCTTTAAGGTAAGACGGCCGTGTCAATCAACTGTTCGTTGGAGCGGCCTCTGTAGGTGTGTCGTCACACAGACAAGATGCTAAGAATGGCTTGATTTGAAAAAAGGGAAATTATTTTTCTGATTAAATAAAAACCACTGGGTGGATTTTTATCATTATAGGGTGGTTGTGTACACACTGCCAACACACATTTATGTTCAAACAACATGTAAAAGTAAACTTTTACAAAAAAAAAAAAAAGTCAGATCATTTCACTAGATAAGACCCTTCTTCCTCGGCTGGGATCGTTTAGAGCCATTTGAAGCAGCATTTAAACTACATTTTGGAAGTTCAAAATTGGGGCACCAATTAAGCATGGAGAAAAATCCTGAAATGTCACGACTGAAGACAGAAAGACATGAACATCTTGGATGACAAGGAGGTGAGTAAATTATTTGTAAATTGTTGTTCTGGAAGTGGAGTTCTCCTTTAAAGCTTCTAAAATTGGGTTTTCACAGTGAAGCCACAGAACCATTTTAGGTTCCTCAAAGAATCGTTAAGTAATCAGTACTTAAAAGAACTTTTTTTTTCTTAGTGTGAAGAACATTCAAATAATCTAAAGTACCCTTTTCTACTATAAAGAACCTTTAGTGCAGTGCAAATGTTCCATGAATGTTAAAAGTTCTTAATGGAACTGTAGATTCCAATTAAGAATCTTGAGTGTTCCACAAGTTAATGTGACGCTGGTGTAATGTTCTCTGCTCTCCTGAAGATCGCCACACCCGCACGGTACACGGTGACTCTCGGAGGAACGTCGCTGTCTGTGAAGTACCTGAGGAGGCACGGACACATGTCCACCCCTCCACCCGTGAAGGAATACCTGCAGGAGAAGATGGAGGAGACCAAAGAGAGGATCTCCGGGAAAATGGAGGAGACGAAGGATCGTATCTCCGAGAGGATGGAGGAAACGAAAGACAAGTTCACAGAAAAACTTCAAGAAACCAAAGACAAAGTGTCTTTCCGAAAGAAAAAGGAATAGGTTTATAGACTTACGAAAGGTCACAAAGTGATTTTATCACCCCATAATGTCCTGAAGATTCACGTTATTTAACAATATAGCACACTTAAGGAAAACGGCATGTCTTAAGCGCAGACGGTATAAAGTAGTATAATGTAGGCTGTATGCTCTACACTTCCTGTTCACATAATAGGCTAAATTATCACATGGTAGTGAGATTGTGACTCATAAATTGACCACAGTCTGCTGAAAGCCGTTGGGCTCTACTTGAAGTGTTTTTAATGGATGAGAGTGTGTTTTCTAAAGAGAAACAGTGGGTGGAATGTTTCCAGTATCATATATGTAATATTTTGTTCATGTAACAATATCGCACTGCCTCTTTCAATTCTTGCATTTGTGTAATGTTATTTAAATGATGGATTCTAAACGGCACAGACTCGTTACATAGGTTACTGAGAATGAAATGGTTGTTATAAAACCTTGAATTGTTTGTAACTTGGTATTATGCAAAACCGTGTTTGTCAGAAGCTGTAAGTGTACGTTAAGATGCAGTGACGCTTACGTCGTTGGAAAAAGTAATACTGAATAATTCACAAATAATGCTGACATTCATTCTGCAAATCATTAACGGCCTTTGTCTTTTTTTCAGTTCAGTACATTCCTGCCATATTCATGCGTTTCATTTATGTGAATTCATTTTCAGTTGTTGATGTCTGTGGATTGTCACATGTTGTTGCTTTATATTGTATAGTAATTAATGAAGGTTAATAACTGAACTGATTCTTCAACAGTAAATGTGTCTCCTGGTGAAGCACTTGGGCTGT
Source organism: Labeo rohita (assembly GCF_022985175.1). Taxonomy (NCBI): domain Eukaryota; kingdom Metazoa; phylum Chordata; class Actinopteri; order Cypriniformes; family Cyprinidae; genus Labeo; species Labeo rohita. The sequence goes on from NC_066887.1 coordinate 4,242,569, forward strand.
TAGGGTCTGATGGAATTGCAAGGCCTTTTATTTGTCTGTTAAAGGATCTTCCACTTGGCTGTCATCAATAACAATAAAAAAAATAAAAAAAAACATCTCTTCTTATTTAATGAAATGTGTTTGGCATGAAAATGTGGTAATGCTTTAGTATAGGGTCCAATTCTTACTATCAACTAGTTGCTCATTAGCATGCCTACTAGTAGCATATTGGCTGTTCATTAGTACTTATAAAACATTTGTGACCCTGGACCACAAACCCAGTCATAAGGGTCAATTTTTTTATTTATACATGATCTGAAAGCTGAATATAAAAGCTTTCCATTAATGTATAGTTTGTTTGGATAGGACAATATTTGTCCAAGATACAACTATTTGAAAATCTGGAATCTGAGGGTGCAAAAAAAAAGTTATCCTAGTACGCCTTTGAAGTTGTCCAAGTTCTTAGCAAAGCATATCACATATCAAGTTTTGATATATTTACGGTAGGATATTTACAAAATAACTTCATGGAACATGGTTTTTACTTAATGTCCTAATAATTTATGGCATAAAAGAAAAATGACATACAATGTATTTTTGGCTATTGCTACAAATATACCCGTGCTAATTCTACATGACCATATTCTACATCCCTACTACTAAACTTAACCACCTTACTAACTATTAATAAGCAGCAAATTAGGAGTTTATTGAGGCAAAAGTTATAAATAATGGTTTATTAATAGCAAAAACTAGACCTTAAAATAAAGTGTGACCGAAAAGGTAAATATTTTTAAAGTTAATAATATATTGGATATGTTTCTTAATGTTTCTTTATGACAGTTAATAACAGGCAGCAAAATTAGAATCATTAGTAAATTGTAATTAAAATGTAAAGGTACAGAAAGTTTTGTTTGCAGTATATATATATATATATATATATTTCATGAAAAAAGTTAGCGTTTGACTAAAATTATATTTTAAGAATATATATATATGTATATTTCATGAAAAAAGTTAGCCTTTGACTAAAATTATATTTTAAGATTTACTAGAATTATTTTTATTAATTAGTTATTACACCAATATTCTTCAACGACTTACATTTTTACAATTAAATTAACTTTGAAATTTACTCCATATTTATTATCATATTTTTAAAGTGTAAAAAACAGAGTACGTCATAAATTGTGAAAAACAATGTTACAAAAACAAATTACAAAAAACAATCAAATTGAAGTCATGACTGAATAGTTATGATTTCAACCTAGAACATTTTGATATTCCTAATTAGAGCCAAATTGGCTACACCTGTTATTCACATTTGCAGCTTTCCAACAGTGTTGGGGACTAACTAATAATAAAACTACTAACTTTTTTTTAGTATATCAGCTCAGATGCTTTAAATGAGTACATTACAAAGCTACTTTTTTTTTTAACTCTCTTGTGTTGTATGGTCATTTTTGACCCAAAAAATTTAACATTTTGGTTTGGTATGGAACTTGGTAAAGTTTATGGACCTTGCTATGTGAACAGGAGATGATGATTCAAAAAGGTTAAATTGTCCTGAAAAAAGTCACTTTTGTTGTGTGCATTATTTAAAATGTTAATCACTTTTTGTGATGTCAGACTCAGATTTGGAACACAACTTTTTCAAATTTGATTTTAGTGCAGTTGCAGAGTAAAACATGTTTTAGAACAGGGGTGGCCAACCCTGTTCCTGGAGATCGACTTTCCTGCAGAGTTTAGTTTCAACCCTAATCAAACACACCTGTCTGTAATTATCAAATGCTCCTTGATATGCTAATTAGCTGGTTCAGGTGTGTTTGGTCAGGGCTGGAGCTGAACTCTGCAGGAAAGTCGATCTCCAGGACCAGGGTTGAGCACCCCTGTTTTAGAAAATATATACAGTCAAACCAAAAAATAAAGTTTAAAGTTAATTTATGTAAGTGAGGATAACAAAATAAATTAAACTGTGACCAAAAAACCTTCATACAGTGGACTACCAGTAAAACTGATAAAAATTTGGGACCAAAAATTTTCAGAAACCATGTTTTGCTTAAGTGTTTTTTCTTTAATTGCTAATGTGACCTTTTTACACCACAGACTGAATAAAATGAACCATTTGGTTCTGGTCAACAAGGTACTGATAGTTGTGTAAATATTGTCATACATAACAGTTGTCCGATTTCCGTTACATACTTTTCTATCAAAGTTATCTGACATTATCAAGATGAATTTGATCTGACACAGTTCTTGTTATATTTTATTACCATTTTCTAAACTATACTGAATAAACGGATAATGTGAGAAATGCTGAAGGTGTCTCATAAATACATTTTTGGTTTGACTGTACATTTAATAAATATTTTAAATGACGTATTATTTATTTTTGTGCATTTTCCATAAACTTTCTATATAATTTTTTTCACTTAAAAGCAATAATCTGCCAAGTGTCTTCTTTACAGAAAGACCAAACATAAAGGGTTACTCCACCCTAAAATGAAAATTTTGTCATTAATCACTTACCCCCATGTCGTTCCAAACCAATAAAAGCTTCGTTCGTCTTCGGAACACAATTTAGGATATTTTGGATGAAAACCGGGAGGCTTTTGACTGTCCCATTGACTGCCAGGTAAGAAAGGTATGAAAGACATCGTCAAAATAGTCCATCTGCCATCTGAACTGAATTTTATGAAGCTACGAGAATACTTTTTGTACGAAAATAAAATAAAAATTACGACTTTGTTCAACAATTCGTCTCTGCTGCGTCACCGTAGCGCCATGTTGGAGAGTCCCTACTAAACTGCGTACGCTGTTCTGTGTCAGCCGCACTACAAGGTTACGTCTTCTACGTTTATTTACGCTTTGATTTGAATGAAAACAGCGTATCCGTGTGATGCGGCTGACAGAACAGCGTACGCAGTTTGCGTCCAGCGTATATTCTCCAACATGGCGCTACGGTGACGCAGATGAGACGAATTGTTCAATAAAGTCGTTATTATTTTTATTTTTTTTAAATTCAGATTGAACCACTGATGGCAGATGGACTATTTTGACGATGTATTTACCTGGCAGTCAATGGGACAGTCACAAACCTCACGGTTTTCATCCAAAATATCTTAAATTGTGTTTCGAAGACGAACGAAGCTTTTAATGGTTTGGAACGAGATGGGGGTAAGTGATTAATGACAAATTTTTCATTTTGGGGTGGAGTAAGTCTTCAAGATTTACAACAGTTTAAGTTGTAAATTTCATTTTTAGGTCTATGCTCAAAAAAATAACTTAAGGTAATAAATGGATCATAACTATTACATAAATGTAATTTAGTACGTAAAATCCCCTAAAAATATATATTTTTTTACAAATAGTTTTAAATTAAAATGTAGTACATTATTTCCATTTAAGTTTAGGCTATTGTTTGACCACCATTGTTTTTATGTGCACCAGAGATTAATACTAGAAAATATTAGATATCCATCCAAAGCTTTATGTTCAAGTTAATCTCATGTTCTTTTATAAATGTTACTCTGACTGTAGTAAATGAAACAGCTGCGAAATCTGACATTATATATACACCTAAATAATAAAATCCAAACTGCATTGTGGCAAAATACTTTTTAAGGGTAGCTTGCTTTTTTAAACTTGAGTCTAAATCCAAAGTAGTTTGCAGCTTGTGAAGCTACTTTTTAATTTTTTTTTAATTTAAAGGCAAGTTGTAGTTCACGTCACCTTGAGAAGCACAACATAATGACAAACACAAAGCACAAAAGAGACTCTGGTTCTTTTCCTCAACTTTAATTGCTCTCTCTAGCCATTTGATGACAGCGAAAGAACAAGCGTGGAATCATGAGGGACTACAACAGTATCTTTGAGCAATAGTTTTATTGTTTTTTTTCCTTGTATTTATTTTTTATGAATTTTTTCAGTTGGTTTTTAGTCACCTTTTTCCTGTAAAAAGTATTGCAATTAACAGACCTCAAACTGAAAACCGCTGACATCACAATTAAATAGAACAATAAAAATAAAAAAAGGCGTAAGGACAGCAGCGTTCCCTCGCTCACTGAACTGTTTCTTTTTGTAAAAAAACAAAACAAAAAAGTCTGTAGTCCACAATAGGTCATACAGTCCTGTGACGTGATCTCGCTCAAGGCCGATGAAGAACGTTGCTGTGGATTGGCGGGAAATTCCAGATCCATGGAACGAGATGCTGAACTCACCCACACAAATCTTCATTCAGTCAGTCAGTCAGTCATTCACTCGCCGATTCGTTCATTCAAGCGTGTTTCTGGAGAGGAGCCTGTCGGCGCGGAGAGCTCGGAACCAGACTGCTATGCTGAGGAAAATGACAACGTGAACATGCAGTAACGATCAGGTATGGGCTGGATTTTCCTCCTTTGATGCTCTTTTATATACCACACAAATCGATTATGTGCGTAAAAAAAGAACAGAACGTTAACCGTTTCCAACGGATGTCCCGCCGATCCGATAAAGCCTCACCCTGAGCTGCTATTTTGATATGAACCACTAAACCTTCTCCAGGGCTGGAGAAAAGGCCTCGTGGGAGCCCAAAAAGTCGACAATCCGTTGCGTTCGTCGCGGTACAAAGACGCTATTATTCTGCGTGGTTATTACACGTCCAAACAGCTAGCAGTCACAAAATAAACTTCAATAAATAAAATGACAAGCGCTGGCATTTATAATTCTTTCTCTGGAAGTTACAAAAGCAGCAGCTAGTTATCCTTTATATAACTGCCATATAATCAGAATATTTGTTTCATCACATAACAGATTTGCATTTACTGTATAGGAAAAAAATAGAAGAAGTCTTTTTGTATTCATGTGACCATACTGTAGCATTTCTCTTTGCAAACTTTACTCTGTTTTACAAAAAAGACAAAGCACAATTGAAGGCATTCACAAAACTTGATGCCACCGTGTTAAAGTTTTCTTTTTAATATTATCTATACATTATATTACAGTATTAACAATGCTTTCTTGTGGTTTTCTACCCATTGGGTAGGATATGTGCATAATATATTCAAGTTATATACAGCACCGTACAAATAAACAGAGTCCGACTACTGAAAGAAGCACCATAGGAAGTGAGGCACAACAAAGGTGGGGACTTTTGAGTGCAAGTGGGTTTCTATGTCTGCTTAAACATGACTGTTAGGCACCGAATTTGCTCATGTAAATAGTAACATGCAAACCTCTCGGCTGCAAACGTAAAAAAAAGAAAAACACATTTGGATTCGTTTTCCTAGCACGGCTATGACGGCGGAAATGCGCAAATGTTAACGAAGGAAACCAAAACAGAGTGCGAACGTCTATGTCTCGGTTGGTACGCGAATATAAAGTAATGGGAAAGCGGACATAGGCCTACATACCGAACGAACAACAGCAGCAGCGGTAGCAGCGTAGCAGCAGCAGCAGCAGCAGCAATACAGTACAAACTCAAACTGCGCGGTCAGAATGAGTGACGGGAAGCAGAGCCAATGACGGGAGGCCAAAGTTTCGAAGCCACAGCGGATGGGCGACAGGAGAGTCTTAGTATTCAAAGGGGAAAACGGTCATATAAAAGCCTAGTTGAGGTTGGGAAGAGTGGCGTTCCCACCCACTTTGACTAAATATTCTCTCAAAATGGTCACTTTAATAAATAGCTAGTTAATAAATAGGTTTTCTATGGGACTTTCTAAAGGGAAGGCCAAAGAACGATGGTGTACAAAGCTCAGGTGTGATCAAAAACACAATCAACATGTCTGAAAGCATTCCAAACGTGTGCCATGTGATTGAATACGACTTCAAATGAAGAAAGAAAATAGGGGGATGTACCTCGACATGATTGGTACATGTTTTGAACTGATAAATGAATAAATACTGATGACGAATAACAGATAAAAGCGTGTTCCTGTGCAGCCTCGGAATAAAACGCCGCTCCAGGATACAGGATAAAATATGAGATCCGTATATGATCGTGAACTAAAGTATAGTATGGATAACTGGAAAAAAACTATACGCATGCTTTCTTAGTGGAAAACGAGATATGACACACTCATTCAGAAGGGGACAGGATGTGCATAAGACTACAGTTCCCATGATTCCCTTGCACTTGGACCCCATGACAATGCTGAAGTGACGTAAGTTTAAAGTGCTACTCGACAGGATGAAAGTGGCGCGTGTGTCGTGACTTCCATCCGCAGATATCCATGCCAATATCTCTCACTTGGTCAGTGGAAAAAGTGATCTGGAATTTGAACAGCTTGTTAAACCCCCTCTTTTTTAAAATAAGTGCCATGATGCAGTTCAGGTGTGGAGATTTTAGGCTGGATCAGAGTTCTACATCTCCATTTCAGGAAAACGAGAAACGTGAAACGTAAAAAAGGAAGAAAAAAATCCCGGGAACCATGTGGATTGACGTATGACAAGTAACTAAGGGTAGCTGTTTTTACTCGTTAAAGAATAAGTGCAACATAAAGACTTTGTCGTAGTTGTTGTTGTGAGTCACATCCCCAAGATTTAAGATTTTTTCATGGCACTCAATTTGGATTTTGATTGGTTGTGAACAGTTTTTTTTTTTTGTGCACGAGTCCTGGAAATGCACAAACAGATAGAAAATTTTTCAATCCTATGACCTATGTGGTCTCTCACGCAAACAATCTGTGCCAACACATGTGTTCTTTAAATACAGGAAAGCATACAAAACCAAACAAACAAAGAGATTTAGCCGAGGAGCCCAAACATCCATACAAGGCCCCGAAGTTCTAGCAAAAAAAAAAATACAAAAAAATAAACTTTGTAAGCTTGGTTCCTCAATTTTCGATTCAAATTGTGCAAGGGGAGTACGCTAACAGCCACTCCCCTTTAGGTCCAGGAGGAAGTACCAGAGAGCACAGGTGACGGCACACGCTCTCTACTGCCCTCTCCAGGTGTGTCCTAGTCACACGGGTTTGTCGCGCCGGCTATCCTTAACCTTGACGAACAGGGTTGTGCTTGCGCCAGGCTGGGCGGAGCGGCTGGCTGTCCTCTGGTTGGAGGGTGGTGCGTTATTGCTGTGCTGGTGCAGGAAGGAGGCGGAGCCTGGGTACGTCTGACCCATCACCTCGCTATAGGTGGGCGGCGGCCCCTCCACGTGCGAGTTCGAGGCACTCTTGCCAGAGTTGCTGCTCGGGGGGCCGCGGGCCGCCTCCGTGCACGTAAACGTCTATCAGGTCGCTGTCGAAAATGGTCCGGTTGGGGGGCGCGCGCACCGACGCCCGGCTGAGCTCGAGCTGCTGCTCGGGGTCTCTGAGCTGCAGGGTACACGGGCCCTTGTAGGGCGGCAGCTCCTCGCCATCTGACAGGCAGATGGTGGGCGGCAAGTGGATGTCCTGCTGCAGGTATGGGTAGGTGGGCTGGAAGCGGCTGAATCGGTCCCTTTGCATAAATGAAGGCGGGTTGAAGCGCTCTCCGCTCCGTGGCCCATACATCACCTGAACACAGAGAAGAAAACATTCATGAACCATTTAGAAATTGACCAAAAATACAGTAAAAACAGCAATAATTTGAAATATGTTTACAATTTAAAATGTAATTTATTCAGCATCATTATTTCTTCAGTTTTCAGTGTCAAATGATCTTTCAGAAATCATTCTAATGTGTTGATTTGCTACTCAAGAAGCATTATTATTATTATCAATGTTGAAAATAGTTGTGCTGCTTCATATTTTTGTGGAAACCATTCCAATACATTTTCTTCTGGATTCTTTGATCAACAGAAAGTTTGTGCATCCTTGCCAAACAGAAGTATTAACCTCTGAACCCCAAACCTTTGAACAGTAGTAAACATTAAATATATGCACTGTTATATTGTTGCATGTAGCAAAAAGGGTATAATTGTGTTTATTTAGTGTGAACATAGTCATTTCAGAGCACAAATGTTGAAATATGTCACCCTGGACCACAAAACCAGTCTTAAGTAGCATGGGTATATTTGTAGCAATAGCCAAAAATACATTGTATGGGTCAAAATAATTAATTTTTATTTTATGCCAAAAATCATTAGAATATTAAGTAAAGATCATGTTCCATGAAGATATATTTTAGTTTCCTACTGTATATATCTCAAAACTTAATTTTTGATTAATAATATGCATTGCTAAGAACTTCATCTGGACAACTTTAAAGCCGATTTTCTTAATATTAAAATTTTTTTTGCACCCTCAGATTCCAGATATTATTATATAGTTATATTTGGGCCAAACCAGACATCAATGTTAAGTTTATTTATTCAGATTATGTATAAATCTCAAACTCTTTAAAAAACTGACCCTTATGACTGCTTTTGTGTTCCAGGGTCACATATATTGATTGTCCTTAAAATACTGTGATTTTCGTGCTATTAGCTCTTAGCTATGCTGCCCAGCCATAATCTTAAGAGCAATGAATAATATTTTGCAGAAAGGTTGAATAATAGGTCATGTCAGTTAACTAACCTCAGTGGCTCCTTGTTGCGTCACCAAACTATCTGTTGGCCATGCACAGCCATCCTATGATACAGAAGAAAGAAGGCCGATGTGAGTCATGCATTAAAATAAAAAGACATAAAATCAACTTTATCTCATGCATTAGAGTTTTGAGTTTGGGAAGAGGAAAACTCAAATTTGCTAGAGGCATAAGAATAGTTGATCTAAATGCACATGCAGTAAATATGAGAATACATTAATATCATGCATTATTAATTCAAGACCGCTGGTTAGTCTCGTGGCCTCTAAACATGCAGCTGTAGAAACTGTGCTGTTCTCTAAATTTACGAGCTTGTTTCTGAATATAAGAGCTTGGTTTCTTTCATGCTCTGCATCTGTTCATAAATCACATCTTCACCTTCTTCCTATCTTTTTATGACCCTCTCTTGTTCTGGGAGGTGAAATGGACTGCAGTCTAGACGAGAACGTCTCTGCTCTCAACTACATGATGTAAATCAACATAGGGATGTGCAGAACTTATCTCCAAAATCTAAAACTAAAAACGACTAGTTTGACTAACAGAAACCCTGTATGTTTAGGTTGGTTTAGCATCAGACAGACATGTTTCTTAGTAAAATATGGATAACTCTATCCTTTATAGCGCAAAACTAACAAAGTCAGAACAAAAGACAGAAAACAGAGACCTGTGGATTATAACGCATGATAAAAAAAACATTAAAAGCACTAGTAAACCTCACTAATGGAGCCAGTCAACTATCCTGACCCATCCCTAGTAACTACATAATGCATTTGTGCAGGTGTACCGACACAAAGACCCTGAAGCTGGCACGCACATTGCCGAGTCCCATATGAGCACGGTCACAAAGTCACACACATGGTGATCAAACAAAAGAACAGGAACTCTACACCCACTCAGAGCTCACACAGACAGGACACACATGGTGACTGGAGAATCAAATGAACACCCACTCAGAATAAAACACACACACACACACACACACTTACCGGCTGCATGCCCTCCTCTCGTTGACGGGCCTGGCTGTGGCGTGTGAGGAAGGCCCAGGCCGACAGCCGATAGTGGTTCAGCAAACAGATGATCACAACTACCATTACAGTCATCACCACAATTATGATTATTATCTGAACAAACTCCAGTTCAGCTGCAAGACAAGAAAACAGAGAGAAAATCATTAGCATATTTCACACATTCACAGAACTGCAGAAGCTGCAACATTTTTACATTTTCCATAAAAAATTATTGGTGTTTCCCTTGCAAAACTCACTGTTAAGTTTTTTATTGCTTGTTTTATTGTCTGCCATGTGAAAATCATAAGCCTGATTGCCTAAAAAGATGAATACCACATCTAACCTCAAAAATGCACATAGCTTGACTAGATATCATTCATGTTTGTAGCATAAACAGCACAAGACAATATTATGCATTCATTTTTATGGGTTGTGGTTCATTAAAAATAGTAATGGTGATTACTGTTAATGATTTATGAGCTTTTAAGAACATAAGAGAGGCAGTGTAAAGCTCGATAGATGCTTAGGAACACAAGTAATGACATAGCAAGCCCATCACATTCTTCATTCTTACCACCAGAGGGCAGTAATGTGAACACAACTGAGAGTATTGAGATTGGGTGGGGGAACAGACCAAAATCAGACTCAAAAAGTGACGCAACAGACTAATCCACAAAACTGTGATAACATGACGTTTCAAATGGCTTTTTTGACCTACATCAAGTCAAGAATGGAAAAAAAGAGAGAGTTTTAGGGTCATTTTTATTTTTGTTTAACATGAGCAGCACAGCTCAATACGTCTGAGCATATGCACTAACTGCTAGGCCACAGCTCTGATTTTATAAAACTGTTTCATAATACTGATGGGTAGACCTCACTTAATCAAAGGAAGGAATTCATTTTTATGTTAATCTTGTCATACTTGTTCCTCTCAGAGGAGCATCATCCTTTGAAAAGATCTACTCATCATCGTTTTAGAGATTCTTCTTCAGCAGTTGTGAAAAACGATCAAATGTGTGTTGTTACAAACAGGGTAGACCTCTCTTTCAACCTCTTACCGACCCTTGAACACACCCCACCCTGCCGACACACTTTCACACAGATGGACCCAGTCAATATGGACTTGCTCTCCAGTCACATGAAAATATGTAGATATGTTCCACACTTAGGCTACATTCAAAGAAACTTGTGATCCCTGCTCCCCACTGAGTAACAATTCCATCTTACACATGAAGGTTTATGCTTTGAGACAATGGAAAAACTACTGCAAAGCTGCAACACTGAAGTAAACACTCACGCAAACACCATCAGTTGTCTAACAGGGTAATCATTTTCAAACATACGGCTATGACATCAGCAACACACAGTGGACTTTGTTTTGCGCAGGAGAGAAGATCTGAATGAAATAGTCTCTTTGATAGTCCTTTCCCAGAATCTACAATTCATTAAAATTTCATAACTGGATCTTTTAGTGAAAACACCAATCTTCTCTTTGGTGATGTATGCTGGACGTCTCCCATCATGTAGCCCACCTAAACCTGCCCCTGCAAGCTTATCTGCCTCCACTTTTAAGTGCAATGTCCACATCTCACAATCCAATCACCAGTTGAGGCAATAAACCAAGTCCTTGCTTGACATTTTTTGATAATCCGTTACACTCGGATAAACATCACAATACTTAAGAAAAGGTCTGTCGCTAGTTCCATTTCATTGCAACTTTAAAGTACTGGTGCAGAAAATAAAATTAATCAATCAACCTCAATAACTGACTTGACGGTTGTTGGATGACTAGTCAACCATCCTGACTCATCTCTATGGATAGCCTGTTTTTCTTTAGGTGAGCCATCTTAAACTTTGGTTTCTGACCTTTCCATCATGGCCACTTTCTCTCCACAAGAACAAGGCCGTACCCAGAATGCAGTTGGCCCATGTAGTGACACTGTTAAATAAGCTGCGTTGGCTCTTTGCCACGGCTCCTCTGGAGAGAGTGCTTGCAAGACAAGGCCCCATCTGTTGAGGGCTTGGAGGAGAGGACCAGAGACCAGACGCATCCCAGGAGTTAACCCAGCACAGGAGATAAAACGGCCCAAATCTGCTGCCCCTAACCGGATTATGGCCTGGACCAACTCCAAGAGAGAGACAACTGGTGGTAGATTGAGGGGGATGGGGTGGGGTGAACAAGTAACTGACACATCTCAACCTTTGAGACACTAGGGTTGTAATCTTAGCCAACCTAGAGTACCAGGCACTGCTCAAGCACCATTCCTCCATCCAGAACTGTCCGCCACTGCTTTTACACACTGTAACAGTTTTCTCTAAGCCGCCAGGCTAATCTTATCAGAGCAGCCTCACTCTGTCCTCCTTAAGAATGGCCTGTTCTGACCCAAACAAGAGGTGATGGCATCTAATGCAGTAAAAATGGACACCAGGGTGGGCTCGAATGAAAAGTGTGTGAGGTACAGGTGCTCAATCCATTCAATTGGTTGTACCGTCTTGTCTAATTTCTCCAACTGGAAAGACACCTTTTTAATGTTTTGCCAGCTAAACAATTGACACCTGTACCTATTCCAACTCTACATCTATCCCTCACAGCTTTAATTTGTCAAATTGAATTTGCCATCTAACCTTACTAGGGTCCATTAAAAGCAGGAGCGTATCGGGTGTGTCTGGTCTTAATTTGTTTTAGCCAAATTAGCTACTGCTCAGACACCAATGAAACTGAATTCAGTGTGAGTCATCAGCGCCGTTTCATCACTATGCTATCAGCGCAAGTTACATAAACTCATAATCCTATATAAAATCATATTCCTTGAGCCTCGTTTAACCTTCCCTGTGCTAATCAGAGGGCTCAAGCATCCAAGTCAGACGTGACGGCATCCCGGAAGATCTGTTAATGTGTTATGATTACAGATACAAACCCCAGACAGAGCAGACACAACAAACCGTCGTCAGCCTGTTTGCGACAGGGCAGAAATGTAAACAGGCTGCGATAATGTGGCAACAACTGCACAACAGCAAGGGAGAGAGGCAGCTGGGCTAATTCGGGTTAGCCTTATGTGGACTCTCTGAGATCAGACAGCTCAATCCTCTTACGGCTACGTATGCTGCTCCATTGTGTTGTTAGCTAAGAGGAGATATGCGCTAACACCTGTCACAGAGCCTCTAACAGGCTCTTAGGTGAACTGGGTGCGCGTCGTTCAAGCAGTCGTCACCTCGTCTCTAAGGTCGGAAAGCCTTGGGTGTGCTGGAAACTGCGGGACAGCTCTCTTCTACGGAGGCCATTCTGTTTCTGAGCTGAAGGAAATGGAGGAGGCATTACATAAGCCTATCCGAAACTTTTTTCCCCTCTCCCTCACTCTCTTTTTTATACTGTGCTCACAAGCTGCAAAGACAACCAAGTCTGGCCTCCAGATCTATATTTCATGAAGCCATTTCCTGTTTCCTCCTCTCCACAGTTTCATAACAGAAGGAAAACAGCTGTGCTCTCACGATCTGGGAGGAAAGAAACGGAGCGGGTGGAGGAGGAGGAGGGGGAGAGAGAGGCTGGAGAATGGGGACTGCTGCTCACTGCCAGCCATCTGTGCTCCGTCTCCAAATGTCTCCCCGGTACAGTACTATTCTCAAGGAGTCGGGCACAGTGCGTGGAGATCATGTCATGAGAGAGCCAACAGTTGAACTCACAGCAGTGAGGGAGACTTCTTAGAATGGGCTTTGAATTCATACCAAAGCACACATTACACAACAGATTTCCAAGGGAAAGAGCGTGTGTGCAGTGAACGACTAATTTCCAAGTGACTTCATCGGCATGGCAAGACAGCGGGGACGAGAGAAAAACATTAAAAGTTTCCTTGCGTCCTCTCTAGTTCAGGCCAGCTTGTGTAGCAGGGAGTACAAACAACACTAAAAGTGAGCATCCCCAGTGGATTCCACGCACAAACCTACAGCTGAACATACAGCCATCCATGTCGGCATTCAGGACCGCGGGTTGTACTGGAGGAAAAACAGAGATGGACGTATCCAGTCATAACACCACTGCTTCATCAAGCACAAGCCCTAATCTAGTTAACCATCCATTCACCCACGTCACTGCGTGCACCAGACAACAAAGGCATTATGGGAACTTGAGAGGGGACGCATTGCCCCCTCCTCCTGTGTTATCTGAGTTGTCCCATCAGAATGCCAGACAAAAGGAAAGGGCACAAGCCAGACGCCCATGTGGGATGGAGACTTGTGAGACGGCAGGTTTCACCCAGAAACACAATCATATGGGAAGACCGAACCACCGTCTCACTGCTGCAGTAAATGCCCCTTTCTGGAACATTCCCTAGCAACATGCTATGAGTCACTTTATGAGAGGCTGTGGAAGGGGCAAAATAACGAAAGAAAGAAAGCAAGCCAGAAAAGAAATGACGCTAGACCAAAGTATTGCTGTTTCAGTAAATATTTGCAGGCTACAACTGTGTGGGACTTGCTCTATCCAGAAAGGACAGACAAGAAAGAAAGAGGCATCGAAGGATTGTGGAATTTTCTCGTTCTTCTGTTTTGGGGAAACTGAGAGAAAGGGGAGGGTGAGCTTGTGAAGTCTTTCACCAGAGCAGCCCTTTTCTGGTGTGACAGACATTTTCCATTCACACACAAGGTGTATGAAAAAACGCAGGAGACGGAGTGCGAGAGAGACTGAGAGTATGTGGGAGACAGGGGAAAGGAAAGAGAGAAAGTGAGGACACTTCAATAAACTGAGTCTCATGGAACAAATGAGATCAGAGAACAACTCAAAGAGCCACCCAGAAAAACAAAGCCGGGCCAAATCTATGGACCTGAGGCACACCGCATTCAATCGCTGAGTATAAATGAACGCCGCTATCTGACGCATGGCCTTTCAGAGAGGGAGAGATAGCAGGAAGTGCGACAGAGAACTAGGGCGCATTTAATCGTGCCAGTGGCAGAAGCTATTCGTCTGTGCCTCGCTGGCAAAGCGGCACTGTCACCTAAGCAGGGCGCAAGCCACTGACCTCGCTCTCTAATCTGAGATAAAGCACTCGTATTAAAGAGACGCCCCATACGGGCGCCAGACACGTCTAGACTCCCCATGCCATAACACCCACTTTTCTTTAATTATTTAACCTCCTGGTAAGACTGTACAAGATAAGCTCTGCCTGGGCCCAGACGCCACCTGCTACAGAGTCCCCCTACTCCCACCCCTAACGTATAGCTCATCTCATCCCACCGGTGACACCGACTTACCACAAATATTGTTTTACACCCCTCTCCTCCTCTTCTTCCATTCAACACCCCCTTCTCTTCCTCCTCCACCTCTCACTACCGTTCGCCCAGGCGGATTGAGTCATATCCCCTTGAAACAGGACCCAGCCCTGGGTTTAGTTCTTCATCAAATAGTGTTTGGTACATGATGTTCTTTCTGTAGTTCTGACGGCATGACAGAGCTCTTCAAGCACTCTATGGTGCAACAGCATGTGTACAATATACATCGACCTCTGGAAACTTTTGGTTCCTGGCACATGTGTGTATACTAACATGCTTCATTTGTAGATTTCATCCTCACAATCACATTTTCACCCTCATAATCAGTGTTATTCCATGGTGAGCTTGTTCCTCACTGGTGGTCTCTGTCCACTGGGAAGTCTTGAGAGCAGGCATGTGGGGATCTCACAATGAGGCATGCTGGGATACTACACACTCCTCTCAAACCCACATCCCGAAGGGATGAAAAGTATTTCGATTTTTACCACCTATTGTAAAAAGACAGACGATCGAGGGTCACACACAGCTGTTCCAAATCTCTGGGAATGCAGGGTTTTCCGATCTATACAACTGTACTTCCATAGTTTGTATTTCTGAGTAGGAAGAGAACTGACTGGATTGTGAAAAGTGAGCATTCAATACCAGAATGGAGACATTGTACACATTATTACATTAACGTTAACCTGCATTAAACTGCTGTTTTAACTTCTGAAAGGTTGCACTGCCTACAACAGTAGCCTAAAATATAGGTGATGTCACACAAAAGTTAAAGTCATTCAGAGGCAGAGCAGTCTGATGAAAGATTAACATTTGTTTTCCATTAACATGCACTGACAAACTGCACATCAATACCAGGAACAAGTATTTAAAAGGATATAGGGTCAATTTTAATTTCATTTAGACTTTAAATTGCTTAACATGGCACAGAGGATGGAAAAACAGCAGAAACAATACGAAGATGTTTAACTGGCTGTGTATTTTTTTGCACTGATATCAGTGAGCCAAACCCTCATTTTTGGATCAAAAGATTAAATTGCCATAGTTACCCTCATTTTAAAAGTTCCATTTTCCTCCATTTTGTTTATCTGCTCTGCATGAACCGAACAACAAATGATTAGAGAGCAAATGGTTCGGTGGCTCTTACAACAGACACAAGTGACACAGTGCAAATAGCTCTCAAACATGCATGTGTCATGCTGCCAAACCCCAGACAAACTCTATGGTTTCCCTCTGTGATAATTTCCATTATCTCTTTGGAGAAGTAAAGAAAGAACGCTAAGCCTTGATAGCTTTAGTCCTGGCAGGAGAACGTCTTCTAAACATAGCGCTGGGAGACTCGAAGAATAACGGCGAACATCAAGTCAACAACATGATGATTATGACTGGGTTCAACATGTGACTTCACTGACTGTTGTAATACGAGATGTGAAGGTAAGAGCCCATTCTATCTGAATACTGACTCACTAGATTAACACACAAACAACCCCTCGGCCTCCATGTGCTCCCTGAGGAACACACTACCTCCAGTGCATCATCTCCTACGCAGCTGACACTGCAGTGCACGCAGAGAGAATGAGTGGTTGACGAATGGGACCAAAAAAGAACTGGAAACAAAAAAAGTTCGACAGAATAAAACATGCCAGAAATGTCCATTTTGATCACAGAATGGACAGTTCTTCTCTTGGAGGCTGATTGGTCATCTACATCGGTATACACTGCGCAGTGCGCACCCACCAAGGAACTCAACTACCAACCAACTTACTTTACATGTCGGCGAAAAAATTAATTCGCTTATTTATTATAACAGCAATAAGACACTCAGGCTTGTGCTATATTGTAAATTGTCATTACGTAAAGGGTTATTTCACCCAAAAATGAAAATTATCCCATGATTTACTCACCCTCAATCCATCCTAGGTGTAGATGGCTTTCTTCTTTCACACGAATACAATCGGAGATATATTTTAAAAATGTCTGGCCTCTTCCAGGCTTTATCCAAAAAAAATCCATATTTATACTTTATAAACTGTAAGTCCTTCCAGCGGATAACATAGGATGTAGACCTAGCATAAGCTCCAGTGCTAGTCTCACAAGAACCAAGTTTTGTTTGCAGCAAAGGAAAACCAGTCTCCTGTCTTATATTGCAATCCTCCAACATTTGTCTTTACAAATCCTTGTTTTGTACTTTTAATTTGTGACCGGTTCACCGGTTCCACGTTCACCTACACATTACGTTTATTCTTATTACACAAACGCATCGATTCACTTCAGAAGGCTTTTATTAACCCCACGGAGCTGTGTGGAGCACTTTTTATGATGGATGGATGCACTTTATTGAACTTCAAAATCTTAACAGCCATTCACTACCATTATAAAGCTTGGAAGAGCCAGGACATATTTTAATATAACTCAGAGTGCATTCATACACACCTAGGATGGCTTGAGGGTGAGTGAATCATGAGGAAATTTTCATTTTTGGGAAAACTATCCCATTAAGCGTTTCTAGTTACTTCACAGCACTCTTTAGCCGTAGCTGTACTGACAATATAGAATGTCCTCTTGTATCCTTTTGGTTAAGCATCCATAAGGACAAATGATATTGACAGGTATAAACAACACAATTATTGTCTGGTTGTTCACTTATGGCCCAGTGTAGAAATCAATATTCGATTCCATAACTGCATTTTACAAGCCATTTGCTGGACAGTTTGTAAACAGAGCTGTACAGCATGCTGGGACAGGGGAAAACACAAACAGTCATACTTAAATCCAGGATCCAAAATGTACTTCTTGATATCCGACAATTGTAGGTTAGCAAATAGTATTTAACAGCCATTAATTCATGTGTTCTGCATTATTTTTAATAGGAATATGTGACTCTGGACCACAAAACCAGTCATAACCAGCCATTGATGTATGGTTTGTTAGGACAATATTTGGCCGAGATACAACTATTTGGAACTATTTTAAATCTGGACTCTGAGGGTGCAAAAAAAAAAAAAAAATCAAAATATTGAGAAAATTGCCTTTAAAATTGTCCAAATTAAGTTTTTAGCAATGCATATTACTATACAAAAATTAAGTTTTGATATATTTACTGTAGGAAATTTACAAAATATCATGATCTAACACAAAATAACATGATCTTTACTTAAAATAATAATGATTTTTGGCAAAACAAGAAAAATCAGTAATTTTGACCCATACAACGTATTGTTGGCTATTGCTGCAAATATACCCATGCTACTTAAGACTGGTTTTGTGGTCCAGGGTCACACATATTTTTGTCTTTGAAACAATTTAGCAGTTTTCAACAAACCACACAGGCCACTTGCATCATAAACCAGCCTCACTCTTGCAGTAAAACTGCACTGGTTACAACAATGTGAAGCCAGAGTGAATTTGTTACTCATATTTTCATTTTGGTAGCTTATTGTAAGAAATATTCTAAATACGTCGCCACAAAGTTCTGGAGGAAAAAACAGTGTTACATTTTAACCTGCATTTGTTAGTTATTAAGTGTTACATTTTTGAGCCTGTTTATATGTAACTCAACATATAACAGGCAGCATTATATATGTCAGTCTCATGTGACTGAGGTGCTTGTAATGTGATAAGCACAAATGTGATTCCTAACCCTCAAAAAAACTGTTTAAATAAAACATATATAGTGAGATAATACAAACAGGCAATTTAAGTGCTAATTTTTTTCCAGACACGCCAACTGCTGACTGTCTTAATAAAATAATGCTCCCCCATTTCTTTCAGTTCGGGGTCAGGTGCAGAAAGGGGTGACCGACATAATCAGATCCCCGACAGACTTTCAAATGAGGGTCAAGACACATCCCTCCCCCAATTTCAGCCACCAGAAACACAACAACAAAGCTATAATGTGATGAGGGTTTAATGCTGCTGTAAGATGTTTGTATATAAGAAACAGAAGAAATACTAAACAGTAATACTGCAATGCAATATGCAATGGTTTTGTGTATGTGCAAAATGCGAATGCGTACAACTGCGAATATTACAATATTACTGAAATGCATGTTTTATTTGGTAATTGCATTTCCAAAAACCTAGCTTCATGATCTTCATGAAATATGAAAAATATGACTTAGTAGGATTTGGCTCACTGTCTTCAACATTTGCTCTGAAACAATCACAACACAGAAGATTCCACAAATCCAAGCATCATCGTGTGCTGTGACATATAAACCTAAAATATTCAAATGACTGCTAAAATAATCCTTTATGTTTAACAGGTTCTTTTCTAGTAATTGCCTATGCAAAAAAGATTGTTTTTATATTTAAATCAGGCAGTCTGCACTCCACAAGGACGAGCACGATGAATGAGAAGCTAAGGGTTACGGCAGAGACCTTGTGACCTTTCAACCCTGAGAGCAGGGGGTAGGAGGGCTGCTGTCTGAGAGCAGGACCCAGTGCATGCATGCCTGATGAGAGGGGATGGGTGTGAGACACACAGTCTGATAACATCACGTCTGATCTGATTCTGTTGCGTCTGCTGTCTGCTCCGCTGTCTCTTTTGCCCCGAGCACCAATGCACCATTTTACAACAACAAAAAAAGGCAGCGGAAGGGAGGCCAGACGCTGTGTGTGTTATGCGGACAAATCGTTTACATTCCTCGGTAAAATCTAAACAACGACGCTGCTTTAGATAGGTCTGCGTTCTGCCACGACTGTTTTGAAAACCACACGCAGGATTTTTTTTTTAAAAATCTAACGTCTATGTCTGCATTAAAAATGTGTTTTTCTTCTATAAACTCCGTTACTTATATGTTCTGTTTTTACATTCAGACAATGAAAGGATATTGGCTTTACAGCTAACCACAAAAAAAAAAAAAAAAATCATGAGCATGTGCATCTAAAATGCTTTGCATGTGCTTGATGCTTTAATTTAGCTTTTTAAAAAAAGAAACAAAGAAACTGCATTTAAACCTTAACTAATAATAATAAATGTACTAATATTTGGCCATTTTTGACCAATGTTAGTTTTTACATCTAATTGAATCAAAGTGAAATAAACTTAAAATATACACCGGCTTTCAAAAGTTACGCACACCAATGCTGCATTTATTTGGTCAAAAATACAGTAAAAATTGTAATATTGTGAGATATTTTTACAATTTAAAATAAGTGTTTTCTATGTGAATATATTTACCAGTGATCGAAGCTGAATTTTCAGCATCATTACTCCAGTCTTCAGTGTCACATGATCCTTCAGAAATCATTCTAATATGCCTATTTATTATGTTATTTATTTATTTATTTATTGCAATTATTATAATGAAGTACTAGTATAATTTTTTCCAGGAATTTTATCAACTTAAACTTCTGTACAGTAGTGTATTTTTTGTGAATTTTCAGAAAATATTGTTTAAAATAGGAACTAATTGTAATTTCTAATCACTTTCTTGATATTATATTGGCTATTGAAAGTTCAGTATCAGAAGATCAAGAGATCAGAAACTGGCTTTATACACACTATATTTTCAATCACTAAAATACTATAAAAAACACAGCTGCCACTGTGTTGTGCGACTGCCTAAAGGAAACGACCTCCAAATAAAAAGGGCTGACATCAGACACAAGTCTAGTCCTCTGGTTACACAAAAGCCAAACACAGGCGAGAGACGTGCACTCTTAAACCCTATCCATTATCAGCGCACCCCCATCAGACGGCATGAATACATACATGGGTCTGTCCACATGCGACTCTGCCAGACCCGTACGAAACGCACTACACCCCCTCCCCGCAGGGCCGGTCAAACCCCCAGCATGACTACCAATCTCCTTTGAGCCCAGTCCCTCGGGACCCATGGAGAGTCCCAAAGGGTGGGTGGGGGGACCAGACACAAAGGAGGGGACCATGGCCAATGTCAAGGCTGGCTGACTGCTGCGGGTGAGGCTCAGCTGCTGCTGTCAGAGGGCAAAGCTCATCGCTGGCAGGAGCAGAGGGCGACACCCGGAGCTGCTCCCTCTTTGCCTTCCAAAGACACCCGGAATACCGTGGTGAAGCGACCCGACAACACTCACATAAACAAACAAACAGAGGCTGGTTTTGAGGCTATCCAGTCACCAGAGAGTAACTAAAATAGTGGTGCTAACTTAACTACACTGAAAAAAAATTGTGGTAAAACATTTCTGGCAAATTTCACAAATAACTACAAAGAAACTACAAGTAATGCACTTGCTTAAACATTACATTTTTAGGGCTCTGTGATTTTCACGATGTGGAAAACGCAGACGAAATCGCAGAATCCAGTCATAAAAATGGAATTTACTGTATAACGTGGAATGTCATGGAATTTGCTAGATTTTGGATGAATAAATCAAAATTAGGTCAGTACACTCAAAATGCAATATGTGCTAGTGTCTGTGAATATTAAGCCACAAAATACTATTTAAATATGAATCCTGCATGCTCTGCATGTCTCTGTGTGAATGAATGGCGCAGATGTGCAGTTTCGTTTACTACACACATACTGAAGTGTATGTGATGCTCGCTGTGTTTTCAGCCTCTGTCGCCTCCATATATGAGAACATGAACACATAATCTCTAGAACTGCTCTGAGAGTCACTTCATGAGCATTTGACCATTTCTTGTGAGAAAAACTATTGTCGTAGCATATACAAGCAGACACTTAAAGGTCTTCACAGCAACTCATCAAAATAAGTTCAGTTCGAAAAGTTCAGTTTAGCTTGAAGAAACTGTGACAGACATATATTACTTAATATAATGATAGTACTACTAGTAGCAATAACATTTTTATCAAAACATTAAGTAATATTTACCATAAAAATTAGTTTAAATACTTTCTTTACCAGAAAAAAATTAAATACATGGCACAGTATTTACGAAAATACATGTAATACAATAATAATACATTTTTATTTTTATTTTTTTTAATAGAAAAATAAATTTTTTAGTGATGCTTTTGATTGTTAAAATTTAATGAAACCATTAAAATGGAATTTAGAAAGTTAAATTGTGAAAAAACAGAATTTGGTCAAAATAAAAACATGAAATGTATTTCATAGGGCCTAAAAAATTTAATTTTGTTAAGATGTAACAAATTGCTGTTAAATTGTTTAAGTGTTATTTCAATAAGACATGCTTTTTGATTAATAAAATTTAATTTAACCATTAAAACTAAAACTTAAACAAAAAATTAAATGGAAGAACAGAATTTTGAGAAAAAAAAAGAATATGGAAAAAAAAACAAAAAAACAGGGCCTGACATTTTAAAATAAAAAGAGGTAAATAGTACTTCTTGTAAAATATACATGGATAATTTTTTGAAATGCAAATGTTTAAGCAATTTGACAGTACCTTTTCCATTGACGTTTTCATTATATTTTCCAACAAGTTAGTGTGATAAATGCAAGTTTTAATGAATAATCAGTAATCAAATGTGCTCTTTTAAAGATGATGTGAAAGATTATGAGTAAACTGAACTATTTTACACAGTGATGACTTTTTTAGAAAAAAAAACTAAGCATGAAAGTCTAAACACTAAACCTAACCTTTGCTTGCACTAAGAAATCATAGGAAAACATATGAATGAGATCATACAGATTCATATGAATTAGTTACAAATCTATGAAAAATGAAAAATAGTTCCTAAGAGTATTAAAATGGATAGTCTTGGGAAAAAAGTTCGAGTGAATCAGTTTGTTCAAGTGGTTCATGTGAATGAATCAATATAAAAACAATTCACAGATTTAGGTCTTCCTTTTCAGCTAAGTATTTAGTTAAATTTTAATTACATTATGTTTTGGTAATTAGGGTGCAATTTAGTTTTTTTATTTTACTGTATTTAGTGTAATAAAGTTTAATATTATTAGTGCCTTAATTGAGATGTAAACAGCCTCATTGTTGTGGGCCATAAAAAATAAGGCTCTGACAAAATTGTTGTATAGTTAAACTGTTGAAAAGAAAGCTTCAATTTACACTTTAAAAAATTTTTCACACAGAAATAGTAAATTTCACAAATAATTACAAAGAACGGCAAGTAATGCATTGAATTAACCATGAAATTTTAAAGTAAAAAAGACTGAAATAGTACTTTCTTGTCAAATGTAGTATGTACTGCTATAAAATAATTTCTTACAGCATAGTGACCTTTTGTGTTTGTAGCCTGAAGTATAAAGTAGCTTCTCTGTAGTTCTTTGAACTACTTGAAATTATAAGCAGCTTGCATCTTGGGAAGCTACTGTTTCAAAGTAGCTTCCTGCCAGTCACAAAGACAGACGTTTTTTAGTTGCAGTCCAAGAGACACATTTCATTACCACAGCGTTGTTATCTTGGTGCAGTGGATCTTCGGTAGGTTTAATGATCTGACGGAAATGGAATGGTCCGTTTTAGTGCGTTTCGTTTTAGTAGTGTTGTAAAAGATGAATCTAGTTACCCCTCAGCAGGCCGACCCACCCCCTGTGTGCCTTAAAACCCTTTTGACATGACACCGAGCACACACACCCTCCTCGGAGCGAGAGCAGGCCATACAAAGATTAGCAGGAGGGGTTGACAGCTGACCTCCGGTGTGACCTCATCACACTCGCTCACAGACGCGCACACACCGCTCGTGTATTCGGTGCATTAGATTATTGGATGGAGCGCTGTTATGGCCGGGGTGGGCCTGTAAAGTCCGGTTTTGATTGCCCTGCCCGGGGTTAGTGGGGCAGGGGTGTGACCTTGAGTCTACCCCGGAGCCACGCTGGAGAGGAAGGGCTGAACAGAGCGTGCATATTGTATTGGATAGAGTGCAAGGGCCCACGGGGTCGTTTGACTGACACCTCTCTAACAAGGCAATTACTGATCTCTCCTATGTGTTCGCACACTTCACACAACTGCTTTGCTCACAAACACTTACACACACAATGTGAATCACTACCACGCATTCTCTGCAAATTCGCTTAGTCAAAAGCTGGGAGTAATAATGAATGAAACTAAAATGTTGGTAATCATGAACCAGTACTGGACAGTATTAGCATTTTATTTTTGATACAGATGTCAGATTAGGCCAATATTTGGTGAATATACAATATAATATTGTTCTGAAAAATAATTCTGCATGTAGTACGTTAAAATATAAATTGGAGCGTTCATGATAAGGTGTTTACAAAAACTGTATATAAAAATATATACTTCACTGTCAATGTAAGTACTGCTATCAGTTACAAGAAAAAAAATATATAACACATTTCAACAGTATTGAACAAATTTGGATATTGGTATACATGTTAAAAAGTGTTAAGCAGTTAATCAGTTTTTCTACACTATTATAATGCTTTAATTAACAAGCATTATAGATTGTAGATTTAGTGTAAACTTTATTATTTTCTGCATTTTTGTAATAACTGATAATTTGAATACTGGTACATATGTTGAAAAGTGTTATTCAATTATTCAATTTTATTCTATGTTATATTATAATAAATCGCTAGCTTTAATTCGCAAGCATTTTTTATTTTAGGCAACATTTTGAGCATTTTTTCCAATGCTTTCAATTTTCACATTTTTTCTGTATACTGTTACACTATAAAATAAATATTTGTCTCTGCCGTAAATTAAACAAACAGTATTGGAGTACATTGTAAAACACTATTTACATTTTTCTACTTCAAAATTTCAAGTTTAATTTAATGTGTAAGGCCCTATGAAATCTGTTTAATTTTTTCCCAAATTCTGATTTTTTTTTTTTTTGTTGTTTCTTCAAAATGTTATTAATCCATTTTTATTAATTGAAAAGCTTGTCTAAATCATTTAAATTATGAAATTTAACACAATTTTTCTGCAGAATTTATTAAAAGTATAACAAAAGGCACATTTTTAAGGCCTTATGAAATACGTTTAATAACGCTGAATCAGTTTTATTTTTACCAAATTCTGTGTTTTCCATTAATTTTCTGGATTCCAATGTAATGGTTTCATTAAACTTAAGAATCAAAAGCATCTCTAATTAATTTATTGTATTAAAACGGTAATATTCTTATTTTATTTATTTATTTATTTTTCCAGAAATACTTTCTGGTTATGCTAAATATTCCTTAAAAAATAATGTTTTAATAACAACTGTATTATTAGTAGGAGTACTATCATTACATTAAGTCATATATTTCTGTCACAGTTTCTTCAAGTTAGGCTGAACTTTTATTTTGATGGACTGCTGTGAAGAAGTTTAGGTTCTTTCAAAAAAATAATAAAATAAAATAAAAAATCTGATTTTTATGACTGGATTCCGTGACTCCGTCTACGTTTTCCGCATTGCGGAAATTATAGAGCCATTATAGGGCCTTAAATGTAAATTGCCATTTCTTGGTAATTCTTTGTGTTTTTTTCCAGAATATGTAAAAAGAAAAAAGAAAAAGTATAGGCGCAACAGCCAACATAACAGTTATCAGTTAAAACAAAAACATGTCTATTGGTATTGGCCAAATTTGGCTATTCATGCAAAAATGAATCTATTACATCATTCTTGCACTAAAAAACAGTTTCAGTGCCAAGATAGAACCTTACAAACCTAAGCTGACTATATTAACCTTAATGACATTTTAAAACATGTTAAGTTAAGCTTAAAAACACAACATCCTCCCACAATAAAGTTTTACTGCCATATTTCTAAAGGCAGCACCTGTGATAAATAGTTAATAACACAGACAGAACCTCTGGCCTCTGACAATAAACACTCGACTCTTGTGTCCCGTCTCAGGCCTCACCCTCTAGTCCGGGCCAAGCTCCGGCCCGCCAGTGGAAAATAAAAAAGGTGCCAAATTGATGCAGAGATCAGATATTGACGAGGATGGTGTTTTTGTCCCCCGCGTATTCGTTACATACGAGCTGCGGCGCACTAGTGAAGCCAAATGCCAGCCCAATATCCTGTTTCTCCATTCTGGTGCTTGACTTTGGCCGCTGCCCCACTGGAAATGGACTACACTAACCCTGCGTATGCAGCCATTTGCAAGCTAGAAAGAAAGACGCAATGATCGTGCGTTTCTCTTGCCGTGCAGCACGACTAGCTATGCAACAGTGCCGTTCCACACGGCGCTCTATTAATAGCCAGGTTCTGTTTTCACTTGAAATAGCCGTATGGTGTAAGGCCTTTGTCAGATAAGATAAGCAGCCTTTCGCTCGCAAAACCTCAGACGCAGACTGTGCCTAAAACAGCAGACAGAACAATGGATAATATGAGGCCAGACATGGAAAGGAAACTCCTAGAATCTAATAACATGCACACACGCATGAAAATGCATTCTAATCCACCTATTTGAATGCTAAAGCTAATACAACACTGATTATACAAGCAAGTTTTAAACGCTGAGCCCTGAAAGCTGTGTCCTTTTTGAGATTTTGTGTGTGTGTCTGCTGTGTCACTGGCTCCCCCGGTTTTCCAGCCCTGAATGCAGCCAGCACTGCAGTAGAATCTGAGCGCCAAGTCACCAGGCATTCCACTGTCTGCACGGCCCGTCCCGAACACCACAGTACAGACACGGAAACCCACAAATGCACTCTCACACTCACGTGCCGACACATGCACACACTCACATATACAGTATAGGATCGGTATGCTTTATCGTTCAGGAACAGGAACAAGTAACATACACACAATCTGCGCCAAAGACCACCCAACAAGCTTGAGTAGGGAAAATCGATCCTAATAAATAACAAAAATAAATGTGAAAACTGTCAAGAATGAGTATGGGTCATATTCCATCTCAAAATCAAAAGCATGAAATAAGAAATTAAATTTTGTTTAAAGAAATTAAAGTACATTTCAAGACCAATTTCTTCCCCAATTTGTTTGCATTGCATTTTCAAAAAAAAATGAACTGTCTTAATGCAAATTAAAATTATGTTAATTTTAATTAAACAGTTACAAAAAAATAGTAATTATTATGTAATAAAAACATTTTTTTTTAAATTCATTACAGTGTTGAGAAGTTTCCTTTCCCCACTTCCAGGGCTCTCAGAAACAGATGTCGTCATAGTTGGGTAAATTTCCACACTAGTAAATGGAAACTAAAAAATTACATAATTTTTGTGTTCACATTTGCTTCAGTAGCTGTGACTTTGCAAAAGAGGAAAAACTTTGCCATCATTCCCTCAACCATTGTATTAAAAACACACAGCGTAAACTAGTTTTTAACATAATGCCAAAATAATGAAAATGTACACGGTTTTTAAATGAAAATATATGTGAACCAGGACCACAAAACCAGTCATAAGTGTCAGTTTTTTTAAAATTGAGATTTATACATCATCTGAAAGCTGTAAAAAGGATTGTTAGGACAGGAGAATATTTGAAAATCTGGAATCTGAGGGTGCAAAAAACTCAAAATATTGAGAAAATCGCCTTTAAAGTTGTCCAGATGAAGTTCTTAGCAATGCATATGACTAATCAAAAATTAAGTTTTGATATATTTATGGTAGAAAATTTACAAAATATCTACATGGAACGTGATCTTTACTTAATATCCTAATGATTTTTGGCATAAAAGAAAAATCAGTAATTTTGACCCATACAATGTATTTTTGGCTACTGCTACAAATATACCCGTGCTACTTAAGACTGGTTTTGTGAGCCAGGGTCACATATATTAAAAATGCTAGATTTACTGTGTTAATAACTGAAATGCTTCATAACAATTTGTGAAAAGGGTCCATTGTGATTTTTTCTTTGGAAATTAACAACAACAACAAAAAAATCTCAAAAGTAAAACAGCCTTTTTGATTTGCAGTTATGCAAATTTGATGCGGGATTGTCGTAAAAATTGTCCTGAAAATAAGGCCAAATTTCAACTGGGTGATAGACAATGCAAAAAAATTTTAATATTGCATTAAAATCCGTATTCAAAATATAATTTCAGATTTTTTCTTAAAATTTCAGGGTGAAAATTCACCCATCTACTCATCATTATGTCATTATGTCATCATGATTTCAGGGTGAAAATGTACTTGTTTGCCTAAGACTCATCCATTTATCTACCCATTTTTCAAAACACACAACCTTTCCCATTTTCCCTGATTCTCTCTTATGTAGTCCTCACTTGCCGAGGGACACTGCATATGCATCACACATCTTACAGAACAGAAATCAATTCAAGTTCATGAGCAAATGAAAAGTTTCTGGGTCAAGACATCAGTGCCGTCTACCAGGGGGCTTTGAGAAGAGGGACGATTCTTTTATATGAAGATTTACTTTTAATAATTCATCCCATTTGCGGCAGAAATAGCCAGTGCGAGTACTGATTATGACAGGCCCTTTTGTCCTCTGTGGATTCAGACAGCCCAGAGTCTCAGCCGGACTTGAGTAAGACAGTCTGGGCTGAAGTGGGGGAAGGGTTGACTGACTGGCTGCCCACTCCAGACCGCAGTGAACCAATTCCCAGCAATAACGCCAGCGGACGTACACACATCTTTGAGACCTACACACTTTTACCGCGCAGCTTTCATGTTAGTGTTACGACAACAAGATGCATTTACAAACAGAGCCATAAAGTAATCCACATGCAATTCACATGCTTAGCATGAATGCTAATGAAAAAGACGATTAAACGCTACATTAATGGTGAGAATAAGCGCATCTGGACAACTAGAGGTGTGTTTGTCTGGGAACCAAGCAGAAGGAATAGAGTTAAAGAATGTGGGCACTATGGCAAGCTGGTTTAACTATTATTACCAAGTAACAACTTTTGCTCGTAACTATTCATTATACACCAATACTTATTCCAACGATGCTTTGTATCTAATAAAATACTTACTAGCATCTATTCCAGTTATCCTGGTGTGAACGAAATAAACATTAGTGCTTATTTATTAGATGCTAGTGTGTATTTCAGTTGTTACTATTAACTTTTGATTTAGCAAGATTTCAGCTGAACTGTAAAGTAGCCATTCTGACCAATCATAATATAGAAGACAAGTAAAAAGGCAACTGTACATAACGAGGTAAGAAAAGCTACTCGTAACAGCTTTAACAAATATCAGTGTGCCATACATAAGGTCTGATGAATAATTTAAAAAGATACTAATCACTGCTGCACTGGCTACTAGCAATTAAGAAGAAAGCATTTGTGACATAAAACAGACACCAATTAGTTTTAAGGAATAAATGTTAAATCGGCTTGCCATATTGTGCGCAGCCCCCACAGCAACACCAGCAATATTCAACTGATGCATTGAGTTGTGTTCCAGTGCCAAACACTCCCAGACGCCCGAGTCATCAGCAACACTCATTTGTATTATTATATTTAATTGGTCAAACGGTTTAAAATCCATCAGAGACTTTTCAAAAAGTCGTTTCTGACAAGCACGTCGCATTTTGGGGGCGCTGAACGAATAGTTTAATACGCCACAACCAAATTCGATGGGTGTGCAATTGAGATAGTGACAAATAACGGTCCAATACTGCAATAATTCGACATTTACATTCAGATGAATCTTTAATACGTTCCCGTTTGATATATTGGCACAGCTTGGTGGCATAATAACGGATTCGGAAGTGCTACAGTTACATTTGATACATTTTCGAATGCGGAACGATTTCAATGATTAAATCTCAAACTGTTATGTTGTCACCATGGTGAGTCGAGTACAGTAAACATCACAGTTTGAAAACGTTCCATTTTTATTCGCTCCGCGTTCGAAAGCGGACCAAATGTAACAGTTTTGGGATAAGCGTTCCATTCCCTCCGCATTCAAAAACCGCTGAGAAAAACCCGCCCTACTTACATATATCCATTCCCTGTGGCTGGGATAGGGTGCAGTTGCAGGAGCATGTGTCATTGGAGTTGGCGTTGTTGTTGTTGTTGTTGCTGGAGCTGCTGTCCGGGACCGTGATGTTTCGCATGGGGGCTCGGGGAAGTGACGGGACGGGGGGGAAGAGAGCCGCCGGCTGCGGCCCTCACATGAACCGAGGAACACTTCCACAGCAGCGGCAGCAGCCTGCGGTCTCGATGCACACGGGTCTCATGCCATTCTCGCCGCTCTCCGATGCATTTTCTGCTGCTAGACTACGGTAAATACGTTCCCCGCATCTTGACGGTCTTTTCCTCTCGCTTTCATTCAGAAGAATGGCTTTCTGTGACGGTGTCAGGCTCACAGCCCACCTCCTCCTGCGCCTCCCTCCTCCGAGAGGGGAGCAGCTCCAGACAGACAGACAGGAGCGGTGGGAGGGGAGACTGGCGCTGACAATGGCGGTGGTGAGAGAGAGAGAGAGAGAGAGAGAGAGAGAGAGAGAGAGAGAGGGCTGCTCTACCCTCAATGGGACTGTGTGTGTGTGTGTGTGTGTGTGTGTGTGTGTAGAGGCGGTTAGAATTACACACACACACTCATTAGTGCCAGCCACGACCAATCAAGGCAGGCATTGAAGAGGCTTTAACCTTGGGCTGACCCCACAGTCTAGCAGATATTCAGCAGATGTGTCAGACACCCCCCTTCTTTCCCAAACTGTCTGCGGTCTATAAATATATCCGGGGCGGTTTGGTGTGGGGAATGTCCGGCTGAGTGAGCAAAGTGAAGTAAACTGAGTTTGTGAAACGCAGTGCACCCCCAAAACTATTTGGACACTTAAGCCACTCTTAATTTGTGAATTTAATGGTACTGCATTACAAAATATAAGTGTCATCTGCAAATATGATTATAGAGTTTTTATGACAACTCATCACTTCACTGATGTCATGGTGCTTTTTGGATGCATCAGTTCTCCTACAGAGAAACTACATGAAAACTGACTCTATACTTACATTTCTGAAAATTGTATATTGTTTTATCATTTCGGGCGACTTCTTTTTTTGCTGATAAAATAGGTTGTTTGAAAATCTTAAGTTTAAAATGAATTCCATATGCTTTAATGTTTAAAATACATTTTATTTTTGGGCCAAACACATTTAATTACTGAATGTAAATAATAAAAAATAAATAAATATTCAAAAAATTGTTCAGTTAAAAAAACAAAAAACAAAACAAAAAAACACTAAAGCCAGTTTCAGAGCTATTAATTTTTTTTAAAATGTTGTGAAATTATATTCATGACAATTTAAGCGTTTCGTTACTTGACTCAAATTCTTATTACTGTAGTGTACTGTAGTGAATTAAACTTGATCTGTGTTATTTTAATACTATTTATATACTGTTGTAGTATTTAATCATAATTTTAATTCACTTTTATTTTAATATTTTAGTTTGTTTGAAAACCGTACGTTTAAAATTAATACCATATGCTTTACTATTTAAAATACATTATATTTTTGGGCCAAACACATATTTAATTCCAAAATAAAAAATTAAATATAAAAAATATATAAATTAAATTTGTAAATATAAAAAAAAAAAAAAAAAAATTAAAGCCAATTTTAGAACTATTATTTATTTATTTATTTATTTGTGATATTATATTCATGAAAATTTTAGCATTTGGGTATTGACTCAAATTCTTGTTACTGTAATGTTGAAATTATTATTATTAATATAATTAAAAATATTTAATTTAAATTAAACTGTTCATCTGTGTTATTTTAGTATTATTTATATACTGTTATAGTATTTATTCATATTTTTTATGATCTTTTATTTTAATATTTTAGTTTGCTTGAAAATCTTACATTTAAAATGAATGTCATATGCTTTAATACTTAAAATACATTATATTTTTGAATTAAATAACACATATTTAATTCTAAAATCAATCAAACAAACAAATAAATAAATAAATAAATATTATTAAAATGTATTTAACTTTTAAATCTGAAAAAAAGCCAATTTATTTATTTTATTATTATTATTATTTTTTTTTTTTTTGTATAATTATTATTATTATTGTGAAATTATATTCATGACAATTTAAGCATTTGGGTACTTGATCCAATTCTTATTACTGTAATGTTGAAATCATAGTTATTAATATAATTTTATTTTTGTTATTTAAATTAAACAGTTTTTCAGTGTTATTTTAGTATTATTCATATTATTATAGTATATTTTTATTCTTTTTTTATTTTTATTTTTTTTTTAGCTTTAATTTGATTATTTTTTACTTACAATTTCAGTAATTTTAGCACTTCAACTTCAACTTATTTTATTTCAGTTATTTACCACAGCAACATCTGTAAATTTGGGTAAAGCTTCAGGTTTTCTAATAGTTTATTTTATTCAGCTTTATTACAAATAATGAAAATGATTTCTAATACTTTTAGTTAACAATAACAACGCTGGTATTTATACATCATCATAGTATTTTTTTTTTCACTGCCTCTATATTGATTTGAATTTTAAAAAAAAAATATATTACAGTTATGACTATTACAGTAAATAATAATCACTACTAGGAATAATAATAATGAGGAACACAAAAATTCTAAAGATGTTTATGATTTAAGGTGTTTTTTTTTTTTTCTTTTAATGTGAAATGTGACCCAGACATGTTTTTGTAACGCACTAGCAAAACAGGCCAATGTTCTAACTCTAAATTAAATAAAGGAACACACATTATCTATGTGAACAGACAAAACAAAGAAATGTTTACGTCTCAGAAACAAAGGACATGAGGTCTGATTCAGCCGTGTTTACAAAGATGAAACGTTTATGCCATGTTGTCGTTTTTTAAGGACTGTTTGTCAGACTGGAGTGCTAAAATTGGCCTTGTTATGTCTGCAGCTAAAAGACATGCAGGCTCTGCTGTAGCGCCCTCTGGCGGCGTCTGAGCTCATGGCACCACTGCATTGCTTTTGAAACATGGGAAGAGTGACCTGTGATTGTGGCCTACTTTCGCCTGTGACCTCTCACTGATGGTTTGAAGTGTTCCAGGCCGAGTTGCGGTAACGGATATGTGCAAGTGCGTGGCTGTGAGGATATTTACAACGATAAGACAATCTGTGGTGAGACGAGCTTTCCCTGTACGAGCCGGTCATAGTAAGGTCAGACAGATAAGGAGAGTTTATGACAACCTCTGAATTTTTAAAAGAATTGTTACTGGGTGATATAACTATTAAACCTATAAAAACTTACACTTCATACCATTTTGCATGACTTGTCAGCCAGAGAAAAATAAGTCAGATAAGTAAGACACATGATTTATGGTGTCATTAATGTCCAAAGCACAAACGATCGCATGTCAAATATTAATAATTGTACAAACACCGAACCTCAAGTATGAGGAATAGTGATGCCTTGGCAAACACAACACATGACAGTAAGTTAAAGGAAAATGAAAGGAAAACTGGGATCATTTGCACGAAATCACATGGCACAGAGTTACCTAATGCTAATGAAGCTTTCTCACAATATCAGCTCACGCCACAGACGACTCCTTTCAATGCCTGTCAGTGTCTTTAGGGATGACTCATAGAGTGTGTTGCTGGAGGCCAAGCTTCTTACAGCTGAGACGCAGACACATCCGTCTGGCTCCGTCAGAGCACCTGTGATTGCTCAGGTGGAAGTCTAAATCACACCGCCGTCAGCCATCACATCAGCAGAGATCAACATCACAGTCAGACCGAGCGCTGCACCGTGTCTGATGTCTAGCCAAATAAGAAAACGTGCCTTATATTCATGGAAACAGACAGGAACTTCAGACTGATGTATTACACTATGTATCTGGACAATATAAGATGGGAATAAGACAGATTGAACTAACTGAAGCAGGACACACAAACACAAACACACAAACTTGTGCAGATACACTAGCAGAACATTCTGTTGATGTTTTTGTATGAAAACTGAGTCTAATAACAATGTAACTCAAGAGATAAAATCAATCATGTTAAATTTACAGTTAAAACTGTTGGTAAAAATTCATTTTTAAATATTAATAATAATTTCTCAGGCATTATAGGATGTCATTTAGGTCCTGTATACAGTTATTAACCATATATTTCATTATATCCCATGCACTGTAAAAAAAAAAAAAAAAAATGCTACAGTAAAACAAGTTAATTGGTTAACTTTAAGTTACCTTAAACTGTAAATGGTTTAATATCACATTATATATGAAAATTTACTGTAAAATTTTTTTGCCATTTCAAGGAGCTTGGTCTAAGTATTATATCATTATAAAATATATATTATATCATTATTATATATTTTTAAATATATCATTATTGCCTTTATACAGTATTTCATTATATTCCATGTACTGTAAAAAAAAAAAAATGCTACAGTAAAACAACTTAATTGGTTAACTGTAAACTGTTAATGGGTTAACATCACATTATATATGAAACTTTACTGTAAAAATATTGTCAAATTTATGCTTTTTTGGCATTTCAAAGAGCTTGGTCTAAGTATTATATCATTATAAAATATATATTATATCATTATTATGTATTTTTAAATATATCATTATTGCCTTTATACAGTATTTCATTATATTCCATGTACTGTATATAAAAAAGTAAAAATGCTACAGTAAAACAAGTTAATTGGTTAACTGTAAGTTACCTTAAACTGTAAATGGTTCAACATCACATTATATATGAAATTTTACTGTAAAAGTACTGTCTTTTTTTTTTTTTTTTTTTTTTTTTTTTTTGCCATTTCAAAGAGCTTGGTCTAAGTATTATCATTATGAAATATCATTATAAAATATATATTATATCATTATATATTTTTAAATATAATATATCATTATTGCCTTTATATTATAAAATCTATAGGCACCAGTTTGCCATCCTGTAATACTTGAAACATTATCTCAGTACTTTTTACAGTGATTTTCTGGCAAGCGCAGCAGTTGATTTTTTACTGTAAATTTAGCACCTTTTTTTGGCACACAAATGAAAAAAATTGCAATAAACTTCAGGTAAATAACAAAATAAAACACTCCACATACACATCACAAATCTATGACAATAACTAACAACCTGATCTAACTAATAAAACTATGTAGATAGATTATTCAAAAATGGTAGATATCAGAATTGTTACCATAAACTATAAGATGACATATCAAAAAAAAAAAAAAAAAAAAAAAAAAAAACCTACAATACTACATGTATTATTTTGTGATATATATAAATTTTGACATTATTAGTACAATATTTTATAGTACAATTGTATGTATTGATACATTAAACATTTTAAAAGAAATTATTATTATTATTATTATTATTATTATTAACTAAAACCATAATTATTAATTATTATCCGTAAATTAATAAAGACAGTAATCACAAGTTGATGTTGAGTTTTTACTGTTTGTGAGGCCATTTTCAAAAAGCTGCCAACAACAATAGTAAGTTTTTTATTTATTTATTTTATTATTATTATTATTGCATTTAGCATTTTTGCTTTTTTTAATGAACAAAAAACTTTATTTATTTATTTATTTATTTTTAGATTTTGCCAGATTTAGCTGAGACAACTTTGTTCCCAAACTTCAGCTGAATAAACACACACACACACACACACACGAGTGAAGTATACACATGAATAGGCAACAGTATTGATTAGAAGTGATTAGAGTAGCTGCAGTCAGCATTGACTAATGTAATCCTCATTAGTCCTCTCTCTCTAACTAGACTATCAACTATGGTAATACCCCAAAATGAGCTACTAAAGAGCAAAAACAAAGAGAGGCCAGACACACAAGAATAAATCAGACGGCAACAAACCAATACAAATGCAGGTTCTAGTCGGGTTTGCATCAAGCCTGCCAAGTTTGTTTGTGTGTGTGTTTTACCTGAGGATGGGAGATATTGATAGGCTGTAAAGTCATGGGCGGCGAGCGGCCGTGCCCCTGGGAGATATGCAGTCTCTCGCTGCTGCTGTGATGAAGTGTTTACATGAAGGGATCACCCTGAGGGGGCGGTATTCATTAACCAGACTTACAGACTCAGACTATTGACTTCTCGCTCTAGACTGAACCTCTCTCTCTCTCACACACACACTTTTACCTTTCACACACTTTCCACAACTACTGTTTGAGTAGCTGCTCTTGAACTTGGACTTTTGTTATTGAGCTCTGTTTCCACTTAGAGCTCCACAGCACCTCATTTTATTCATTTACAGACTTTACAGACCAAACCTAAACTACAGCCCTGGGGAGTCTTTAATGCAAGAGCGGTAAGAATAAAAAAGAGAAACAAGATTTTTACATGTTATGAGGAAAATATGAGTTGCGCTTGCTGAGGAACCATGCACTGTCAACCTGAAATTACAGTTACAACCCACTTTGCTTACATAATCTTGTGTGCTTCAGAGGAAAACTTTAGGGTGGGACATTTGCAGCATTTAGTACTCATGGTGTAATTAATGTCAGTAACACTTGGGGCACAATTACCTGTAAATATCTGAATAACTTCACTAAACATAACAAAATGTACTGATTACATTTTGCACAAAAGTATTCAAGTTACAGGTTACTAAGTCTGTGACATTATTTGTGTATCCATCCATTTATCTAACCCTCCATCCATCTACCCACGTATCATCCATCCATCTTCATTCATCAATCCATCTGTTCATTTATTCATATACCCATGTATCCATCTCTTCATCCACCCATCTACCCATGTATCATCCATCTCTTCATTCATCCAACCATCCATCCATCTATCCCTTCATCCATCCATCTATCATCTACCCATGTATCCATCCATCTCTGCATTCATCCATCCATCCGTCCATTCATCATCTTTTAATCCATTCATTCGTTCATTCAGTCATCCATCCATCTGTCCACCCATCATCTTTTCACCCATCCATCTACCATGTATCATACATCTCTTCATATATGCATCCGTTCATTCATCCATCCATCCACCTACGTATCATCATCCATCTACCATGTATCATCCATCTCTTCATTCATCCATCCATCTGTTTATCCATCCATCCACCTTTACATCCATCCATCCATCATCCATCCGTTTATCCATCCATTTATCCATCTATCCACCTCTTTATCCATCCATCCATCTGTTTGTCCATCCATTCATCCATCTATCCACCTCTACATCCATCTGTTCATCCATCTGTTCATCCATCCATTCTTCCATCTATCTATCCGTTTGTCCATCCATTCATCCATCTATCCACCACTACATCCATCCGTTCATCCATCCATTCATCCATCTATCCACCTCTACATCCATCTGTTCATCCATCCATTCAC
This sequence comes from Labeo rohita, assembly GCF_022985175.1. Taxonomy (NCBI): domain Eukaryota; kingdom Metazoa; phylum Chordata; class Actinopteri; order Cypriniformes; family Cyprinidae; genus Labeo; species Labeo rohita. The sequence goes on from NC_066887.1 coordinate 4,279,428, forward strand.
CCATCCATCATCCATCTGTTTGTCCATCCATTCATCTATCTATCCACCTCTACATCCATCCACCCATCCATCTGTTCATCCATCTGTTTGTCCATCCATCCATCCACCTTTTCATCCATCCATCCATCCATCCATCTGTTTGTCCATCCATTCATCCATCTATCACCTCTACATCCATCCACCCATCCATCTGTTCACCCATCCATTAGGGCTGCACGATTAATCGCACGATATTGTGAGGCGCGCTTAGTCAATGAAGCCGGTACTTTGAATAGTAGTAAAGCTCCATCACGTGCGTTCAGCTGGAGCGACATTTAATACACAGAGCCGTAAATCACTGACAAGCTACGCCAAATCGCGCTCATAATCGAATGCGATTCATCTGCAATTATGAGCGCAATTTGACGTAGCTTGTCAGTGATTTACGGCTCTGTGTATTAATTGCCGCTCCAGCTGAACGCACGTGATGGAGCTTTACTACTAATCAAAGTACCGGCTTCATTGACTAAGCGCGCCTCACAATATCGTGCGATTAATTGTGCAGCCCTACCATCCATCCATCATCTATCCACCTTTCCATCCATCCATCCTTTGGTTTGTCCATCCATTCATCCATCTATCCACCACTACATCCATCTGTTCATCCATCCATCCATCCATCCATTTGTCTATCCATTCATCTATCTATCCACCTCTACATCCATCCACCCATCCATCTGTTCATCCATACATTCATCCATCCATCCATCCATCCGCCTTTCATCCATCCATCCATCTGTTTGTCCATCCATTCATCCATCTATCCACCACTACATCCATCTGTTCATCCATTCATCCATTCATCCATCCATTTGTCTATCCATTCATCTATCTATCCACCTCTACATCCATCCACCCATCCATCTGTTCATCCATACATTCATCCATCCATCCATCCATCCGCCTTTCATCCATCCATCCATCTGTTTGTCCATCCATTCATCCATCTATCCACCTCTACATCCATCCATCCATCCATCCATCCATCCATCTGTTTGTTCATCCATCCATCCATCCACCTCTACATCATCCATCCATGTTCATTCATCTATTCATCCCTCTATCCATCCATCCATCCATCCATCTGTTCATTCATCTGTTCATCCATCCATCCATTCAGCACATCCATCCGTCCATTAATCTGTTCTGAAGACAAGCCTTCAAGTCAACATTAAAGTTTATCTTTGCAAACCTTTCTTTTAAAAATTTTGAATTTGAACTGCATTCCATTTTAGTTCCACTTCAAATTTAAAGGTGTTCCTCAGAACTCAGAACTCTAAAGGGTGCACAACCCTGTAAACTCTGTACGCGACATATGCATTTTTGTTTTTCTTTGCCCATCCCAGAGAAAAACCCAAACACTCAGAACGAGACAAAATATTACACAACTTCCTACAAAAGCAGAGGCAAAAAGAAAAGGGGGAAAACCACAGCCCTAAACTCTTGAGTCACACACAGACACGTAGGCTATACATAACATAACAACATTTCAACAACTACTGCCATACTGTCATGGTTTTTTTTTTAAAAATACGACTCATACTGTGGGGAAAAAAAAAATCAGTAGAGAAAGGCATTAGTAATTATCTGCCAGGATATTATCTGTTAAATTTACAGACATTTCCTTCAACCCTAAAACATAACACAGTGCAATGCATAATGCAAAATATACGGCAAAACACCTGTGAAGAATCAATACAGCAAATTCCTTCGTAATAACACAGTACGCTGGGCCTTGTTTTTACAGACTTTTCTTAGAGAGTGTAGTCTAAACGTCTGCAGCTTTCTCTTGCTCCTCATAGGACACTCATGGTAAGTAAAACCACTCATAAAAAAGCCACACACAATCCACCGGGGGAAACATACGCCCAGGTTTGTCCTTACTGACTGTCTCGCCTGGCTTTTAGCAACCTTTAGAGCTTCTGCTACATGATTGCGACCTCAGATCAGGACACATCTCCTTGACTGTCATTTCTTCTGCGCTAAAGAGTGAGACAGAAGAAGAGAGAACAGAACATTATGGAGACTTTCCATGCTGCTCATTGTGAACCATGAGAAAACACTGAAAAACATCTTTGTGCAATCTTTGGGCAGAAAGTGAATCAATTTGATTTGATTCATAATGCAGAGGTTTTTATCAGATTAAAGATTAAACAATTAACTTGACAATGAAATCCAGTTTGATTTTGAGCGATAATATGATTCTGTATTGTTTTAAGTGCATTTACAAAATTATTTAAATACTAAATTCATATTTGGCAAGAAAAATCTGCTGATATTTTGCTTAAATCGCATCTTTACACATTACTATATCTAAACTAGATTTCAAATGTCATTTGGCTAGACTATTGCTAGATTAACAAAACTGTATTAAACTGGATACTTTTTGTCTCTATTGTTCACCAAGGCTGCATTTATTTGTTAAAAAATACAGTAAAAACAGTTATATTGTGAAATATTATTACAATTTAATATAACCATTTTCAATTTGAATATATTTTAAAATGTAATTTATTCCTCTGATGCAAAGCTGAATTTTCAGCATCATTATTTCAGTCTTCAGTGTCTATGATTAATAGAAAGTTCAAAAGAACAACATTTATTTGAAACCGAAATCTATCTATCTATATCATAGCAAATCAATTCACAAGGTGCATCTGATTCAAGAAACTGCTCAAAATGTCCACAATTATGTAGTTAATCACATATAAATGCTTGTATTCAGAGCACATGACCTTCCATAACGGCTACAAACAGAAAACAGAAACATCCTCCTTCACAACCGCTACAGAGATCCTAATCCTGCTGGAATCACTACAAGAAATCACAGTTAATAAACATAACTCAAACATCATTTAGAAGACTGATCCCATCCGAATAGTGCTGATGGAACATGTCTAATTCGTGGATGACAGACCACACCCAAAGATCAGCTGACAGCTGCAGGAACGTTCTCAGTTCTTACACTGAAAACACCCTCTCTCTCTTCCTTCATCTCAGAAACAACAGCGTACCGATGACTTGCTTTCTGTCCTCACTCTTCCCTGCACATAAACTATGACGTGCCACTTGCTCTATACAAACTTTATTCAATCTCTGAAAGCATTCGGTTTGATTCGTCCCATGTGAGATTAGATAACTTCCAAACAGTCACATGCTAAACCTAAAAGCGGCGGTTTCGAGGCAGACTCTAGCTTTAAAATCAAGTATCTGCAGTCTGCCGTCCCTCCTGTTGCTGATGCGGTGTCTCTGGCTGTTTTGGGGTTTGCTGCAGAGAGAGAGAGAGAGGGAGGTAGTGTGCACTTCACCATCGACACACTCACTTCCTTCCCCAAACACATGAACACACTCTGCGCACAACTGCCAGAGGGAGGGAACAGAAAAATATTTAAGGGCCGACTCCACTGGACTGACAAACAACAGGCAGACATCTTGAACGCCAGAGACATGAAACATGTTATCACCTCGCAATATTTTTCAGAACCTCTCCCTACATTTAAGAGACAGCAAATGCAGATGATGATTTGATTTGATAATGCGTTTTTAGCTTCCCTATGTCTCATATTGTCTTATATTTTTGGATTATTCTTTTTAGAGCACACAAATCCGCTTGCTCTCTGCAGGCTGCACGGGTCAGGATATGAGTGTTTGTTTGCGCGCAGCAGACAGACAGAACACAGTGACAGTGCTTTTCAATTCACTCCAATTACATCCCACAGACAGACTCAATGCTTTGATTCCTTTTGTGTGTCCATGCGCCACACCGTCAGTCAGGATATTTCCACCTTCCAAAGTTCCCCATAGGATAATACAGTAAAGACTGATCATACATTACGGAAAATTGGACACAGATGCTCTCCTCAGCTCACACAGGGCACATTCTTGTGTTCCTTCTGCACTATTTTTCAATTGTTTGTCTGCTTGCACATGCGGTAGACGGATGTCTTTGGTCACTGCATTGTTTTTTAAGCATCTTACGACATGAGTGCCACATTAAGACATTGCGTAATGTTAAAAATAGTCAGCTAATGACACAGCAGATTGTTAATAGGAGATAATGTGAGTTTAAACAGTTCTAACTTTATATTACCCTTGTGAAAAAACACACTGTATCATATTTTTAAAAAGAGTACTTATGAAAGAAATTATACTATTTTGAAAGAAGTTTGACTTCCAAAATTCAGTTTAAATGCGGCTTCAAATGGCTCTAAATAATCCCAGCATCGCAGAGACGAGACAAGACAAGCATTTGAGTTTAAAAAGTGTATAAATTGTCATTTTGTTAAAAAAATTAACGATCTTTTCTCACTCGGCTGGGATCGTTTAGAGCCATTTGAAGCTGCATTTAAACTACATTTTTAAAGTTCAAACTGGGGGCACCATTGAAGTCCACTATATGGAGATAATTCCTGAAATGTTTTCCTCAAAAACATAATTTCTTTACGACTGAAGGAAGAAAGACATGAACATCTTGGATGACAAGGGGGTGATTTATCTGTAAATTTTTGTTCTGGAAGTGAACTTCTCCTTTAAGTGAAAAATGAATGTAATGTTTTTGGAGACTTTTTTGTTTGGACACAATTGCAATTAAATAAAAGTTTAAATTTAGTACAGTTTGAATTTATATTAAATACAATTCGCTGAACTTTATATTCGCTGAGTATTTTTGACCCACTTAAGTAAGTCCTCTTTCCTTTTTTTACATCTTTATATGAATTTTCTTAATTACTTATATTATTTTTTGAAATATGGTTAAACTATACTGCCAAGCATACTGACAAACATTTATAAAACATAAAATACACTTTAATGTAATTTCTATTACAACCTAATGTATGTCTATATTCAAATATACAGTTGAGGATCTGCAAAATGTTAATTGTGTTACCAAAACAGGTTCATACAAAATGCATGTTATTTTTTATTTAGTGATGACCTGAATAAGGTATTTCAAATAAAAAATAGTCCACAAGAGAAAATAATAGTTGAATTTATAAAACTGACCGTTCAAAAGTTTACATACACTTGATTCTTAATACTGTGTTGTTACCTGAATGATCCACAGCTGTGTTTGTTTGGTTGATTTTGTTCAGTGATAATTGTTCATGAGTCCCTTGTTTGTCCTGAACAGTTAAACTGTCCACTGTTCTTTAGAAAAATCCTTCAGGTCAAACAAATTCTTTGGTTTTTCAGCATTTTTGTGTATTTGAACCCTTTCCAACAATGACTGTATGGTTTTGAGATCTACTATTACAGAAGGTTCAAACACTCACTGATGCTCCAGAAGGAAACACAATGCATTAAGAGCCAGGGGGTGAAAACTTTTGGAATTTGAAGATCTGGGTAAATGTAACTTATTTTGTCTCATGGGAAACATGTAAGTACTGTATCTTCTGTAGCTTGTAAAGGGCAGTACTAAATGAAAAATATATGATATTTACAAAAAAATAGGAAAAATGTACACATCTTCATTCTGTTCAAAAGTTTTCACCCCTGGCTCTTAATGCATCGTGTTTCCTTCTGAAGCATCAGTGAGTATTTGAACCTTCTGTAATAGTTGCATATGAGTCACTCAGTTGTCCACAGTGTGAAAAGATGAATCTTAAAATCATACAGTCATTGTTGGAAAGGGTTCATATACACAAAAATGCTGAAAAACCACAGAAACCAAAGGATTTTTCTGAAGAACAGCAGGCAGCTTAACTGTTCAGGACAAACAAGGGACTCATAAATAACTATCACTTCTCCAACTATCAACTATCACAAAAAAAAAAAAAAAAAAAAAAACAGCTGTGGATCATTCAGGTAACAACACAGTATTAAGAATCAAGCGTATATAAACTTTTGAACGGGGTCATTTTTATAAATTCAACTCTTATTTCCTCTTGTGGACTATATGTAAATTTTTATGTGAAATATCTTACAGTACTAAATTAAAAATAACTTTGTATGATCCCTCTTATTTTGGTAAAATAATTAACATTTTGTAGATTCTGCAATGTGTATGTTAACTTTTGACCTCAACTGTATTTAAAATTATGCATTTGTAAAATGAAGATGCAATTAAAAATATATTTACTTTAGATGTAAATAATACAATACAGTTATAATCAGGTACTTTACATTGCTTTATTTGTCAACACATCAAAATAAGCAAACTTGAATTAAAGCACAAAAAAAGATTGTTAAAATATAATTCTTTAAAATGTACATTATTACAAAGTGCACTTTTTAAAAGTCTAACTAAGTGTGTTAAGACACACAGTTATGAAAGTTACTTAAGTGGCCTTTTTATTTAATTAATATTTTATTATCTGCAAGTACAGTATTTAAATATACTTTTTGATGTTCACTACAAGTGCACATTTAGTGCAATTAAGCACACTTCTGTTTTACAAGGCCATGACTGGATGAGCTGCATTGAAATTCACTGTAAAATGCTGATAACTACACGTCTGTAATTGGCAACATTTCAGTAAATGTTAACTTTATGATCTATGAAATATTGTAGAAACTATACATCTTAACAGATCCTACATTACTTGCTATTAAACAGAAATCAGGTATGACAATAAATGTCTTCAGAAGTAAAGCTAGTGATGAGATCAAACTGTCTGCAGACATGAGCTGCATCCTTTTCACTACATATTGAACTACAGGTATATACTTGCTTTATAAACGTTATAAAATTGTGACATTAGTTAAATGACATAGTTAACACTAACTTTGGCACCCTCTCATTTGCAATGTAAATGAAGTAGCAACAGATAATTTCTTCCATATTGTGACGTACGTTTGATATTTCCAGTCTACAATGCATTGGAACGTAGCCACTCTGTAAGGCCCTGTGCCAGTGACCTCTGACCCCAAACACACATCACCGCTGGAATCCAACCGCAGATAAACTGGCGGAGTGTAACGAGTATGTCAATATCACACACATAGTTCTGTGGGAAGGTCACGTTGAGCAGGAAAAGCACCCAGACAAATTGAGTCACTGTAGATTTTCCACCTCAGCAGCCGTCAGCACCTTTCACCCTCTTTCACACAAACACACACACATTTATCTCTGTCCCAAGTCCTCCATCAGTCAATAATTAGCATTTACGCACATTTTTGTGGCTTGTGTGCACTTACTGACCGTCTGTCTATTTTTATTTGATGGTGGAAACTTGTCACATGACACCTGCACGACTGTTCAAAAGTTTGGAATAATTAAGATATTTTGTTTTTAAAACTCTTTTGTTCACCACTGCTGTATTTATTTAATCAAAAATCCAGTAAAACTGGTAAAATTATGAAATATTATTGCAATTAAAAAAAAAACTGTTTTCTATTGTAATAGATGTTAAAATGTAATTTATTTCTGTGATGCAGTGCTGAATTTTCAGCATCATTACTCCAGTCTTCAGTGTCACATGATCCTATTCATTCTAATATGCTGCCTAAATTGTATCATTTATTATTGGAACTCATTAATAATGGTTCTTATTATTTTCAATGCTGAACATGTTTTTGCTGCTCTCGTGTAGCTATATACATCTTCTGTTTCCACCTTGTGGCTCTTTATGAACCCAAAACCCCTGTGATATTGAGAGGCACCTCCTTCTCCTGTCTGTCTGATGAGCGTATGATAACATTTATTTTCTGCCTGAAAATGCTTTCATTTTCTCCACTCACAGTGTGTGTGTGTGTTGTGGGGGTGGGGTAGTGTGAAGACCCCTCTCGTACAGGGCCCCCCTGACTCACCCAGACACCAAGCGTCTAGACCATATTCATGATCCATCTGTCTGAGAGAACGCTACGCTACCACCGTGGCCATTAGAATTGAAATCATTTTTGCTCCCCCCCCCCCCTCCCATCTCTCGTTTTGCCTCCTCTGCGTCTCTCTCGCTCGCTGTCTCTTTCTCGACACGAAAATCAGCACTCCTCAGCCTCTGAAAATTCAATCACGGCGCACACAGGTGTCTCTAAAATAGCAGCCAGCCGCAGACGCTTTCATTAACATGCGGCCCAGACTGCTAAATATTTTAAGTGCAGCAGTTGGACTTGTTCCATCGGTAAAGAGTGGCCCTTGTTCAGCAGACAGCAGGGAAAAAATAGAAAAAAGCATGTTAAATAAAGCACACAAAACTGAGCGATCCTAACGTGGGGAGTGTTCATGAAGAGATGGCTCCTGGGGAAGGACAAGGAGAAAAAAGAGGGAGGAAATGGACACGGCCAATAAAAGCTAAGCTGTAAAACAGTTATGTTGGTTGAAAACTTTGTTAAACAAATGTACACTCTAAAAAATGCTGGGTTATGTTTTTTTATTTTTGGGTTCAGCCTGTTGGGTCATTTTATTGGGTTGTTTTTCATATTTTTACCCAGATGCTGGGCTATTTTTTTTTTAACCCAAATGCTGAGTTCAACTTACTGGGTAACTGTATTGGGTTATTTTTTATCATTTTTTACCCAGGTGTGGGGTAGTTTTTCTGTAACTAAGTTGCTGGGTCATTTTTAACGCTGGGTTATTTTTTTCTACCCAACCGCTGGTTTAAGTCTGTCAATGACGAAACAACCAGCGTTGCCAAGTGCTACTTTAACACTGTTGAATTGACCTCAACAACGTCATATTTAGCCCCTGAAATGCGAATTTGCCAGGGGAACCCAGTCAAAAAAACGTGTATTTTATCCCCCAAAATGCGATTTTTCAAGGGGGAACCCCCCTCGAAACGCCATTGAGCTATTTTTGGGCTAGTTTTGAGTGGCAATTGGGCGGGTTTTGTTGTGAAAACATGGCAACCCTGGAAACAACCCAACTGCTGAGTTAAAGGGGTCATCGGATGCCCACAAGTTGATATGATTCTTTAGGGTCTTAAAAAAAGTCTATAATATACTTTGGTTAAAAATTCTCATTGGTAGTGTAAAACAACACCCTTTTTACCTTGTCAAAATCAGCTTTGCAAAAAATCATCTCATTCTGGTCGAGGCTGCTTTAAATGCAAATGAGCTCTACTCGCCCCGCCCCTCTCTTCTCTCTGTGGAGTGACGAGCCTGTTTACTTTAGCCACGTTTAGCCGCATTTAGCCACTAAACTTGCCAACTAGCACATTACAAGGAAAGGCGATTGCAAAGATTCATTAAAAAAAACCTTACACTCACTTCTGCTGTAAGTGAAGCTGGATCACGAATGATTCGCACGAACATAGACGGATATATGTAGCGGGAGGAGCATTCCCTTCACAAACAAATGTAATCCACTGCATCTTCAGTGGCTCAGATGTCGGGAGTAAATGACGACCACTATGTTCATTATTACATCCAGAAACACAACACCTCAATCACTCAATTCTTGTCTAACTTACATCCCTGCTCCGGCATCAAAACATGGAGGCTGGACTGTTACAACTGATCTAAGGTAAGACGTTCATGTCAATCAACTATCACGGGAGTGACCTCTGTCAGTGTGACAGAGAATTGCTCGATTTGAAAAAGGGAATATTATTTTTACAGATTAATTAAAAACCACTGCATGGATTTTTATCATTATAAGGTAGATTTGTACATACACTGCCAACACACATTAATGTTCAAACAATATATAAACCTGAACTTAGCATCCGATGATACCTTTAAAGTCATAGGAGCGCGGGCATTTTGAGTTCTCTACAAGAGAGAGCGGTTCTCAGTGCCATCGATTTGGTGCACTTCTTCAGCGAAACAAAGGTTTGTATACATTTTATTTCATTTATAAAGTCTTTACTGTGCTGTAAATTGTATTATTTTACGCAATGCAACATAAGCACGAGATGTCAGTCAGCTGCGTCAGCAGCGTTCGCATGATAAAAACACCTTTTGCCTTGCATAAAATAAAAGGATTTTATTCGTTATTGTACTGAGATTAATTTATTTTGATGTTAAAATATGTTCTCTAATGTCAGTACTGTTGGGCACATTTTGGAGTCGGTCACGGCATCTTTCAGCTAAGAGTGAAACGCGAGGCCATTACCCTGGCGAACAGCAGCCCTTAACCGGCTCAGATTTTGGCGACACACCAGCATGAGAATTAGCGTTTTTTCGGTAAAAAGCGATTACAGGGAACGGTTGAATAGATTGAAATTAAAATGCTACTTTTATGTTACATTTTTTATGTCTAAAATGCTTGTTAAACAAGTTTAAATGTATGTAATATTGTAAACTACGCTGTACTCATCCAAATAATTTCAGTTTGTCTTGTATTTTGTCCATGTGTTCCTGCTTAATAATAAATGTTCATCTTTTGATTATTGCTGTTGCCTCTAATAATTCTGTGTGTGTTTTTTATAAGTTCCAGTCCATTTTAAGCCAGCAATAAAACAATTTTTAAACAGTAGTTGACTTAAAATAACCCAGCATGTTTGGTAAAAAACATTTAACCCAACCAACTGGGTAAAAATAAACCAGCATGTGTTCTGTCCAATATTTACTCAGCGCTGGGTTGCCAAATAACCCAAGTTGGGCTGTTTTTAACGCAGCATTTTTTTAGAGTGTAATAACAACTTTAATTTTTCCCTGTTCATCTGAAATTTAGTCATCATCTATAATATAAAGATATAGATGAGTTTGTTCAGAACAGATTTGAAGAAATGTAGCATTACATCACTTTCTCATAAATGGATCCTCTGTGGTGAATGGGTGCCGTCAGAGAGTCCAAACTGTTGATAAAAACATCAAAATAATCCACAAGTAATCCACACCACTTCAGTCAATCAGTTAACATCTTGTGAGGTGAAAACTGCATGCTTACAACAAATTCATCATTAAGATGCCTTTTGCCTCCGGCTAAAATATATAAACAGTTTAACTTTAAACAGTTTTCGATTTTGTTTTTTCACCTTTAATTGATGGACTGGAGTGGTGTGGATTACTTGTGGATTATTGTGATATTTTTATCAGCTGTTTGAACTCTCATTCTGACGGCACCCATTCACTACAGAGGATACATTGGTGAGCAAGTCATGTAATGCTACATTTCTCCAAATCTGTTCCCATGAAGAAACAAACTCATCTACATCTTTCAAGAAGAGTCAACGCCTTCCAAAGACATAAATGACAGAGGCGATGTGACTAAGTGAAGCAGAGCTCAATATAATATGGAGTGGACAGCACTGCTGAATAAAAACCAACTAATTCCACTCAGTCCTAAAATGAACCTTGAGGACATTTGTTGAAGTTTAAAAGAGTTAGCCGTCTGTCTGGATGTTTTCATGTTAACTGGCCTTGTAAGATGATTGACATTAAACAAGAAAGAGAGAGAGAGAAAGTGTGTGTGTGTGAAGAGAGAGCTAAAGCACACAAATTTATCTATGAACAGTGTCCACATGCAAACACAGATTCACACGCCTATGAGCACGCATTCATGCACAGGATGGCAAGGGAAGGTCATACAAACAACTACGCAAAACGATTCAGTACAAGCCCCTGTTAAAAAAACACAAACGCAGTGTGCTAGTTAAGGAAAAAGCGACAAAAAATTCAACCTTCGACAACAACCAGTTTAATACTGATGCTAACAGAGTCAACTTTCTGTTTTTCTAAATATATTAAGCAGCACAAACATGTTTTTAACATTGCAAATAATAAGAGTAATGTTGCTGAAAATTCAGCTTTGTTGTCACAGAAATAAATAGCATTTAAATATATATATATATATATATACATATATACATTGAACTTGTTTATATATATATATATATATATATATATATATATATATATATATATACTTTGAACTGTATTTTCTGTAAAAAAAAAAAAAATGCAAAAACTTTTGAAGAGTAGTGTACATTTTACTGTTTTATTCATAAAATTCAAGAATTTCCATTTTATAAAATAATAAAAGTGACTACAAAATAATAAAAAAAAAAACAATAGTTGAGTCAACTTAATTTGTTACCCTGCTGCCTTAAAATTTTAAGTTCAGTCAACTCAAATAAGTTTAGTCAGCTTGAAATGTACTAAGTGACAACTTAGATATTTGAGTTGACTAAACAAAAAAATTTGTTTGTTAAACTTGAAAATTGGGCAAGTTACCCAGCTGCCTTAAAATGTTAAGTTGAATCAACTCAAATATTGCTGCCTTTGATAAATTATATTAATCAAATGATATTTGATGTTAAACATCATCTTTAAGTTTAAAGATCTTTGCAACCCAAATAATGTTGTTTCATATGAATATTTAATTTAATCACAGTTTAGTAGTCTCTTAAACGTTGACATGCTTATAGGAGGGAATGTGTGTGTTCTAGCACATTTTGGCCTCTGACTTGCTAACTGTTAGTTTGTGGTTTGGTAACTGGTTTGGTGGTTATTTCAAATGCTCCACTGCAACCTTTAGCTTATATTAAAAAAAAAAAAAAGTTTGCACACAATGTGCAGTTTATATTACGTACTTCAATCTGTACACTGCTTGATGGAGAGCATTAAGCAAACTGTGGAGTAATATTTGATTAAACCAGAATACTTAACAGATGATTTGATTATCTGAACAGTTAGTTGCAGCCGTAATGTACTTCCAACTCTCAAATCTGATTGGATATGCCAGTTTCATTGTAAAACAGCTAACACACATCACCTTAAATTCTGTTTTAATGCGCCAAGTCAACATATCTGCAAAATCATCTACAGTTATGCTAATGAACTGTACTCCTCAGCAGAAGAATCGTTCTCATACTTGCACTCAGTATGTTTCTAGCATAACTGTGGTAGGATAACTGCACCACACGGCATTTGTGGCATAATGCTGTATGAAATATCAATAAAACAGGATGGATCAGCAAAGATAATAGTAGAGAAAACACAGCAAAGAGATCTGGGTAACACCACAAACCTAAGTACATTTCTCAGTAGTGTAACAGCAGTTCAGCTGTTTTCAAAACAGCGCAGCTTTTCCAGTAACAAGCTATTTTTTCCAACAAGTAAGTGTTATATTGCTGTTTTTATGTCACATTTATAATGCACACCCGGCCTTGCAACGGATTGTGATGTTAATCAAATGCAGTCTAGTAGACTGTCGCTCTCCAGTTGCATTGAGGGTTAGAAATTAACTTTTCCTTTCAGCCTTAAAGGCAATTTTTATAATTACCTCATTTAAAACAAATGCAAATTTATATCTTACAATTTAGTCTTTTTTTCTCATAATTATGACTTTTTTCTCCAAACTGCAAGTTTATATCTGACAATTCTGACAGCTTTTCTCAGAATTGTGTGATATAAACTCACATTTCTGACTTTTTTTCTTGTAATTGTAAATTTATATCTCACAATTCGGACTTCTTTTCTCAGAACTTTGAGATATAAACTTGCAATTGGGAGTAACAAGTCCAAATTCTGAGGAAAAAACTAGGGCTACTTGCAATTGTTTGTTCATATCTGACAGTTCTGACTTCATGACACACAACTGCAAGTTTATCTTAAAATTTTGATTTTGTTCAGATTTTTGCAATTCAGATTTTTTTTTACAGAACTGTAATATAAACTTGCAATTCTGACTTTTTCTCATAACTGCACATTTATATTTTTGACTTCTTTTCTCAGAATTGTGAGATACAAACTCTCAATTGAGAGATATAAAGTCAAATTCTGAGGGAAAACAAAAACAATTTCTTACAATTGCATGTTTATATTTCACAATTTTAACTTTATTTCTTTAGTTTAAATCTTCATTGTTTAAATTCATTGTTTACCTGGGTCTTTAGTCTATGATTAGTTCACCTCACCTCTTATCTGACAAGTTTTGAGTCGTTCGTTCATCCCGTGACAGCCCTATAAGATGAACGACTCGAAAAACCTGAAAACTTGAAACGGGTGAACTAATTCCAGTACAGAACCTAATAGGATGTTGCGCATGCGCGACTGAACAAATCACTCCCCGAGACGACTCGTTCTTCCCGAGTCACATTAAAGATTCGTTCAAAATGAACAAATCGTTAAAGAACACGCATTCCAGAACTTGTGCTACACAAGCTTTTGTACTTAAAAAGTATACAAATTTTTATTTTTCGATCAAAAATGACCGATCGTTTTGCTAGATAAGACCCTTCTTCCTCAGCTGGGATCGTTTAGAGCCATCTGAAGCTGCATTTAAACTACATTTTGGAAGTTCAAAATCAGGGGCACAATTGAAGTCCATTATATGAAGAAAAATCCTGAAATGTTTTCCTCAAAAACCATAATTTCTTTACGACTGAAGGCAGAAAGAAATGAACATCTTGGATGACAAGGGGGTGAGTAAATTATTTGTAAATTGTTGTTCTGGAAGTGGACTTCTCCTTTAAAGACACTAAATCAGCTAATATATGCAGCTACTTTTGGTTTTACTTTTTCTAAAGAGTAGTTTGAATGGACTGGAGGCCAGTAGTTTTCTACAGTAGCTTCTCCAACACTGATGCAATATCAGCTGTCAGAGATGCAAAAAACACTTTTTTTACAATTGCATGTTTATATTTCACAATTTAAACTTTATTTCTCAGAATTTTTCACTACTGCTAGAAAAAAATGTCAGAATTGCAACAATTAAACTCAAAAATTAAAGTTTACATCATACAATTCTAAGAAGAAAGTCAGAAATGTGAGAAAAAAGTCAGAATTGCTAAAAATTGCTTTTTTTTCAGTGGCAGAAACGAGCTTCCATCGCAAAATGATGCTCTTATTTAAATCAAATCTGCACTTCATTGTTTATGATGAGAGAATTTGCGTGTGTGCAGAATTTAGTCAGTGAGTGCGAACAAAAATTAAAACAAAACTAACACCTCTGATTGGCCGTTTATAAGCTCAACAGAAACGTATATGATTGGTTAGAAGGCTTAATGCTGCTAAAAACAACAAGTAAAAAAGGAATCTGATGCAACGTGCACAGGTCTAACTGTTATTCTATGAACTGACACTTCTCACATCTCATTTTAATTGCAACAGCCATGATACATTTTGTTTAATTATGCAGGGGCAATTTTTGCCCCTTTATTTTGAATTCGTGGGGGATTTTTGTTCATTTTTGCCACAAGCCCCCATTGATTTCCAACCCTGGTTTGGACAGTCATCTTAACATAGTGGTTCAAAAAAAGAAACATTGAGTCACTTGTATGTAGTGAAGTAAAAACACTGCAGATACTAGCACCGTTTTCAATTCAGGTGTATAAATTAGGGTAGATTACACTTGTTTCAGTCCTCTAATGATTACTAAATTTAAAGACAGTAAATCACCAAAAATTCCTTCAGTGTACGCAGCTACTTTTGGTTATACTTTTTCTAAAGGGTAGTTTGACTGGAGGCGAGTAGTTTTCTACAGTAGCTTCTCCAACACTGATGCAATATCAGCTGTCAGAGATGCAGATGTGGCGTTGAGACAGAGGTGGGCGGATGGACTTACACTGGATGGTGTCTGGAGGTGGAGGTACAGCAGCAGGACAGTGTTCCTCATCACTGTTGTCTCCACATTCATTCAGATGATTGCAAATCAGCGAGAGAAGTTTCAGACATCTGCCATTGGTGCAGTGGAACTTGCACTCTGCAGTAAGACAAAGAGAGAAACACGTCTTCAAGGGTGGATGGTTAAGATTGTTATGACACAATGCGGCACTATTATACAACTGAAGGCATCACATACCAGACAGACTGAATAATTAAGCATATGCAGGTTGATGCAATGCACCACATGCAGGAAAATAACAATTACAACTTAGCTTTGGGTGGAGTGCTGAGATGAAGAGATATTTCAAAACTTTATAGAGCATGAGAAGCATTTCTACCCAGTTGCTCTAAGACTAGTCTAAACCTCAGACGGTACACCCATAGACCCTTCACGGGCCGTCTGATGGATATTGCACACAGAAATGGCAACAGCTGGCTAAAACCGCAAGCTCCAATCTGATTGGCTGGCTTCCAAACAATTTATGTTATCCAGAGTGCACAGGTTTTTAATCAGTCAGTCAGTCAGTCAGCTTGCTGATGTGGTGTCATCCATTACAGATTAGTGTTTCCAAAATATCATGTAAACAAACTGCGGCTGGTTGGTTCATATGTCAGTCAGACATTCTCTTCCTGTCTAAGTGAGTGGTTCTTTGGCTGAATAAACAGCAAAGTAGACCAGACTTTATGCTGAAAGTCAGAAGTCTGGCTCTGTAAGATGCGATGCAGAATCATAAACACCATGTTAATATAAGCACAACATGTGTGCTAATGTGTTGCTGACAGAGTTTGATGACAATTAATTAAGAAATATAAGCTAGTGCATGTTTGCTTTATTAATCATTAATCATATAAATCATTTTCTAACTTCTACTGTCAGCACAACATTAAAAATTAATATTGTAAATAATGTGATGGATAAATCTATAGCAATGTAAATATTAAAAAATACAATCAAAATAGTCTTTATGGCTTGTGCACTATTATTTAATTATATAAATATACTGTTATAGTATTTAATAATATGAATCAGTCTTTATTTTTTTACATTTTCCATTATTTTTAGTTTGATTTAAGTTTTAGTCATTTTTATATACGCTTTTTTTCTATTTATCTTTTTTTAGTTCATTTTAACTTCATTTTTAGTTTTAGCAATTGTAATACTTTAACTTACGTCAGGGCAGATAATTATTGTTTGATGAAATGAAAATATCAAAAAATCATTTGATGAAATGAAAATAAATATTGTAAATAATATGATGGATAAATCTGTGGCAATGTTAATATTAAACAAATATATTAAACTAGTCTTTATGACTTGTGCATTATATTACGCACTTTATATGGTGATCTACTGTTATTTTAGTATAATTTATGCAATCATAGTGTTATACTGTTTAGTATGACAATATGAAGTATTTAACAATATGAATTAGCCTTTTTTTATATTTTCAGTTTTAATTTTAGTTTATGTTTTAGTATTTCTGGTACATGCCATAGCCATTTTTATTTTAAATCTGCTTGTTTTATATAGCTGCCAACTTTTCTCTCTCTTTTTTTATTTTTAATTTTAGTAATTGTAATACTTCAAAATAAATGCATTTTCAAATATATATATATGTAAAAAAACACAATTTGTTAAGTCAGCTTAAAATAATTTGTTACCCTGCTGCCTTAAAATTTTAAGTTCAGTCAACTAAAATAAGTTTAGTCAACTTGAAATGTTAAGTCGTACTAAGTAACAACTTAGATCTTTGTGTTTGCTAAACTTAACAGATGAGTAAGTAACCCAGCTGCCTTAAAATTTTAAGTTGATTCAACTCAAATATCTAAGTTGTCACTTAGTATAATTTAACATTTCAAGTTGAATAAACTTTTTTTGAGTTGACTGAACTTAAAATTTTAAGGTAGCCAGGTTACAAATTATTTTAAGTTGACTCCACAAATTGTTTTTTTACAGTTTAGGCTTAAGCCCTGTCTGTGAAACCAGGGGAACAAGTCATCATAAGTTGTAAATCATGGTACTTTTACGGTGCTTTTTTATTCTTTATGAAAGAATGTGCATTGATTGTATGGAAAAGAGAAGCTCAGACATTTCCTTTTGTGAAATCACATGTTTGGAAGAACATTTCTGGGTGAACTGTTTCTTTAAGGAATAGATCAACACCACTGAAAAGATAAAATGTAAGATTAAATAAAGACAAAAATGTTATTTAATTGTAAAAGTCATCTTAATTTCTCCCTCTAATTTAATAACAAAAGAGCTTTGTCAGTCAGGTGCACTAAAAAGATCCCAAGGAAGGGAACATATGAGGTAGTTGTTCAGCAGGCTGCTGTGAATAAAAGAGGTCAGGGATGTTGTGCTGGGGTTTTACGGGTCTCTAATCTACCCAGACTCACGATGCGTGACCTGATGCCGCACCCGATGACATAACATCTACCATAAAACATTCACTCCAGAGCCATTACAGCGGGGCAGGATTTCTGTGAGCCTGTATCAGGCAGTTCTCCGGGCCGCTGTCTCGTCTGTGGCGTTAATCGCAGATTTGATCACCAGCAGGGGAAATGAGACACCATGTTTGAGACGCCAGTCTCTACACAACGCCCAAACAAACTCAAACACACTCGTGCGTCTGCTTGAGCACAGACAACTATCTGTCTGTCCCGAGCAGACAGCTAGGCGTGTCACTCAATTTCAGGATGATCTAGAAATGTAGCACAAAATCTGAGCCATGCAGACATTGCTGATTTTTTACAATTTCTAAACAAATTGTGTTCAGAAAATTCACTGACATAATGCTAGGGTGCTTGGGTTCATGGCTTTCAAATCTCTGAAAGAGATTTTTTTTTTTTTTTTTTGTTGTTTTGTTTTTTTGAGGCACTTGAAGCAAATTAAACATACATGAATAGAACTGCATTCTCACAGAATTTATGTATATTCTCTAGATATTTTAGTTATATACAAATATTAACAAAGACTGCCTCATCTTTTTATTTTCTTGTCAGTCCAATATTGTGCCATCTCAGATTCATGTCTAAGTAGGTGGACTTTATGCCGCCACTCAGATGTTTCAATGTAAGTATATCTGATTTTTCCCCCATTTATTCACCTACCAGATTAAAAACATCAGTGCTTTTCAGAATACATATTGTTTTAAAAGCAGTTTCACAGAAAATCATGACGTTAATGTTTACAGTATCTTAATATCTTCCTGCCTTATTATTGCATTTAGCAGATTAATGCTGGGAAATAATATAGTTTATATTTTGCGATGAAACAAGCAATCACAATTGCACATTTACAGAGTAAATAAAGAAATAAAAAGATTTTGTAAACAAAACAAAGATTAGTAGAGTAAATTTTATAAGAAAATACTATTTCAGACTTTCAAAAATTTCATGTTTATTTAAAGTGTTACTTGCTGTTTCTTTGTTAAAATTTGTTAAATTTACAGTTTCTTAGTAAAAATTGTTTTGAAGTAACATTTCTTTTAGTTTATGTATATTAAGTTGAACATAATAATATATACAAGTTTATATTAAGAGCTGGGAGATGATATAAGCCTACATTTATCAACAAAATAAAACAAACAAACATGCAGTAGAGATTTTACGTGCATAAAGCAATACATATATACTGTAACAAAATCTATAAAGTCCCAACTGCATGGATTCCTTCAGTTACTTCAGTTATTTTTAAGTAATTTACTTTAATGTGTCAGGAGATAATGAAAAGTGACTGCCTTGTTGAGTGAGGCATTGCATTATTTAGTCAAATGATTCATTCAACGACGCAAATTGATTATATGAAGTGAATCATTGCACCGTTCACTCAACTGATTTGTTCAAAAACACTTATTCATTCATGAAACAAGACAAAAGGGTCTTTGTGCATGAATAATTAAATATTGCACTAAGCAATTTAATTAAAAAAAACATTCTTCAAGGAACAAACAAGGATGCTCTATGAATGAATCATTGAATCGTTTAAATGACTAATTAAATAGTTAACTCAAACAATTTGATTAAAAAACACTCATTCAAAGAACAAACAACAATTGTCTGAGTGAATCATTAATAGTGAATAAGTGTTCCCTATTCTAAAGTGTTACTGAAAATGGATATGGTGATTTCTATTTCATACTGACTTTTACCAGGCCTTTCGACCACTGGTTAAAGGCTTAACTAAGTAAGCTATTTAGGTTTACTTTTGTAGTTCTGTTCTTGGTTCTTTTGGTCTGTACCATAAAATAAACTGCCACATTTACTACAGGTTCGCTTAGTGTTCATACTCTCATTTTTAACACCATACCTAAAGAAACAAAATAGAAGGCGTAAGGAGACGGTCACAACCTGACACAGCTTTTATGATGCATATTTTATGAGCTTACTGAACATTCAAAACAATGCTGTGTGCAGAGCCAAATGTGCTTGTTGCATGTGTGTTGTAACCAGCTGATAACACAAAGAGCTTATAAAATATGTAAAGGAGTCAAAAAAGTGGCAGGGATTCTTGCATTGCACATAGAGATACGCTGTAAGGAGAATGTAATAGGCAGCATAGTCCTACATATGACCAGAAGAACCAGGTATGTTTTATTAGTCATGCAGAATAAGCCATTAATATGTGCTTTATAAATACTAATAAACAGCCAATATGTTATGCATGCTAATAAGCAACTAGTTAATAGTGAATAGTGTTCCCTCATGTAAAGTGCTGCTGTTTTTCTTGTTGAAAATCCTGTTTGACTTTATGGTCACATTATGGAAATTAAATGCATTTTAAATGCTGTTTCATGATGGCAAGTGGAAAATTAAGATGAAAAAGACAACAAGCCGCAGTCGTGAACAGCTGACACACTTGGCCTGAACTTCCCAGCGGACTCCAAATCCCAGGTGTGGGTTAAATTTAGGCACTGAGGCTTCTCTCACACCCATCCATCCCATGATTTCCACCGGCCGACCGGCCGCACACAGATGGCCTTGTCTGACTGCTTCAGGGGAACGGAGGGCAGGTGACATCAACAGCCGGACCAGGGAGGAGAACCCAGACACGCAGGGTGGTTCGAGGTCTTATCAGGGTCGGATGAGTCATGAGAATGGCAGGCGAGTGTGCGACAAGCGGCCGATGACACGGAGAGCGGTCAGAGAGCATCAGTTTGGTTGAGCAGACAGGGGAAGTGAGCGAGAGAGAGTGTCTTGCTCTACTGGATCAGACACACCGATAAATATACTAAACAACAGTCTAAAGCCCTGTTCACACTAAGGATAGTAACTATAACGATGAAGATATAGTTTAAAAATCATTCTAAACTTAATAGAATAGCAAAGTCAACACCATAGCTATAATAATAACAACACAGAGGAACGTTATCGTTGGAATCACTTTCAGAATGACTTTTTCCAGCTGCCAAATAATCAAAGAATTGACAGCCAGTCACATTCCATCCTGCTTTAAAAAGCTTAAGCATTTAAAGAAGCAGACAACAAAACGGGTCAAACGAATCATTTGAGTAAATGATTCAGTGATTCACTCATTGTTTTGTTTCTTGAATGAATTGGTGATTTTAAATGAATCATTTGAATGATTCAATGATTCACGCATAGACCATCCTTGTTTGTTCCCTAATGTTTTTTTTTTTTTTTAAATCAAAACACTTGAGTGAACTATTTAGTCATTTGAACAATTCAGTGATTCACTTATTGAGAACCATTGTTTGTTTTCTGAGCGAATAAGTGTTTTTAAATTGAATCGGTTGAGTGAACTATTTGATTAGTCATTTAAGCGATTTAATGATTCACTCAGACCACTGTTGTTTGTTCTGTGAATGAATGAGTGTTTTTCTAATTGAATTGCATAGTGAACTATTTAATTAGTCATTTGAACAATTTAACTATGACTTTTTTCCTCAATAAATTCCTAATTTGCTGCTTATTAATAGTTAGTAAGGTAGTTGTTAAAAGAGAAGTCCACTTCCAGAACAACAATTTACAGATAATGTACTCACCCCCTTGTCATCCAAGATGTCCATGACTTTCTTTGTTTTCTTTAAGTATTTCAATTGTATTATTTTTATGAAAATAACCGATCGTTTCGCTAGATAAGACCCTTCTTTCTCGGCTGGGATTGTTTACAACCGCATTTGGGATTGTTTAAACTGGAAGTTCAAAATCGGGGCACTATATCAGTCCATTACATGGAGAAAAATCCTGAAATGTTTTCCTCAAAAAACATAATTTCTTTACAACTGAAGAAAGAAAGACATGAACATCTTGGATGACAAGGGGGTGAGTACATTATCTGTAAATTGTTGTTCTGAAGTGGACTTCTCCTTTAAGTTTAGGTATTGGGTAGAATTAGAGATGTAGAATAAGGTCATGTAGAATAAGGCATTAATATGTGCTCAATTAGTACTAATAAAATGGCTAATATTCTAGTAATATGCATGCTAATAAGCAACTAGTTAAGAGACTGTAAAATAAAGTGTTACCCAGTTTTCAAAGTGCATCTTATTGTGAACAATTCATGCATGTTTATTTTATTTTATTTATTTATTTTTTAATTTGTAGTGTTTAATCAAAGTGTAAATGTCATGGATCTTCCTGTGAAATGTCAAATTTCTCTCGTTGACGATTCTCTCTGATTACATTGCAACTTTAATATCAACGGAAAAGCAAAGCAAAGCAAAAAAAAAACAAAAAAAAAAACAAAAAAAACAGGAAGTCATTTCAGAGCAAGTAATACATTTTGATAAAGATAAACATGAATGTGCATTATTAAAAGAACTTATTTATTATTAATGAGGTCACACTTCAGAAACAATGAACTAACTGTTAATTAACTACAACATGTGCCTCAATAAACTCCTAACTTGCTGATTATTAATAGTTAGTTGTAGTAAGGTAGTTGTTAAGTTTAGTTATGGGATCAGATTAAGAGATCTAAAATATGGTCATGCATTATTACTATTAGGTGATTTGTGACCCTGGACCACAAAATAAGGGTCAATTTTTTAAAATTGAGATTTATACATTACCTGAAAGCTGAAAAAAATAAGCTCTCCATTTATGTTTGGTTCGTTAGGATAGGACATTTGGCCAAGATACAACTATTTGAAAATCTGGAATCTGAGGTTGCAAAAAATCTAAATTTTGAGAAAATTGCTTTTTAAGTTGTCCAAATGAAGTTCTTAGCAATGCATATTACTAATCAGAAATTAAGTTTTGATATATTTACAGTAGGAAATTCACAAAATATCTTTATGGAACATGATCTTAATATCCTACTGATTTTTGGCATAAAAGAAAAATCGATAATTTTGACCCATACAATGTATTGTTGGCTATTGCTACAGATACCCATGCTACTTATGACTGGTTTTGTGGTCCAAGGTCACATTTGGTTAAAAAACATTTTTTGTTATGCTGGTAGAAAGTCTCTTCTTCTTAAGTGTATTTATATCATCAGTGGAAGGTGTAGGACCATAAAATGTTCATTCAATCACACTTCTCGGTCCGAGGGCTACGATAGGCTGTCCTACCTGCCTGTCACTGTATGTATTTGCATACCTCCCTGTTCGCACAGACATGATACGTCATTACATTACGCTATTGCAGACCAAGCGATGGCATGCAACTCCATGGCAACTTCTATAATGCAGTATGTCTAGTAACTGTAGCATTATCAAATGGA
Organism: Labeo rohita; assembly: GCF_022985175.1. Lineage (NCBI taxonomy): Eukaryota > Metazoa > Chordata > Actinopteri > Cypriniformes > Cyprinidae > Labeo > Labeo rohita. Next base: position 4,302,586 of record NC_066887.1, read on the forward strand.
AAATAATGACTGTTTACAAACAGGTTTCTGCCGGTGGTTGGACAAACAGCTAGTCCCGCCCTCAAATCCAATCACTGCTTGAGACAAAGTTGCAATGTAATGCTGGACAGGATCCTTAAACAAACAAAGCAATGTTTTGATAACGCAACAGAGCTGCAGAGTTTAGAAATCAACCTGCAAACGGCTTACCGATAGTTGCCTCTACATGTTAAACTGGCATAGGAGAAAGTCGAAAGAAACCACACACACATACACACACCACCTTTAAAAAATACATATCAATTTATTAGTTGTGGGTATTTTGCTTCTTAAAATGGATTGATACCTTTCCATCTAGTTTTGGATAGCACATCTTGTTGTATTACACAAGTCTTGTGTACTTCTCCGCTGGATTTCTCCTCCAAGGCTGCGAAATGAGTTTTGTTCTTAATACCTTTAATCTTATTTGGCCCTCGTCTCCCACACATCACGCTATATCTTTTGTCACTTTCAACACTCCCCTCCCTGTCTTTCTCCCTCAGTCTGTGTCTGTCGCCGCCTCCAGGTCTTGGCTCCTTTATTAAGAAAAGAAAATAAGAGCGAGGAAGCCTGCGAAATTTTCTGCGCCAAATTCCCCAGCACATTGAGGGGGAGCGGTGTGTGTCGTGGTGAGAAGCGAATGACCTCCGCCGGCTGAGCTCGGATAATTAAGTGTGCATGCATAGCAGAATCGAGTCAAAAAGTGCGAGACGGAGCAGCCGTCGCAATATGTTCTCACTTTATTAACATTTCTGAGTAAAATGTAAAACAGACAAGGGCTAGACGCTGTACTACATATAGCTGGTGTGATGGTCTTTTTTTAAAGTTGAAAACTATTAAGCTAATTTTGAAAAGCCTGTGACTTAAAGTGCCAGATTTCAAGTGCATGCATTAGACTGGAGCTTATAAACAGGTCAGTCCACCGCCACGGCTCGAAACCTAAAACAAGCACAGCTAACCAGAGTTTAACCTTGCGGATATCGATTGTTTTCGCTCTCCCCCATCCCACTTGTTTAGTACCACCGTATTCCCCGTCATTCAGCCCACTTTAAACTCCCCCAATCTATCCGAACCTACCCTACGCAAACCTGTGTGCTGTGGGCTCACAAAATGACGGGAATCAATTTGGAAGCTGTCCACACTCAAAACGCCTCTGCCATGAAACACCAACACAATTCCTACTCCACAAAGACTACAGTATATGTGTGTGTGTGTGTGTGTGTGTGTGTGTGTGTGTGTGTGGTGTGAAGTGAGTGAGCGAGCACAAGCATCAAAACTGAGTAGCTTCGGTCTCTGTTGCTAGGCAAAATCATGAGCAAATGAAATCAAATCATATCATATCAGCACAAAAACAGTGGCAGCATACATCTCTTTGATTGGGATAAAATGAACTTAAATAGATATTAAATGCTAAGCTTAGCCTTGACTAATCAATGCTACAGACATACATACATTATTATTTATAGTATTTGTCTATTATTACATTGACTAGGCAATGTGTGTCTCTCTGACATGTTTTAAAGCAATAAACCACGGTCATTTTTGTATTTAAGTTAAACTTAAAGGGAACCCCGTAGTAAGACTTGTTTGGCTTAATATGCATATGTGATGTTTCTTACTAAAATATGTGGTCGAAAACTCATAAAAGATTTACGTTATTTAAAAAACATTGTTTTATACACATTTTGGACTATGGAGGCACCATTATTTCTATGATGAGAAATAGTTGCACTCGGTGATCTACTGTCGCAACACAACTCGGAAAATAAAATACAGATATGATGATCAGAGCTACTGAAAGAGCTTATAGGTGGCGATGGATATAAATGCAGGCTTAAAGGCACAATATGTACGTTTTCGCCACTAGAGGTCGCATTTTCAAAACAATAACAGAGGAGAAGCTTGATGACGCAATGACGGTGTCACACCCAGTGGACCGCACACCACGACGTGACAGAAGAACCGACCCTAAACAAAGATGTTCTGGGCTGAGGAATTCCTGTTCAACATCCAGCAGGCGAAGAGGCCGTTGGAACAATACGTGGAGGAATTCCTGAGCGTGTTACACCTGGTGAGTTGGAGTGACGCCACGATTAACGCGTGTTTTTAGATGGGGCTAAACGATGACAAATTGTTCTGTTCTATAACTCCTGACGATTGCCGCAAACCGGTTGCAGAATTCATCAACTATGTCCTTGCTCTTTGTCATTCCAATTTCTATGTTGATGTGAAAGATTCTAATCTTCCCCCCATCTGTAAACACGCAGCTGCTCCAGCTCACCACCAGCCAGCGTCCTCCACGTGCTGCTCCAACGAGCTCACTCCCTCCAGTCCTCCCTCGCTCACCTCAGTTCTCCATAGCTCCTCCCTCATCCTCAGCCCAGAACCCGCGGCCAGCTCACGGACTCCGGCATCGGCCAGCTCAGGGACTCGGGCCGCGGCTCGCTCACAGACTCCAGCATCAGCCAGCTCACGGACTCCAGCCACGCCCCCGCGATCTGGATTACCGGCTGCAAATATGGCAAGCCATATTAATATTAAGGACATTATGGACTTATGTGGTTTATTTTCTCCTGTGTCTCCGCTGGTCCCGTCCAGCTCTCCTTCATCTCTGCTGGTCCCGTCCAGCTCTCCCAAGTCTCCACTGGTTCCATCCATTCCTCCAGAGCCTGAGCGCCCTCCAGAGCCTGAGCTTCCTCCAGAGCACCCTCCTGAGCCTGAGCTGCCTCCATAGCGCCCTCCTGAGCCTGAGCTTCCTCCAGAGTGCCCTCCTGAGCTTCCTCCAGAGCGCCCTCCTGAGCCTGAGCTTCCTCCAGAGCCTGAGCTTCCTCCAGAGCGCCCTCCTGAGCCTGAGCTTCCTCCAGAGTGCCCTCCTGAGCTTCCTCCAGAGCACCCTCCATAGCCTGAGCTTCCTCCAGAGCGCCCTCCAGAGCCTGCGCCTCCCGAGCGCCCTCCTGTGCCTGCGCCTCCCGAGCGCCCTCCTGTGCCTGCGCCTCCCGAGCGCCCTCCTGTGCCTGTGCCTCCTAAGCCCAGCCTTCCTGTACTGTCCTGGGCGGAATATGCCTTAAGTTGCCCCAAGAAAATTTTGGGCGGGGGCTACCCCCCTGACCCACCATGGCCACCTGAACTGTATACTCGGCCATGGCTTCCCGAACCCCCTGATCCTCCTTGGCCACATAGACTGTGTGCTCGGCTGTGGCTTCCCAAGCTCCCTGTCCCGCCATGGCATTATGGACTGTATGCTCCGCCGTGGCTTCCCGAGCTCCCTGACCCGCCATGGCACTATGGACTGTATGCTCTGCTGTGGCTCCCTGAGCTCTCTGTTTTGTGTTTTTTTCCCCATGTATGCCCTTATTTGGTCTTTCCTGTTCCGTCTTTAATTATTATGTCACTGCTTAATCGATTCCACCTGTCTCCCCCTGATTGGTCTGTGTATTTAAGTTTGGTTGTGTTCACCGTTTGGTGGTCGGTTCTTGTAAGTCACTCTATGTCATTTTGAAGTCTTTGATGTCATTCAATGTCAGTATTGTCTCCGAGTCTTTTGCGTGCGTTTGGATTCCCTGCTGTTCCTGTTCGTTCCTGTTCCTTTTGTGGATTGTCTAATAAATGTTCAAGTTCTGGACCTCCTCGTCATACTCCTCATTCCTCACACACCACAACGTGACAGACGGAGCATGGAACGTTGGGAGATTTCTTTTTCACAAATCATGCTCACGGATGAGGTAATGTACTACTTTTTTATTAACTTACTTGTATATTTAATAACAGTATTTTATGTCATCGTACTGAATTATCTGCAAAGACTATGAAATTTGATTCAATATTAGCCTTTTACTGATATGTGACTATTTGTCATGATTTGGCGGGTTAATGATGCACATTTTTACGTGTGTAAAACAGTTGTTCTAAAAGTAAATTTGAACGAACCCACCGTATTTGCAAGTATGGCTAAATGTTTTTGTGCAGCACATACTGTATTTAATTACATTACCATAGGTTTGCTCACCAGACCTGATAAAATACTAGTGATGCACCGAATTTTTGGCCGCTGAAAATTATCGGCCGAAAATGGTATTTTCGGGTTTTGGCCGAAAGAAAAAAACGGCTGAATATATATATATATATATATATATATATATATAAATAATATAGGCCTATATATGGCGCACCACTTTTTTTTTTTTTTTTTTTTTACAATTTTTTTACAAATATATTTATTAAAATACGGTATGATTCACAAACTATTTGCTATAGACTTATTGTGTCATGTGTGATAAACGTAAAAATGCATACAAGTCATGGGCGCTACCTTTATGGTGTTTTCAAAGACATTTTTCTTTTGAGATCCACAAAAGTCATAAAGTTTTAGAACAACACGAAGGTGAGAAAATGTGAAAATAATGACACAATTGTCAATTTTGGGCAGACTTTCGTTGTGTTAAATTTCAAACCGACACTGTAGCGTTTATTTGGTTTTGCTAGCTGAAGCGTTTCATTCTGTTGTGATTTCTTTGACTGACAGGTTGCCTGAGATCGTGGGCCGGCGCTCTTTCCCCTCAGCTGGAGAGCCCATCACATGCTTTTGAACAGAATGTTCTGGTTTTTCATTTCTCTCCATGATGAATAAAATAGCAGAACATTGTGACCCCGGCTCAGCTTGGGGGCCATCCAGTTGTTAAAACAATATCCTCTACCTCAGGTCTCTCAGGAATTTTTGGATGTATGGGTCCAAATTCCACTCCAAGTTCAAATTCCACATCTGATATTAAAAGCTGGATACTGGAGTATTTTCAGTGTCAGCACTTGGCCGGCCCCGAACAAAGGCAGAAGTTTCACTTTCTGAAAACAGTCTCTTTTTTGATTTTTCTGAAACACAACCTAACAACATGATAGGGACTCCTTGCAGTTAAAAAAGTCATGTATTCTCAAAAACGTAAAGGTGAAGTAAGCGTTTTTTTGCTGGCAAGTAATCGATTTGACTTTACACCTATGTGCCTATATTTTTAAGAAGTATTCAGAGTTTTACAGAAAAGCTATTTCTTGTGAGTGACATGAAAAAGTCTTAAATGTTTTGAGTAACATGGGAATGATTAGATAATGATATTCAAATGATATGCAGAAGGTGTGACTCAACGGACCCTTCGCAAAGACCCGCCCCCGCTTAGTTACTGTTGCTACGTCTGACAAGCCATGTGCTCTCACACCACACATCATGTTCTTACTCAGTAAAAAATACATTGCAGAGCAAAGAGGTAACTGACAATACGCTGACAGACAAGACAGATGAGGTTACTTTGGGTATAAAACAGTCTCAGCTTACAAATTTTGCCATTTTTGAAGAAATTCACACAAAAATACCATTTGTGGCTCTAATGTGTTGTGACAGATCCCCGTAGTGCCACAGTTCAAGCGTGTGAACCGATCAACTCTTCCTCTTTACTACTAGTTACAGCATGAAATAAACATGAATGAACATCAGAAGGTATCTTGTTACAACTGTGGAAAAACATCAATACAAACAAATTTTCAAGTCCACCGACGTTAAAGGAGAAGTCCACTTCCAGAAGAAAGATTTACAGATAATGTACTCACCCCTTGTCATCCAAGATGTTCATGTCTTTCTTTCTTCGGTCATTAAGAAATTATGTTTTTTTTTTAAGGAAAACATTTCAGCATTTTTCTCCATATAGTCGACTTCTATGGTGCCTCAAGTCTGACCTTCGTAAATGCAGTTTAAATGCGGCTTCAAACGATCCCAAATGCGGTTGTAAATGATCCCATCTGAGGAAAAAGGGTCTTATCTAGTTAAACGATTAGTTATTTTTATAAAAATAATACAATTTATATACTATTTAATCTCAAACACTCGTCTTGTCTTACTCTCCCTGAACTCTGTTTTTGTTCCGGTTCATGACAGTTAGTGTATGTCGAAAAACTCCGATCTAATGTTCTCCCTCAACTTCAAAATCGTCCTATATCGCTGTTTTACCTTTTTTGTAAAGGGTGTTTGATCTTCTTTACATGTTCACTTTGCAAAGACTGGGTCAGTACTTCTGCAGCGATGTAGGATGATTTTGAAATCATTTTTTAAGTTAAGGGAGAAAATACAATTGGAGTTTTTCGACATACCCTAACTGTCTTGAGCCAGAATACACAGAGCAAGACAAGACGAGCGTTTGAGATTAAAAAGTATATGAATTGTATTATTTTTATGAAAATAATCGTTTTGTTAGATAAAACCCTTTTTCCTTGGCTGGGATCATTTACAGCCGCATTTGGGATCATTTGAAGCCGCACTTAAACTGCATTTTGGAAGTTCAAACTCGGGGCACCATATCAGTCCATTATATGGAGAAAAATGCTGAAATGTTTCCCTCAAAAACAATTTCTTTACTACTGAAGAAAGAAAGACATGAACATCTGGGATGAAAAGTGGGTGAGTACATTATCTGTAAATTTTTGTTCTGGAAGTGGACTTCTCCTCAACTGTCTGGTTTGTCTGTAGGACAAAATAGCGGATTCTGCGTTATGATTGGTCAGATCGTCTGTCAGTCAAACTTCCAATGAAGGGTGAACTTGACTGACCAAATTTTTACACATGAATGGATGAGTTCTGAGAGCCAAAATATTACAATACTACTGATATTGTTTAGATAATAATAAGAAGAAAAAGATGACGATAACATTCTGTATTACTATTATTACTAGTAATTAGTAGTAGTAGTAGCAGTAGTAGTAGTACAGTGAATATATTTTGCCACCTAGTTACTATTATTAATAATAACATTAATAATAATAATGTAATAACAATGTAATAAGACAAAAAAAGAATAGTGCTATAATTAATCAAGTTATTGTTGTTGTTGTAGATATGAAAAAAGGAAATAGTACAATAACTGACTGGTTATATGATAATTGCAGCAACTATGAAGACCCGCCTAATATAGAAGTGATAATTGATGTGGAGTCTTCATCTTCATACAAGTGTACGTCAGTTTTAATATGTAGCTGTAATTATTACAAATTAATTTATGTGTAAAACATACTTGAGGAAACTAGGAGACTTAAGGAGAAACTTAGTGCACCTATCAAGTGTAAGGTGATTCTTACCTGTGTTATTATTTGCGGCTGGGTAGTCAGCTGCCTGCATACTGCCCTTGCAGTAATGCTTTTGACTGCAGCTTTAACCAGTCCGGTAGAAAGAGCGTCGCTGTTTGCCCTCCATTTTGGATCCTCCGGTTCAGCTCGCGTGTGGCAGTTACTCTATAAACCCTCCGGGCCAGGAAGTGCTGGATTTGCTAAATGACCAGTTAAAAAACTCACTGTGGTAAAAATGCTTGCTAAACACGGGTTCCTATCCTCCAAGCCATGGATATGCAGCCATGGCCAACTGTGCAAAGTTTCACTCTAGAGCTTGGAAGTGTTCGACGTGTCTGCAAGAACTGTCTTTTTTTCCACTTTTCAGGCTTGGCATGTGAGTGACACAGATGCCCATAGGCACCGTCTTAGCCAATGTGCCAGGGGTGTCATCCTTCTTCAGGAGTCCCGGAGTTTCATCTTAGGAGAAACTGCGGCGAAAAGAGAAAGAGAGAAAACTGGTTAACACGATTATATTTGAACAAGTGATTCCCGTTCCCCTTCGGCTGGTTCATTTCGGAAGAGAGCCATATGGAAGGCTACACTGGAGAAACAACCTTCTTTATTTGTTCAGATGCAAAAACACAGCAGGGTGGCACTTTGAAGTCTGGAGATAAATATAACTGGGGGTGGCGTGCACACCTCTGAAAGTAAAATCATCTCCACTTCAAACGCTATGGGGAGAAACGAAGCCCGCTCAACAAGAAAAGGCAAACGAAACATTGTTAGCAAAAAGTACAAATGGGTAGAAAAAAGACAAAGCAAATAATATGGATATGTGTAGGGCAGACCTGGACACAGCCGTGTAGGTTTGTCACCTGTTAGTCAAGCTACTAGGAACCAAAGACTCCATAGCCGTCTATGGTAGAGTTCTGCATGGACATTACATTGACCCTAAAGTCTTGGGATCTTTTCAAAACTGGATGCCTTAATGAATAGTTAACTAATCATTCTTAAAGGAGACATATTATTCCTCTATTTACAATATGTAATATAAGTTTCAGGTGTCTCCAAAATGTGTCTGTGAAGTTTCAGCTCAAAATATCCCAACAGATCAATCATTATATGGGTCATTCTATAATTAGGGGCACATTCAGAATTTGACAATGTAAAGAAAAAAGTTTCCCTGTTTCCCAAAAACCCAAACATGACTGATCAAACTGAAGAACTATGTGAACGCTCATTAAGAAACATGTCTGCTCGCTGTCTGGCGAACATGACCCCAAGTCTGCAAAATTATACAGAGCCCATGGTTCAGGAAACCAACTTGTTTTAGAAATATTTAGTCTGCTTCAGGAAACAGACTACTAATCTGTGTACGCAGACTGGCACAGACAGTGCATTTAACTGTCTCATTTGTACAAGAGTGGAGATGATTTATAGCGATAAGGAGGAAGTTAGAAAAGAGTGTGAGTGAAGTTTTCTTTTTGTCCCCAGGACAGAGTTTGTTCATTGTTTGACTGACAGCTCCGATATCAGCCAGCATGCACAAGCCAAGACGCTCCCTCGCTTCTCTCCTCCTTCTCGAGGACAGTTCCTCCTTGTGTCAGCATTCTATGCGACGAATATCTCTCTCTGGAGATCGGCCAGTGTGCCGCGGCACGCTATGATGAACTGAAAATGGAAGATAGGGCCTCAGAGCAACAACTGCAGCGGATATAAAGTAATGCGAAGGACTGATCTGCATCATTTCTGCACGTACTTACTCTTTCAAGTACTTTCTAAAACTTCTTAAACTTTCTGAGAAGTTGACAACATCCGGAAGTCCTTGCACGGAAAACTGAGCTGATATCACTTTGCAGCAGACAAATCATATCGGTACATCTGACCATAGATCTGTTCTACAGGCCATATCTTGTTCCTCGAAACTAAGCTAAAAAAGCATATCTGAAGCTGAGGCTATCCTAGAGATATATAAATGCATTTTGGTCATGACTGAATGATAAACAAAAGATTCTGTGAGCCAGGAATCTTGAGGCTCAGCTTTGACATAATACACTGACTAATCCTCGCATTTGCCCGTCAATGGCTGCCCATACATTCCCATTATGACACAGCCACATGGCAGCGCTTTCCTTTGAGACGAGAAACGCCATAGGGCATGTTGCTCTTCTGACATTGATTAACGATCTAACAACTTCCCACCGTGCCAGATAAAGGCAGTTTGGCTGAGGGGCAACACACAAGCGCGCACACACAAACACATATACACTGAAGGTGAAACCTCCACCCACAGACTATCACTGTTCCACTTACAGCCACGGTGTGGAGACCCAACACGCAATGTGTGAAAACATTTCAGTGCTATTTCAACTGCGCATGTGACAAATAAAACTTGTACTTTGAGGAATGATAGGCAAAAGGATCTAGATCTAGACAAGCTGGAACCCTTTGGGAGGAGAGATGGATGATGGATGTTTGAAGGTAGTGGGGGAACAAGCTATTTGCACCACAGGGTTAATGTAGCCTAGCATTTAAAGAGCTAGGCTGGTAACAAAAGCATTGTAGGTTAAAATTCCCCAAGAGCTGATTCATGAATTATCACCATTGTGCAGTCCCTTCCCAGGATGCTACAGGTGTATTTTAAATCACCTTTGATAAAAGAATAATCTAAATGACAAATTAGTAAATTAGACACTAGCGTTACAGGTTAGATACTTGAATGTAGTTCTTGCAGTTACTGAGAGCCAAACTACAGACCTGAGCAAGGGCTTGACTTAAGAGAATTTATGGAGGTTAAATACAGGTCAAGTACTGGTATTCTGGATGCACTCAGGGGGGCTTTTGGAAGACACAAGTAGGCCAGCAAGAAGTGAGTTGTATTAGCCGAGCGATGAAATAACTACTGTCTGGATGAGGAGCTTAATAGAGCAGTGGCCAAGAAAGGCAAAATTGCAGACCATAAAGCATTGAGAATGGGCAGTTGTTGTAATGTGGTCAGCAAAGTCTAGATCCAACAGTTTTCAAGGATCTGGGAAAGAAGACTGTAATTGACCTTCAACTGAGTTTTTGGAGCTACTTGGCTCAAAAGAAGAGTTATGTTCAAGTTAAATGAGTCGGCAACCAGATTGATAAGTCAGAAAGGCATGCCGAGATCCAGTATAAGATCATGGGTGTAGAGACAGAAAAGAGGAAATGAGACGTGCTGAGAATAAGCAACACAGTGTATGACGAACAATGAATGCAAAAGTGTGCAAACTGAGAAAAGTATGGGCCCATGTACCGAACCCTGTGGTACCCCACTGCTGAAGATACAGGTTAAACAATTATTTTTATTACATGTCAGGCTTGCATAGTGCATATTTATGGTTCTTGTTTAGTATTGGCTAAACGTACTATGCGAGTCTGGAAGATGGACCAACTTTACAACAGTTTAAAGAGGAGGTCATATGGGTTTTCAAAAAAATATCTTTTTAGCAGTTCGTATTGTAGCTATCCTTCAATAGCCAAGTTTCCATCCAAAACATTTTTGCGATGTTTTGTTATCAACAAAGAGAATATACACAAAAAAACTTTGCGAAAGTCTGCTTGATGACGTTATCCCTAAAAAAAAAAAGTTGCCCTTGAGCTGTTTCCATACATAATTTCACCTGCTGCGCAAATTACATAGGCTAGCAGCCTGTTCTTTATCCATCTGAAACAAAACTTGAGACTATTTAATTGTATAGGCCTACACAAAATTATTTTTATTAATAAGTGTCTTTTTTTGTACTTAGTTAGGGCTATAGACTACTTAGATATTTGAGCATCAAGGAATATTCATAAACAGATGCAGCTGTATTATTATTATTCTGATTAACTTGTTTTAGGCTGTATTGCAAATAGGAATGTTCATTTCAGTTATTTTATTTCTCCTAACCAGCAACCGACCGCCGTTAAGCCATTATTAACTATTAACCGACAAGATTAGACTATTTTATATTACAATTAAATTACGTGGCTGTGACCCATTAAAAAATTTTATACACGCAAAAAGCAGAATAAACAACAGAACGTATGGATTCAAATGGTCACATCAGGCACCTGCAGTGCTTCTGGGAACATAAACATAATAAAGCTATATATAAAATAAATAAATAGGCTTATATGTGAAATATATTTTTTTCTAAATAAATAATAAATTAACTAAATGATAGAAAAAGAAACTGTGCAACAAGTAGCAGCCTATATGCAGAATTTTGTTTCATTTTTGTGATGCACTCCTGAGAAAGCGGCATCCTGTTTGTTTCCTTTATTTTACAAAAGCACAATGTTTTGTTTTTATTGTGAATGTACACAATGTACTAAATTTTTGTACAAAATGAATGCATTTTAACTTGCAACGTAAAGGAACATCCAATTAAGACGTATGTTTCAAAGATATAACTCATCCTTTTCTTATCATATATAAAATAATTTAAAATTCAATTTAATAGGCTATGATTTAATGCGCTTTTGAATTGCAGAGAAAAAGTGCTTTAACGTGAGCAACAGCATGAACACGGATGCTGCCTATAGGCTAATTCTGTCATGTGATACCACATTTATTTGCGTTGAAGCCCCTTTTCTCGACAAAAATTATTTCCAAACAATTATCGCTATAGAATTTATATAGTGAGTTAAATGGAAAAGATTTTGTCAACACATGAGAAATTTTATCGATAAATGGAATTTCCATTGGCTATATTGGTAAAAATTTAGAAGCCCTGAATATTTTTACGCAAAAAATCCTTGGATGGAAACCTTGCTAACGTAAACAGTCTGCAAAGTTGTTTATCAAAAAAGTACATCATAAATAAAGATATTGTCTCTCAAAAGAAAGAGCCGACTCTGAACCGCCTTAACGAGTCGTCATATTTTCGAATCTTCTGCCTGTTACCGATCTACGTCACTAGTTAACACATTAGCATAATCTCTGTCTGCCTGCCCACAAATACTTCCGCTAGTTAGTGTGTTTACATCATGTCAAGAATACGCTGTGTTCAGCGCTGTGAAAGCAAGTTTGTTTTGTTTTCATTGCTGAAAGATGATAATGTGAAGAATTAGTGGTTAATTTTTTTTTCCGCAATACCACAGCAATACAATTCGAACCTTTTGTTGTGTGCTCGTCATTTTATAGAAGGACTGCTTGGTTAACCTTAGTGAGTTCAACTCGGGATTCACTAAAGTTTGTCCTTGAAAGATAAGTCTGTACCTTCTTTATTTGGACCAACATGCATCTCCTAACCACAACCTGTAAGTATGATTAGTATATTATGTGTACATTTTTAACTGAGTGCTCAAAATATCAAGTTGTGTGTGCTAATATGTGACGTATACCTAGGTTTCCAGGTAAACCTCGATATTACCTTCTTACTGAAATAGTTCTGATAACTTGCTATGAACCCATTATTTCCTAAGAATGTGTCAACTAATGTAGACTGTTGCTGTTTTAAATACTTTGTTTAATAATAAAGAATGTAGACATATTTTGGTTTATAAACTGTATTGTTTCATCAGTCAGTCACGTTAGCACTCGGCTAAAGTATCTACCATTATTGTTTTGTGAAGTGTTTACTGTTTAGCAGCTAAACTTTAGCTCTGGGCTTGATTCACTTGCATTGTGTACGGAAAGACCAATCACAACAGATTTGGCCAGCTGACCAATCAGAGCAGGGTAGGCTTATGGAAGGGAGGGGTTTACAGACCTTAAGCTCAGAAATGCTTTGAACGAATCGTTTTGAAATCATTGCAAAATGATTCTGATATTAAATGTATATTCTGAGAAAATGACAATGTTTTCTGACCTTAGATGCATTTAAACCTTTTGTAGAGGACTTCAACACAATATTAGGACACTTTAAAATAACATACGACCTGCTCTTTAACCTGTATCTTCAGCAGTGGGGTACAGCAGGGTTCTGTACTTGGCCCCATACTTTTCTCCATTTTTACTCTAATCAGAGCAACTACATGCATCTGCACACCACAACCTATAAAAACACAAGTTCTCCTAGATGCTCACCTAAACCCCGCTTCACTCTTGCTGCAATTTTATGTTATTACATAGACATATGAGCACTTCACTAGCAGCCTACTGCACAGACCCCAGCAGGGAGCTGATGAAGAACATAAATTGAGAGTGAGGAGCCTAACTGTGTTTACCAGATTAAACTCTGTTCTTTCTTGTGTCTGGAGAGAGTGAAATCAGAGGAGTTCCCGCTAACCGCTACTGCAATGCCTGTGTGCTGTTGCTATGGCCTTTCACTGTCACTAGGCAGGAATGAACTTGCCAAGATTTACACAGACTTGTTTGCCTACAAATGATCTTTCAGTTTCAGTTTTACTACGTCCCCCCGTGACCCGAGCCGACTAAGAATCTCTAACCCTAATTCCCGACCCTAATCTTAATCTTAGATTTGTCTCTGGCCACACTTAGGATAACCTCCTCACCCACAGTCCCAACACTTTATGTAATCAGCTGTCTTATGTAAGCACACATACTCAACAGCCAGTGTGCGAATTATACAATGACTTTCAGAAGTCAACTTTTTAAAAGCAAGATTTTACACGTCTCATGCAAACAAAATTGCATTTTGCACCCTCACCAAACATCAATCTTGAGGACTTTTTTAAGTAAAAACAACTTTTTATGTTTACTTTTTTTATATATATATATATATATATAATAATAATCCAAAGATTTAAGGACCAACAATCTCCAACTACAAAGGGGGGCACAATCTCATTTCCATAACGTTCCATCTTTTTGGCACCAGGTGAAAATTTACCTTCTAAATAATTGTAAACTAACTTTTCTTGTTAAAGAAACATGTAAATGCTTTGCTTCACCATCTCTTCAAATAGGTGGGTCGAACCACCACATTTCGTACCCGATTCAACAGCCGTTAAGTAACTGCGTTCAGCCTCAACAAGAATATAGACTGTTATAAGCACTCATGCTGTTCAGCCATTATTTGGCATAGTTCCTGCTTTTGGCGTAGGAGTGCCCACGTAATAACCCAGCAAGAATATTTGATGAATCTTTTATCTTACGTAAGGGCCCAAAACACATCATCGTCTCCCTATCTGCTCTCCCATGAAGGATTTCCTTCTCACTTCCTCTTCATTCTGTTGTTCTTTATTATAAGGAGCTGTGAATCAGCCGGATGTGCCAACCTCGGATTTCATCCTCTCAGGCATATTCTGCCACCTAAACAGTGCGTGATACAGACACAAACCTACAGATAACCAGCAGCACCTATTTATAGATCATCCACCTACTCTGGAACTATCATTTTTAGCATTTACCTTTTTTTACCACTTGGCCATCCTGAACTGGACAGACACTCATACACACCTGTTGTCCTCAGAGACCACTGATTCATTACAATCCTGCCATGCACCCAGTGTGACACAAGCCTTTTGCATTCTCCATTAGATGAGTCACAGCTCAATTAAACCTCCCCTGGCAGACACACACACACACACACTTGAAGCAGGCTGAGCACTCAGGAGGGTGGCACTGGCTATAGCAGGCCTGCCCTCAGGCCAACATCGCCATAAAGTCGGGTCCACTTTGCAACTTATCCTGGCCAAGAACTGGCCAAACCAGGCATGGTGGGACAAAGCGTCAAGCAATAAATGTAAATTCAGAGCTTAACGGTGCATTTCATTCGCATTTGAAATTAAAAATACATGCTATAAAATATATTTAGAAGCATGTGTGTGAATAAAATAAGTTCCTGCAGGTCCTTAAAAAGAGACGAATCAGTTTTATGAAATTTAAGATCATAAAAAGTCTTGAATATCTGAAATGGTATAACCAACATCCTAGTTATAATTTTAAGAGGTCTTAAATTTGAGGATGGAAAAACAGGAATTACGATATAACCTAATGTGATTAAACTTCAAAAGCCTATGACTTAATTAAATAAATGTGAGTGCTGCACTTTTCAAAGTAAAAAGCACAATGCTGTTGTACATTCTGCAGACTCATGGTTTCCTAGCAGTTCACAATTGATGAACAGTGAATTTATGCAAATAAACAGCTTTTGAATTGTTACTTAATATTGTTTATGCTGAAATACATTTTGGTGGATGAAGTACACAACTCAAGTACTTGAGTAAAAGTGCAGATATGTGGAAGTGAGCTGCCACTTCATTTCATGGGGCGGGGAGTGAAACGTCAGCGAAGTGGCGCTGGCTAGGGAGGGAGAAACGCGGTTCAATATATTCGACAGATAAGCTGACGAAATTCAAACAGCGCTGAAAGGTTGGTCATCAATTGCAATCATTTCCATAACTTTGCAAGTTATGGCTTTTGCTTTGGCACTGTCCTTGTCAAATTTGTGTAGTAATAGTGGGTAACGCTGTTTGTTTGGCAGTGACTTTTGTCTGATAATCTTTATAAATTTTGGGACGGCGAAACTTCAGATGGCTTATTAGATTAGTAGTACTGAATCTTTTCAGACGCCTCTCGGGCAGGTAAGTGCAGCTCCTATCTTTTTTAATGGGGAAACATCAAATTCTCCTAAACTGTTCACCAAGCTTACGAATAAATTTCATATTTGAAATCACCAATTGAAATCTGACAAGAACTGCCTCATTACTATTGTTCCTTGTCTTTCAATAGCGTTAAAAAAAGCTTATTTTTCAGGCTAGATCTGGCAGTGCGCATGCGCAGTATTAAGCGCATGCTGACTGTTTCTATAGCAACCGGTACTTCTAACGGCAGCTGACTTTACTAATCAACGATTGCCTGTTTCATTACGAAGGCGGGGCTTCGAGGCCATAATGAGCGTTGCATATTTCCCCATTCAAAACTATATGAGTGACAGGTCTTGGGTATTCTATAGTCTTTGTGATCAAAACCCTAGTGGCCAGCAGCAAGCACGTGAAGTGGTTTAACCAGCGGAAAAAATACATAGGGGTGCGCGGGGCACAAACTAACGCGGGGTTAATTGTAACACGTGGTTTGAATATTTCCACACAAGCTAGCATAACCAAATTTACGGTATTTACTTGTTGCCATGGCAACACTATACAGTTACACTATAAAAAAGTGTGTCAAAATTCAAAAACCTTTTGATGATATCACTGAATGTTTATTTTACCATAGTAGAAGTTACCATAGTTTAGATAGTTTATTATTAAATTTTTCTTCTCAGTTTTTAGTATTCATTTAAAATGAGACAAATCTGCTATTATTTTAATCGCCAATCTGTTGTTTATCAGTTTAGATAGTTTATTAATGCTTGGCAAGTCAGCAGAAGACACAAACCATTTTTATATTCCGTCGCGCTGATGGTGAACGTTGTAACACTGCGTTACAATCTGCCCCGCTATATTAAACTATGCTATTCTATGACATTAGCCATGTAATTTTCACTATTTACTTTTATGGATTTTAAAAAGAAACCACAAGAAACAGGTGAATAAAGACAATCGACATTTAATGTTGAGAAATTAATATTTCAAGAAATGTAAAGCATTTTGGCTCATTTATATATCTTGTGTTCTATGAGAGCTGTGTTTGGAGGGAGGGGAGTGTTTTTCTGAATATCTGAATGTGTTTCATCTATTTGTGCACATTGTTTTGAACTATACTGTATAGCTGTGTTTTGCGATCAGGTCCATTGGATCATTTGAATCAGTCAGTTGTCGACTCGAGAACATCTGCAATCAGATCATTCCAATTTGTGAATGAAACGTTTGGTGCAATTTGCAAACCGATTTAACAGATTCATTGAAAAGAATAACTTTGTTCATGAATCAGACACCGCTTCTGCGTCTTGGAGCACCTGAGATATTATAAGGAGTAACAACGTTTTATGAAATGTACTGTAGTGAAGTAAAAAGTATGATCTTATGCTTTGGAATATAGGAATTTAGTGAAGTAAAATTAAAAGTTACTACTCAAGTAAAGTACAGATACTTGAAAAATGTACTTAAGTAAAGTAATGAAGTACAACTGCTTTGCTACTGTCCACCACTGAACAATAGTAAATAATAAACATTTCAAATAAGAGTCCCATAATTCCTATTTGTCCCACATTAGTAATATCATTTTGTTGTTGTTTCTTGGTTATTATTGGTATTTTGGTTATACAATAAAAGGTATCTGGCATTTAAATCAAAATGTTCTTGTAGCTTTTGTCTGGGATGTTTGGTCACAGGAAGAAAAGACCAAGAGCATTGTTTAACACATTATTAAAGGGATAGTTCACCCAAAAATGAAAATTCAGTCATTAATTACTCATTCATGTTGTTTCAAACCTGTAAGACCTTCGTTTATCTTCAAAACACAAATTAAGATACTTCTGATGAAATCCAAGAGCTTTCTGACCCTGCATAGACAGCAACACAACTGACACGATCACGGCCCAGAAAGGTAGTAGGGACATCTTTAAAATAGTCCATGTGACATCAGTGGTTTAACCTTACTTTTATGAAGCTACAAGAATAATTTTTGTGCGCAAAGAAAACAAAAATAACTTCATTTAACATGGTACTCTTGTGAACGTGTGTCAAAGACTGACACAGAAGAGAAGAAATGGTTGAATAAAGCCTTTATTTTTGTTTTCTTTGCACACAAAAAGTATGGACTATTTTAATGATGCCTTTACTATCTTTCTGGGCTTGAATGTTTCAGATTTCATTAAAAATATCTTAATCTGTGTTCTGAAGATGAACAAAGGTCCTATGGGTTTGGAGCGACATGAGGGTGAACTATCTCTTTAAATTTACAGATTTTAGTAGTATCGGCACAATAATCTGTTTTTGGTCCAAAAACGCTAACTATAGCAGCCCAGGACCTTGTAAACATGTTTATTTCCAGGTAAAAACCTGTTTCTTCGACCCCAGAAACTTCCTGCAGGAAGCAAAGCCAGCCAATCACAACACAGCTTGGAGATTTTATCAAGTGCTGGCTGTTTTTATGGCTAATAGGCATGCGAGGATGTTCCATGTGTAAAGTATAAAGCATGGAAAAGGGAAAAGACTGACAGGCCCAGAACTGTTGTGTCTGTCTGTATTTGCGTCTTAGATTTGAAATATGTGTATCTTTGTATTGTGCCGGGCTCTCATTATTGTCTGGGTGTGTGTGTGCACAGGGGTTCAGGGCTGAATGGTGCCAGTCTGAGAGTGTCTCTATGGTGCCTGCCTCGTCTGCCAGCCTCAAGATTGATTTATCAAGACACAGAGAATGAGGCAACACCCCCCTTACGCCATCTTCCTGTCTCTCTCAAAAACACGAAGTCCCAAAAACACCCCCACCCCCGCCACAATCACATTTTCCCCTCAGACAAGTGCTTTGCAGCCAGAGCTAGACACCGTCTCACACACTCTCATGTGGGGTGGGGGCCGCTGGGGGGGACTGGCACAGAGGGGAATCATAACACTTGATGCTAGCAGAGCATGTCGGAGGTAAACAGCATCATTTTCTCTTTTATTTCATTTACGACACAATAAAATATGGAAATAAAAAACGTGGGAGGATGTGTCTCCCCCTCCCTGCGCAAAAAAACTTCCGTCTCTCGCCCGCATCATTATCCGTCTGCGTCGTTTTCAATCGGCTGGCGAGACGGAGAGAGCTCACGGGGGAAAGAAAAGCCAGCAGAACATTTTTAATCTCTGCTGTGTTCCTGACGAGAAAAAAAGGACAAAAAATAGGAATGAAAAGGCAGAGGCTGAGAGAAAAGTATTGCAGTGTGGGTTGAGTTATGACGGGGCTTTTTCTTTTGCAAAAAAAGTATTGTGGCGATACCATAGTATGGTCATGGTATATAAAAGTAACAGCATTGTGATACATACCATAGTACCAAATGATTATTGAAGTGGACAATCTAATATTTTCATATTTAGAAAATATTTGTGTCTGTTTGGTTGATTAGCAAGAGTGCTCTTTGAATCTTTCCCAAAATCTATTGACAGCCTTGTCGACAACTAATAAACATTTACTGTTTTCAATGAGTTTTGAGTAAATATTGCTTGAAATAAGTGTTGATTTCATTTCATGCGTATTATATCAGATTATCTACATTAGCAGGTCCAAAATAAACACTCCAACAAACTCCAAGTGCCAAATGCAAATAAAAATTGGCTGAGGTAAATAAATAAGTTGCCCAGTTGGCCAGTAACTTTATTGGGAATGAAAATAATTTGTGATTTAAGTTGAAACTGAAACAATATATGTGACCCTGGACCACAAAACCAGCCATAAGGGTCAATTTTTTGATGTTGAGTTTTATACATCATCTGAATAAATAAGCTTTCCATTGATGCATGGTTTGTTAGGACAGGACAATGTTTGCCTGAGATACAACTATTTGAATATATGGAATGTGAGGATGCAAAAAAAAAAAAAAATCAAAATATAGAGAAAATCACCTTTAAAGTTGTCCAAATAAAGCTCTTACTAATGCATATTACTAATCAAAAATTAAGTTTTGCTATATTACAGTAGGAATTTTACAAAATATCTTCATGAAACATGATCTTTACTTAATATCCTAATGATTTTTGGCATAAAAGAAAAGTCAATCATTTTGACCCATACAATGTATTTTTGGCTATTGCTACAAATATACCCCAGCGACTTTTGTGGTCAGTGTTGGGCATGTTACATTAAAAAAATGAAATTAGTTATAGTTACTAGTTACTAGCTGAGTTTTATCATTATAAAAGTAGCATGTTATCAGGGAAAGTAACTATTTTGTTACTTTAAAAAATGTTAAAATATGTCAAATAACTTGGGTGCCCCCAATATTAAATATGTTAAATGAATGTTTTTTTTTTTTAACTCACCAGAATTATAAAGCTTATTGGCACAGCCAATGAGATTGGTGCTTGTGCATTAGTTCCGCCTACTACTGGAAAAACTGGCAGTTCTTAAAAGCTGAAGAATTCCAAAGGAACTTATTTTGACAGGAAATACAGCAAAGAATATTGTTTACATGTAGCGCGTCAATTCTGCATGGTTTTTAAGACTCTCTCGCTCGACAGCTAGTCGTGTGCCTTCTCACTAGAGTTTACGGTTCATTAAATACAGGTGCGCTGCGCATCCATTCAACTGAAAATTGAAATTATAATAATATTATAGTAAATTATTGTAACGCTGCATTTTATTGTCAGTAACAGTAACAGTGTTGTAACGGGGGAAACAGTAATTCGTTTGGCTACTCATTACTGAAAAAAAGTACGCCGTTATTCCCATCACTGATTGTAACCCTCACTGATGAAAGTGAAGAGTATTTTAATGGCTTACAAACAGTCTATCAAATAAAACATATGTAACGACTGATTTTAAAACACAAATAGGCTACCATAATTAAATTTAGGATATCTAAGTGGTGGCACGTTATGTGAAATATTACTCATACTGAAACACAAAAATATAATGAAATGATATGGGAAAAAAATAAAATGTAAAAAACATATATATGCACAACTAACGGTAATACTGTTTAAGATTTCTATTCAAGATGAAAGCATAAATCTAGGATATGCTCTGCTGGTTTCAGCGCAAAACTTGAAACCGTGACATTTCATTCATGAACGTGCTTCACTCAGCAGCGCTAAAACCAGCAGCGCATATACTTACTTGCTGGCAACCCACCAAAATATTATTATATTATTATAATAACACATCTAACTGCTTTTATTTTTGTTCACATTTTCATTTTTAATCATGAAACTACAGGACGACAGTGCAGTGTTTAAAAACAACAAAATACGCTGGAATTTTGTTGTAAAAAAAAAAAAAAAAAAAAAGATTTCTTGATTTTAATAGATTCTCATTTTGATGAACCAATAACAATTCTTAAATCCCAGTCGATCTTTTGGACTATGCTGTTTTCAGCTGATGAATAAACAGTACATAGTGTGTCTTCTTTCCAATAAATCGCATTAGGCTAGGCTTTGTTACTTCTGATATGAAACAAAGTCTCAGATTTCAAATTATGTCCATTTCATTAGAAAATTCAAGCAATAAATACAGTTTAGGCGCTCTTTAATGTGACATGATAGATCGTGATAGATCTGTGCATAATCAAACGCATACAGGAATACATTCGTGAAAGTTTGGTTTTTGTTCTGGATCCAGCACTCTGCTGCCAGACTGGCACTCGCCACCAACTGGACAGGAGTGGGAATTACAGTTACAAGTTACAATGGATCACCCTCAGTGTAATCTGTCAAAGTGACAGACGGCCTTCAGAAATTTTTTTTCCGTCACTGATAAAAAAAAGAAGTCTGTCAATGACGGACAATTTTCGGTTAACACAACCTCTGATATATATATATTCACATATCAAACTTTGCCCGAAGCCCAGGTATTTACAGTTAAGAACACTAATTGTACTGTAAGATACTTCAAAAAATATCATGGCATTACCATGGTACATGTCCAGAAAACATGGTTACACCATCATACTTTTTTTGGTAATTTTTATTAGAGTTTCAGAGGTCTGTGGAGGGACATACAGTCTAAATCTCTCCCATACCGCAATAAAGAAACGAAACACAATGTTCCAGAGTGTTGAAATATAATTTATTATGACTCCGGAGGACTTTAAGCTCAAGACGACAAGAGTCAGATCAGTATATCAGGAGCTGAATCAGATACTATATCTGATACATGCTAATGCAGCCGTTTCAGCTTGATGCCTCGTTGAAGATTATATCAGAATGTGCTTGTGTCTAAAGGACAGCTTTTTTAAAAAACGGAGGCTGATACGAAGCGTCTGGTACAGCCAGACAACACCATCTTATATATCTGCAGCTGAAACTTTCATAGCTCATTGGTTGGCGTTATTGGCTGGAGCAGTGCAGACCTGGGCTTCATTTCGTCCTTTCTAATTGACCTTCTAATTCTTGCTGACGGGGTTATTTATCAGTTTCTGTCTTAAAGGAATAGTCTACCCAAATATAAAAGAATCTCATTACAAACTTTCTTTTTCCTGTGGAACACAGTTTAGTAGTAAAAACATGCTATTTTGTGTTCTACGGAAAAAGACAGTAATTCAGGTTTGGACTGACATGAAGGTGAGTAAATAATGACAGAATATTCATGTTTGGGTGAACTACCCCTTAAATCATTCTCAGAGATAAATACACAAACAATAGCTGGATAGATACGTGCTAAAATCACCGTCTAGACAGAAAATGGGAGAATGTGAGTGTGTTTGTCTGGTTCATGAAGACATGAGGTGTCTGTGACCTTCCTATGGCCCCTCAGGTGTCAGCTGAGCGTCCGTCTTTGGGGGCCGAGTGAAGACAAGAGAGAGCCTGAGAGAGAGTGCACGGAAAGGGCACAAGCACATTAACGTCTCGTTTGGTACCGAGGGTGCCAGACTATAATGAATAAAGGAGGCGATATTAAAAAAAAGAGAGAGAAAAAGAGGTGTGAGGATGCCAAGCGCTTGGAGAGACACAAAGGGACGTGATAAACCCTGATAAAGTCAAAGGATGTTAGGAATAGAATACTAGAGCAGTGCTTACTTTATACAGCACTCAACGTACCGTGCACTGCCTATTACTTTAAAACAGTATGCAGAAATAAGCATTTCAAATTTTGTATAAAATGTCTGAACTCAGGGCGGTTTGTTAAATACTTAATTATAAAAAAACAAACATGATGTTGCTTTTGGTTCTTTCGTCATTGGAAACGGAAGGTTGAGCTCATTGTCTAGTATCCCACGCAGTGCGCTCTGGATGTAAACCGCACAGTATTTTGCCACATGTCTAGAAGGTCATTTGCTTTTTTCTGGCCATACTGTGAAGTTAGTACATACTGCATACTGCAAAACTCATTTGAGTAGTGCTGTTATGCCATTTCCAATTTTGCCTTTCATGCAGTGTGTAATGTAGCTGTATGTGAATGTAAACAATCTGCAATGTTGTAAACCAAAAGTGCACATAAAGTTATTGTCTCCCAAAACAAAGAATCTACTCCCTAAACTCCTGTACACCCTAAACGAGTTATTAGTTATTCGAATCCCACTTCCGTGGTGGCTAAACAACACATGGTATCACATTTGCATCATTTTGGCTGCCTGCGAACAACTTCGCCTGCCCTCAAACTAGGGCTGGGCGATAATACGATAACGATAACAATAATTTTCCTCAATAAAACGATATGAAGAGTACGATAAATGTTTGATATAATTTTTATGCGCCAAAAGTGGAACGAAACAGCGTGACTCATTTGAATCGCGCCACACGGACCGTTTATTCGTTTAGTCCACAGTTCAAACAGCCACTTCCGTTATGAGCGCAGCTGCTGCGCGCCTACATTTGAAATTACGAAATTAAGCGCGCAAAAGACGCCATATG
The DNA here is from genome assembly GCF_022985175.1 of Labeo rohita. NCBI lineage: Eukaryota > Metazoa > Chordata > Actinopteri > Cypriniformes > Cyprinidae > Labeo > Labeo rohita. The sequence goes on from NC_066887.1 coordinate 4,326,034, forward strand.
TGAACGGCTCCGTCACGCGAGCACCAAATAGCGCTGTGAGATCCAGTGTGAAACACCTGAATTCAGCAATGAACACAAATGACTCTGTGATTCAAACAAGTTTAAAGCTGTGTGCAACGAGACAGAAGGCTTTTTAATCTACATATTGCCATCATTTACCATTGAATTAACTGTAGTAACACTCACTGCACTATGGTATTGTGGCAGCAATGTGGGATATTCACACTGAATTTTATTACAGGAGTAATTGTATATAATTATAGTATGTATGTGTTTGTGATTAAGCTATAGCATGTGTGCATTTATACCATTTTTCATACAAATAGGCTACCTATAAAATCATGTAGTTATATTTTTACTATGGTATTGAGGTACCATTATGTGTGGTTTTAACTGTGTTTATCATGATTTAAAATGTATGCATGGTACTATGTGAGACCAGTGCTTCATTTAAAAAAAAAGGGTCAAAATAAATGTAACCATATAAAACTGAGGTTGCTGCAATTTTTACAGATGTTACTAATTGATAATGAACACAAAATTACCTTGGCATCCTCAAGCTACTATCAAATGTGCATTTCTAAGAGACAAAAAGTGATATTATTATTATTATTATTATTATTATTATTATCATTATCAGACAACCCAAACCTGTTTCTTGATTTGAAACAATATAACTCATTAGAAGATGCAGAAATGTATTTTTCTATTTAGATATTTGGAAGAAATAAAGATTTGACATTTATCATGATAATTATATTGGCTGATGTGAAAAAAATTATTGTGCAAATTATCGTGATAATTTTTTTGCCCAATAACGCCCAGCCCTACCTCAAACATGTCATTTTACTGATGACTGCTTCTCTAATCTCGAGGAGTTCAACAAGGATTCACAAAACACTTGCTCTTGAAAGATGGCTCCGTACCCAGTTCATTTGGACCAGCGGGCTCCACTGAATAACAGCCTGTTATTATGATAATAATAGATGTTTATATTTTCTATTGAGCGTTTAAAATATGTAACTACAGCAATAGGCATATCATACCTTACATGTGCTGTACATGGTTGACAGATCACAACCGACCATTTGACCAATCACAGCAGAGCAGGCTCACGGAAAGGAGGGGTTTAGAGAGACTGAATCTTTGAAATGCTTCGAACAAATTGTTTGAGAATCGCTGGCAAATGAGGTGATATTAAAGCAGTAGTCCACTTCCAGAACAAAAATTTACAGATAATTTATTCACCCTGTTGTCATCCAAGATGTTCATGTCTTTCTTTCTTCAGTCGATAAGAAATAATGTTTCTTGAGGAAAACATTTCAGGAATTATCTATATAGTGGACTTCGATGGTGTCCCCAAGTTTGAACGTCCTAAATGTAGTTTAAATGCAGCTTCAAAGGGCTCTAAATGATCCCAGCTGAGGAAGAAGGGTCTTATCTAACGAAACAATCAGTCATATTCAAAACAAATTGACAATTTATATACTTTTTAACCTCAAACGCGCATCTTGTCTTGGTCTGCATGAACTCTTTTTACGGTTCAAGACAGTTAGGGTATGTCGAAAAACTCCTATCTCGTTTTTCCCCCCAACTTCAAAATCGTCCTACATCGCTGCAGAAGTACTGGCCCAGTGTTTACAAAGTGAACATCCAAAGAAGATCAAATGCCCTTTACCAAAACAAGGTAAAACAGTGATGTAGGACAATTCTGTAAATTTTTGTTCTGGAAGTGAACTTCTCCTTTAAATGCATATTTTGAGAAAACAATAGCGTTTTTGACCTTGCATGCATGCAAACCTGTTGTAGGAGACTCCCAAACGGCATAAAAATGGCATAATAGGGGCACTTATAACTATGTTCAGTACTGAATACTAGCGAACTGCATTTAATGCACAGTACACACTGCTTATTTAAAACTAGCATGTGAAACAATATGCAGTATGCAATGACATGTTTCAAACATGCTGTGTGCTGCCACATGGTTTTATTATATTTAATTCAAAGAGGGACATACAGTTGAAATCTCAAAAATAAATGTTACATTTATCAGAAATTTTAAATACAGTATATAATAAAAAAAATCCATTGTTCGACAGCCTAATATTAGGTCTGTTTCATTTGTCAGACTGGAATATAGGATCATTTTGTGCATTGTGGGATACAGTATTACACACAGGGTATTTTGATTGAATACTGAACATTCTGACAAATATAACAATATTTCAGAATTCAAGTAGAATCTGCACATACTGCAAATTCCGGATACTGCACACAAAATAACCAAAAATGTATAATGACCACTGGTTTTTGGGTGGAACTGGGCCAATATTATTTCTGGTTCATTCATCAAATTGCTATAAAAGGTCATATTGTGCACTGTGGGATACAGTATTCCATGCAATGGAATCCATCAATCTCTTTGTTTGGATATTGAATTTTGACAAATGTAGCATGTAATCCAGGTATTCTGTGAATACTGCAAACTGAAACAATTGCGTAATGCACGCTATGTACATGCTGCACATGTACATTAATACAGGGTTCCTACACTTTTTCCAGACTCAAATTTCTAAACCTCTAAATATTCAGACCAGATTTAACATAAATAGAGCATTATTTTCAGCTTTATATTTGGTATATAGTACAGTCATTTGTACATATTTTTATTTTCTCAGGGTTTTTTCACTGATTTTCTCAAAGTGAAACACACAGAGCCCCTAAAATTAAAAAACAAAACAAAACAAAAAAAATGTTGTGCCCTTGAGAAACTATTAACATGCATGGGAAGTTTTTGCATGCTTACATATTATAATTTTTAGTTTTATATACCCTATTTCCTTTGTGCATCACTGCCATCTTACTATGAATACAATAAGAGCATGGACGCACATGAATTAACAGAGATCTACTTGTGCAAAATTTTGTTTTTTCTTATGGTAGTACCTCTAATATCAAGGCCTAATGTCCAATATAACACATCCTGTGTGGTGGCGTAGAGACCATGACACGAAATGGGCTGATGGCCAGTTTCAAGGGTTTATAAAATAGACTGATACTGTAAAAAAAAAAAAAGGTATTGTAAAGACAGTACACCATATTTCAAGGCCTTAGATCTCTTTAACACATTCCACTTTGTGGAAGCCAAAAAACCACACAACGAAATGGGCTGATGGCACAATAGGTGGCTCAGTGTGCACTGTCCTGTATGCTAATTTTAACAGTTGTGTGTTTAATGTGGGCACATAAAAGTCTGTATATTTTTTTATTTTTGCTAAGGTCCCTGAGGCTATGTAATACATTGCTAAGAATATTGTGAAAAGAGACCCAAAATGCTTATAACCTACATTTTGCATAATGAAAAAGTGCACCTTGACATCATTTAGTTGTATTTGACAATGACTAAAGAATCACTAAACAGGTATAAAACTGGAATAAAAGTATTTCACACATTCTCTTTAGATCGAATACTGAATTTTGGCAAATGGAGCATGTAATCTAGGTATTTTGTGCTTACTGCAAACTGAAAATCTGCATACGGTGTGCAGTATGTGTACTGCAAATGTATAGGTGAAGTATTAAAAGTCATACTGAGTGCATTATGGGATATAATATTCCACATAGATGCAAACTAGTTATTCTTTGCATACTGACAAATCGGAAAGGAAGCATGCTGTTTTGAACTTACAGGTTCTATATAAGCATTGCCACATTCACTCTAGTCATTCACAGCTGGAGTATGAGCTGTGGTTTCTGCCCTACTAGTGGCGCCTAGCAGAACTATAAAAATAAAGCATGTTTTCAGATCACCTCAACTCAAACATCACAAACACAGCTCTTACAGGAATATAAAAGTAAAGACATGTCTCAACAGGTAAAAGCAGGCTACTTTCAATTAAAGGTCCAACATATCAAGAATACTTTTAACTTGAAGTTTAGCTGACCTTCAGGTTAAAAAAAATAAAAAAAAAAACGCTTCCATTATGTACTTAAAGTGCTCTATTTTGTACTTAATATACTAAAAATTATTCTTTTGTTTTTTTTAAGATAAACTTAATCAAATAAGTTTACTCAACTGTGCCATTTTTGTGACACCGTAATGCACTCCCTCTACAAATTAGAGATGCACATTTTTAAATCTTACTTAAAAACTCCTTTTTTTTAGGTTAGCTTTTTCCTAACTGTTCTGATTTTTATATCTTAGTTTGTTTTTAATTGGTTGTTATGTGTGTGTTTGATTTTTACTTGTTTATTATGTGCAGCACCTTGAGAAACTGTTTTAAAGGCTCTATAAAAAATACAATTTTATTATTATAAATATGAACTAAAATGTGCTTTTAACATATCTCTGTATTTTTTTTAAAAAAAAAATTAGTTACCACTACAGAGATAGTATGTTAAAAGCACATTTTAGAGCACATTTTAAAAGCACAAGTTTATCTTAAGGAGTATTAAAGACAAAAATTTAGAGCACTTTAATACATTATGGAAGTGCACTTTTTTCATCTGGGCTGTCGAGAAGAAACTCTGCAAGATCGTCACATCGATTGAAACCCAAACATTCCATCAAATTCCTCAATCTTTTTAAAACACTGGCAGTGTTTTCCCTTGTCACATCCATAACAATACATATTCCTCATAAATAGACACATCAAAATAAAATAAAGTAACAATTATATGTTCTGTGAAGAGCCATCGCTTCTCTATTTGTTGTATACTACTGCGTTTGGTTTGTGCATTTTAATTAGCAGAAATCCTACAAAGTATGTAGTCTCCCAAAAACTGTGTTCTTTTTTGTCACATCCATAGATGGTTTGGTATAGTGGTAGCACAATACATTCTCTAAGCATTTATATGTCATATCCATAACGCAAAATGTCACATCCATAACGCTGGATTTGCCCTGTAAGAATATACATTTTTCTTTCTTTTCTTCTCTTAATTTGGAAAGAAATTAATTATTTTATAAAGCAAAGATATATTAAATTGGAAAAAGTGATAGTAAAGATTTATATTTTTACAAAGAAGTTCTATTTTAAATCAATGCTTTTTATTCAAAGAATCCTAAAAAAAAAAAAAAAAAATCACAGGTTCTAAAAAAAATTGCGCAGCACAACTGTTTCCAACACTGATCATAAATCAGTATATCAGAATGATTTCTGAAGGATCATGGACACTGAAGACTGGAGTAATGATACTGAAAATTCAGCTTCGCATTACAGGAATCAGTTATATTTTAAAGTATATTAAAACAGGAAACTCTTATTTTAAATAGTAATAATATTTCATAATATTACTGTTTTTACTGTATTTTGGATCAAATAAATGCAGTCTTGATAAGCACAAAAAAAAAACAAAGTATTACAATTTTGAAAGGTGGTCTAAATACATATATACACTCTTAAAAATAAAGGTTCTTTATTGTTTCTCAATGTTTCTCTGAAGAACCTTGATCATCCATGAAACCTTTCAAATGCAGAAAAGGTTCTTTATAGTCAAAAAAGGTTCTTTAGAATTTTAAAAAATGGTTATTTTAGGAACTGTTCACTGAAAGGTTCTTTGGGAAATCAAAAATGGTTCTATGACATCACTGCAAAAACACCCCTTTGGAACCTTTTTTTTTTTTTTTTTTTTTTTTTAAGAGTGTTTATAGATCACTTTAATTGTTGATTGCTATCAGGCTGTGAAGTGATTTTGCCTACCTCTAGTTCTATTCTCTGTAAAGGTGCAGTAACGAACACAGCACTCCATATGGGACTGCGCAAAAAACACCCTGGCAGGTCTCTGTGGTTGTGTGTGCATGTGTTTATGTAGGTGTGGACAGCAAAAAGGCCCTGACATTAATGCCGAGATGAGTGGGGGTGAGGTCTATACACTCTGTCAGTAACGCTCTCTCTCAGCAACGCTGGAAGTGTCAGCTTCCACCCAATCAATGGCTCTTACGGTAGCACTAACAGTGTCTAGACGACGGGGTCATTGACTGCTCTTCACAAGTGTGTGTGTGTGTGTGCGTGTCTATACAGAGGTCGCACGCAGGGCACACGCTCTCCAGTGGGACAGACGAGGCATTACATTGACCGTGCGTGTGGGGGGAGATTGCTATCTCGTCCTCACATACCTCGACACACACACAATCTGCTGGCAGACTAAACATTTGACTTCAAAGGCCATGTGGTGAATTAAAGCATGTCTGTTCTGTCTGCGCGTCTGATGTATGAGGACACTAGGGAAACGAAACTAAATTCTCAACGCGTGTCCTAAAAGGCCCAAGTTTAGACACAAAGATGGGTGGGCCTGACATTTCAAACTCACATCTGACATTACTTTACAAAGGTTCACAAACACATACTTGAGCGCTTGCTTACAGCATTATAAGAGCAATTTCAATACCTCAAATCCCTGTTGTACATGCTTAACGTGCACTCTTTGCGTTGCTGTGATGATTACAAACCTCAGGACGCAAGGGAGCAATAGAGTTAACTTCAGATGTCTGTGTCATTATACTCCTTATTCAGGTATAGCTATAAGCAATAACTTTAAACATTCTTGTTGCAGAAAGATTGACAGTCTACTAAGCATACATTTGCATAATACACAAAAATATTAGTAAAAAAGATAAAGTAAAAAAAGTTAAACACTGCATTCTGTAATTTTTTCACAGAGCTCATTTTAATACTTTCTGTAAATGCTGCTTAGAATTTGGTCAAAATTATGTGTTTTAGGTAGTATAATGTGAAAAAAGAAAACAAAAAAATTCTGACAATAGAGTCTAACAGGTGCCGTCATTTGTCCAGCAGCCTTGAAGTATTTCTCCCATTCACCTTTTCATATGAATTTTAAAACCTTCATTAAAGAGATAGAAACCATGAATCAAACCAAGCAGCTATGATGAATCACAACATAAACTTTTATTTGAAGCAAAAAAAGACTTAAATACTTTGGTGCTTTGGTGAGAGAAGAACTACAATCCCATGAAGCACTGCAAAGGGCAAGCAAATTAAAAATGATGGAGGAATATTGCTTTAATAATACTGTTTTTATAGAGAGAAAATATATTTTGCTTATATTATATGTTTATTGCAAAACATATGCTTTTGCGGTGCTTAATAGGAGTTATTTTGGCATTATGCACTTGTTGTGATTTTTTGATTGGTGGAATTTTTGGAAGAATCATGGGTAATGTAGTTTTTAACACATGAGTAGAGCACAGGCTTTTGTTGTTGTTTTTCTTTAATAGAACCACATAAAAATTGTGCAAAAAGGTGCTTTAAAGTGCAAAGTGCTATGCAAAATGTTTTCGAGATCAACTTTTCATCAGTGCCAGTTGGACAGCCTTACCCATTCATATATACAGTTGAAGTCAAAAGCTTACATAGACCTTGCAGAATATGCAAAATGTTATTTTACCAAAATAAGAGGGATCATACAAAATGCATGTTATTTTTTTATACTTAATACTGACCTCAATAGGATGTTTACATGTAGTCCACAAGAGAAAATACTTGCTGAATTTATAAAAATGACCCTGTTCAAAAGTTTACATAGCTATGCTTGATTCTTAATACAGTGTTGTTACCTGAATGATCCACAGCTGTGTTTTTTTTTTTTCATAGTTGTTCATGAGTCCCCTGTTCTTCAGAAAAATCCTTCAGGTCCAACAAATTCTTTGTTTTTTTCAACATTTTTGGGCATTTAAACCCCTTCCAACCATGACTGTATGATTTTGAGATCCAGCTTTTCACACTGAGGACAGCTGAGGGACTTATATGCAACTATTACAGAAGGTTCAAATACTCACTGATGCTCCAGAAGGAAACACAATGCATTAAGAGCCAGGGTTGAAAACTTTTTGGATTTGAAAATCTGAGTAAATTTAACTTATTTTGTCTTCTGGGAAACAAGTATTTTCTGTAGCTTCTGAAGGGCAGTGCTAAATGAAAAAAACTATGATATTTAGGCAAAATAAGAAAAATGTACACATCTTCATTCTGTTCAAAAGTTTTCACCCCACCGGCTCTTAACCCATTGTGTTTCCTTCTAGAGCATCAGTGAGTGTTTGAACCTTCTGTAACAGTTGCATATGAGTCCCTCAGTTGTCCTCAGTGTGAAAAGATGGATCTCAAAATCATACGGTCATTGTAGGAAAGGGTTCAAATACACAGAAATTCTGTGATAAAAAAAAATCTAATAATCTGTGGGACCAGAAGGATTTTTCTGAAGAACAGCAGGCACATTTTTATGCTTCTCATTCAACTCACAAACTGCCTGTAGTTCCTTCACAAACTCCAGTTTGGTTAAACCTTGATTTAATGTAATGTTTAATGCACTTCATGTGGTTAATAACAATGTATTTTTATATCAGTATGGTACAAGACTGTCCTATTTAAATCAATGAGATAAACAAGTTAGAAAGGTAATCAAAAAGAGGTCTGATTATATTGCGTAAAATGTGGAATGTAACAAAATATGTTACTAACTACAATTTTTGTCATGTAATTTGGAATCAGCAACGGACAACAATTTGTACTGAATAATCCATCCTTGCCTCAACAGACCTCTCTCATCACATCGTTTGTGTAAGAGAAGAAAAAGAAGGACAGCATGTACTGTCCTACATACCGTCAGATTAACTTAACTTCATACCATTTCTTTTCGAAGTACACAATACAAAACAAATTGCTTTATTTATTTATTTTGCCATAAACCCTCGTCGGCTTAAACATGGTGAGTTCTGACATTTAAAACTCTGACGTTCTTGTAGCTGAAGTGTTTTCGGGATTGGCCTGTTCTGTCTCTCCGTTCCTGAATGCGTCTGATTGTATTCGCAATGTTCCGGAGCGCGAAGCCTCTTTCTAAAGGCGCCCTGTGTTAACAGATGACGAGAGACACAAGCCACAGCTGTACGTGCAGTACAATCTAAAGAATGAGGGCTTGTACGGTGCTGTTCTGTTCCGTTCCGTTCCTACACACACACATCTCAATTGAAACCATGCCAACTGCAGGCAGAGTCTGCCACAGCACCAGCGAACATTTATAGCACACTTTTCACACAGAAAAGGTGAGGTGTGTGTGTGAGCAACAGAGACACACAGGGAGCATAAACACGTGTTAGCATTTACGCATTGCTATTTAAAGATTTTGCAACAATTTTCACCCAAACGCCTCGGAAAGTCGTCGTCTAGCACATGGTTTAGAGGTCACCCCTCTCACTCAAATCAGGCAAAGGAAGAAAGCGTCTAATTTGCCGCGCCTGTAAGATCTGCCTAGCAGCCTTATGCGGTTCATACTAACTAATGCCACCACGTTTGGCTCAACACATACGACTCTGTCCTCTGGGAAGGCGCAACAGAGGGGTACGGCCTGGGTCGTAGGCTTTGCCCCGGGAGGGGATTAAAGAACCGCTATGGAGGCCTAAAGCGTCTCCATCTGGACTTTCTATCAGAAATCATGTCCCACAGGCGCTAACTTGGGGCATGTCCATGCAATATGTTCCGCAAGAGCTAGCCAGAGCTTGGCAGCAATGGTAGAAGACAGACAACGCTACAAAAAGACAAAGGCTTAATTTGTGGTATGAGACACAAAGATGGTCTGTACTACAGAGACGGCTTGCTAGAAATACTGAAAGAGTGCAGCTATGCTGTGCTTCAAAATACAAGATTCATTTGTATGGGTGAATTATAAACAAACCCAGATTGTAGCATAAAAACACCATGACATCTAATTTGACCCGATTCACTGTAGGTCACTTTAAAACCCATTTTATTTTATTTTTTGAAAATAAATACAGTGTCTACTAAAAATCAGGATTTTTGCAGTTTAAATATATTTTAACAACTTTAATAATGTATTACAATTTTAATAACAGGGCTCTATGAAAGGTGTTTTATTTCAGTGTTGTCTGTCAGGTTTATTTAATACACTTAATGATTTATGATTTAATAATATGAATGCGTAGCATAATAAAAAGCTTTTAAGTAATTTAAAATGTAATCAGAAGTTTAAAAATCCTTTTATTTTAAGCAAACAAAGTGTTAAAAAGTGCACTTTTGTCAGGTTTATGGTTAAAAGTTTAAAAGAATGGTGATATTCCTTAAAAAATAATGTTTTAATGAAATTGTATTATTATTAATAATATTACTACTGCTTTACATTCTGCTGTACAACAGTAATATAGTCCTGTCACAATTTCTTCAAGTTAAACTGAACTTTTATTTTGACAGGTTGTAATGACTATAAAGACCTTTGAGTTTCTGTGTCTATCTGACAATAGTTTTCTCTCAGAACAGGTCTGGTGATGAAGTTAATGTGGAGTTTCCTCATATAGTATAGACCAATTATAGGTTTGTAAACATTTGGGATGCGCGCATCATGGTTGCAGAAAACCAGGAAGAGATAGCCTTTACAGCTAGAGAATTACACGGATACGGTACGAAATAGTTACACTGAAAATGCTTATAGATTATATTGATTACATGTCATTTTCAAAATGAAATGTTCTCTGCATATTACAAGAGCTTGTCACCCAGCGATAAGCACTGTTATTCAATAAATTGACGTCAGATAGTGGGGTAGTCTTACAGACCCGAAACAGGGGTGAAGTTTTTTGTGGGTGGAGCCTATCTGGTGACAGCAAATGACGTTTTTCAAGTGGCAGTCTATGGAGCCACCCCAGATAGCACACGTACGTCTGCAAGATATCTGTTAAAAATCTCTTGATCTGGAAAGCATCTGCTGTGTACAAATGTCTGGAAGATGTCTTTAAGATGTCAGTTTTACATACATTCTAAATCGTAAACATCTTACAGACATCTAATAGACGTCTGTTTGACATCTGATAGGAAATGTCCAATAGACGTATTGCAGATGAGCATCTTGCAGATGTCTTGCAGATGTAAATGCAGACGTCAAATAGACGTCTCCGAGATGTAGGTGAGTTATCAGGGATGGAATAAAAGAATAAAAAAGTCAATTGGATTTTAGATTTCAAAATTCTGACTTTATTCTTGCAATTCCGAGATTATATCTCACAGTTCTAATTAGGAAGAACAACTCGTCGTTTTCTCTTTTCCCCTCATCTTAACATAGCAGTTTATATCCCACACTTCTGGCTTTTTCCCTCAGAATTAACAAACTCACTATTTTTTAAGTTAATTTGAGTTATAAAGTCCGAATTAGGAGATATAAACTTGCATTTGCGAAAAAAAAAATCTGAATTGTGAGATAAAATAAATAAATGTTATGTAAAAATGTTAATAGTAATAGGTTTAAATAATATTTCATGCTGTAATGCCCTATGAGTAGCATATGTGAATATTAGTATTGTTTAAATCAAATTTATGCTTTAAAAGTAGAGTAATCATAGCAGTTTTCATCTATAATATGTCCGTTTAAATGTCTGCCTTTAGTTTCAAATGTATTCAGTATTCTATACAAATTATTTTCATTCCGCATTTGACATCAAAAGGCACAAAAATTGTTTTTTTCCTCTTATCCATGGATTTTACCTATTCACCTCCATTTATTACCAGTGTTTTTCTGCAACCACTATGCACAAGCAGCTGCAAGTGACGTAACTGTGATGTCTACTCCAAATTGGTCTATAGAAACAGAAACCAAGCAACTGGCAAAATGGACTGTCACAATTACGGCTGGTTAGTACAAAACTCTGATCAACACTGAAAAGGACAGGAGTTCTCAAATTAAAGTTCCTGCAGAGTTTAGCTCCAACCTTAATCAAAGTCTGGTAACTTTCTAGTTATCCTAAAGACCTTGATTAGCTGATTCAGATGTCTTTGATTAGGGCAAGGATGCGTTGTAAGATTCCTCACAAAGGAAATTAATCATCCGTCAATTACACTAAGTGATCAAAGATGATTTTGCCCTACAACAACAGAAATTGTATGATCCCTGAAATGTTACAGATAGCAAAATTGCACAGTGTGAACTTGTGCAGGACAATTAATTACATTTTATTTGAATTTATTTGAATTTTGGCTTCTAATGATTATGAAAACAAGATAAAGATAAAAATGATGCTCTTGTTTTGTGTAGTGCTATTTTATTTGCTTTACAGCAGTATTGCTTTGTCCTTTCTCAAAATCACAAACTTTACATCCTGATTGTTCACTTTTCTTCAAAAATTTGTTTTAGGACTCTTTACTTACATTATTTAGCCTAGTTATTTTTGATGTGGTATCGAACCTGTTATTGAGTCCCTTGTTTTTCCTAAACTGTTAAACTGCTTGCTGTTCTTCAGAAAAATCACTGAAGCTCCAGAAGGAAAAATGCATTATGCATTAAGAGCCGGAGGGTGAAAACTTTTTAATTTTGAAGATCATGGTAAATTTAACTTATTTTGTCTTCTGGGAAACATACAAGTATCTTCTGTAGCCTCTGAAGGGCAGTACTAAATGAAAAAATATGATATTTAGGCAAAATAAGAAACATTTGTTCATCTGTTCAAAAGTTCAAAAACATGCATTTTGTATCCCTCTTATCTCTTATTTTGGTAAAATAATTTACATTTTGCAGATTCTAAAAGGGGGATGTAAACTTTTGACCTCAACTGTTTGAGCAAACATTGTAATTAGACATGCTGACAATATAGCAATGATGACAATTAAGAGAAAAAGATGATCTGACCACATGTCGGTGCTTGTAATACTGCTCACATGTGAGGTGCTCTATGAAGAACTATAATGTATACATACAGTTCTAAGCTTTTTGCATTAAAAAACATGAGGCAAAGGCAGCTGAATGTAAAAACCTGTACAGAATTACTACTGTATGTTTTATATGTTATGTTTGCATGATGCTGACAAGCTGAAAGATGCTGTTGTTTTCTTTAAAGAGCACTTACTGTTAAAAATAGCCTGTTATACTTTCAGTCATTTTGAATTTGAATGACCTTCAACATTTAGGCTAAGAAATATTCAGCATTTTTCTTATCTTGCATTATTTCTGAACATATAGGATGTTTAAAGAAGTCCACTTCTAGAACAACAATTTACAGATAATGTGCTCACCCCCTTGTCATCCAAGATGTTCATGTCTTTCTTTTTTCAGTCGTAAAGAAATTTTGTTTTTTGAGGAAAACATTTCAGGATTTTTCTCCATATGGTGCCCTGATTTTGAACTTCCAGTTTAAATACGGCTTCAAACAATCCTAAATGCGGTTGTAAACGATCCCAGCCGAGGAAGAAGGGTCTTATCTAGCATAACGATTGGTTATTTTCATAAAAATAATACAGTTTGTATACTTTTTAATGTCAAACACTCATCTTGTCTTACTTTCCTTGAACTCTGTGTATTCTGACTCAAGACAGTTAGGGTATGTCGAAAAACTCCAACCGTATTTTCTCCCTCAACTTCTATATCTATATCGCTGTTTTACCTTTTTTATTAAGGGTGTTTGATCTTCTTTGCATGTTCACTTTGCAGAGACTGTGTCGGTACTTCTGTAGCGATGCAGGATGATTTTGAAATGATTTTTGAAATTGAGGGAGAAAATATGGTATTTAAATTGTATTTTTTATGTAAATAACAGAATGTTACGCTAGATAAGCTTCTTCCTCAGCTGGGATTGTTTACAACTGCATTTGGGATCGTTTGAAGCCGCATTTAAACTGCATTTTCGAAGTTCAAACTCGGGGCACCATATCAGTCCATTATATGGAGAAAAATCCTAAAATGTTTTCCTCAAAAAACACAATGAACATCTTGGATGACAAGGGGGTGAGTACATCATCTCTAATTTGTTGTTCTGGAAGTGGACTTCACCCTTAGGACATGTCTGTACAACATTTGCCTTCATATTTATGCATCTTGAAAGTAGTTCGCACAAAAATTTTATATCGCTCATCATTTACTCACCCTGCTGTCATTCAAACCTGTATGCTGAACACAAAAGAAGATATTCTGAAGAATGTTGGTAAGTAAAAGTAAAACTAGTTGGTATCCGAAGTATTTTTCCATGCTATGGAACTACAGTCAACTGTTTACCACCATCTTCAAAATACCTTCTTTTGTGTTCAACAGAAGAAAGCAATTCGTACAGGTTTGGAACAACGATGATAGAATTTTCATTTTTGGGTGAACTATCCCTTCAAGTTGGCTTATTAAATGTATAAAAATTGTTATCTTAAATCGGTCAAACAAACAAAGAGAGAGAGAGTTTTATTTTTTGCCATATCGCCCAACCCTAGTCGTCTTAATAGTGTGTCACGCACTCTACCGCGAGACTTTTCCCCTTCAGGCCAGCCGAGTTTGGCCAAACACAAGCCATGGCGAGAGTGCTGCCCCGAGAGCAGTTTGACCGCGCGGTCGGAGACGGACGTCATGCATTCCCCGCCTGTGTCAGGAAGCTTTCCTGCTATGCTGTAGGAATGCAGGCTTCTCTCGGCTCTCTCTCCTCAGGCCAGGAAGAGAAGAGGGGGAGGGAGACAGCAAGAGAGAGAGAAAGAGAGAGACGTGGGCAGGCTACAGGCGAGGAGCAGTCTGCCTCGCCACTTATGGGCATGTTAGGTGGCAGCGGCACAAATGACCATACATGAGTCTGAAGCTGGTGGAAGGAGCCGATCACGATGACTGATGATGTCACATTGTGGTTTTGTGGCATCTGTTGCCAGGTTTCGCCATCAAGCAATCAAAGCCCAGGTACAAGCCTCATCTCACTCCTGATCTGTAATCAGGATCCGTGACCCCAATCTTTGCCATAGCACCAGAGCCGACGACTGATCTCGGGTCAGCTGATGAATGCCGCGCCGCCACAGCTGGCTGAGTGATGTCTGCATGGATCAGCAAAGTCATCTAGACTCATCACACCACGGCTATCAAATAACAGGCCTAGTCTGGCTCACTCGCTCACCAGACGCACAGGGTTAGGAGTGTTTGTACTCCGTGTTTGCGTGGGTGATCGAAAAGGTTCCTATAACTAACGTACGTGCAGTTTTATAGCTGCGACATTGTGACGCAGAACATCAGTGTCGTGTCCCCTAACAATCTGTCCACAATCATTTGTTTTTTAAAAGTCAAAAACTTATGATGAAAGATACAATATAATGGCCATTGCATAGACTTTTAACTCTTTCCCCACCAGTATTTTTTCAACGCTTCTTAGCATTTTTACAAAACTTGAATCACCCCTAAAATATTTTGTCCAATATCTGAACAATATATTACATGAAAGAAAAGAGTCTTTGCTTTCAAACAAAACAAACCGTTTTATTCTAGCATCATGCATTCTTTTTTAAATTAACACTTGAATGTTAAGTTTTACTAAAAAAAAAACAAAAAGCTGAAAAATCACATTTTTTTCCAAAGACTACATCTAGATCTGATTTAAAATAATTGTCAAAACACAGACTGAGTAGATCAAGGCTATCAACTCCCCAAAAGCTTGCACAGTTGTATACCACTTCCTGGGTTGACATTTAATTTGGTAACATTAAGCAGTTTTGATTTATATCCTTTTTAATGTTTAATGGTCACTTTAGCTTTAGCTTCTACCACTTGTTTTTACTTCTTCACTTGATTTTGGATACAGAGATTCTGTACCATTTCAGAAGATGCATAATAGCGTCCCCAACCATATAAGAGTGAAAACACGGACTGCCAGAAAATTTTCATCAATGGCAGGGAAACAGTTAAAATCGAACTCTGAATCCAAGAGTGTGCAATTGTGCGATGTGGTAACTGTGAAGACATGTTGAACAAAAAGGATTTTCGTACGAGCAATTTTGATAAGTCATTATATGTTTTTAAAAGTCCAAAATGTTTAACCTGACAACCTGTTTTTAAAACACAAACTTATGGTGCAAATCTTATAGCGTGCTGCAGCCATGACGTCAAAGCCTGGAAGACTAACTCACAATGGGTTTGCTCAAGATTTTCCTATTTTTTCAAGAGAGTAAATTAAGGTCATATAAAAGAATAATATGAAGAGTTTATTTGCAAAAACAGATGTCAAAAATTATGTTTTTTATTATGTTATCATGTTTTTATTGTGTTTTTAGTTAGTTTTAGTTTTACTTTATATCAAAATAACCCAACTGAAGTTGGATTGAGATTAATTGGAATGCACAATGAAAAAACATGATTTTTGAAAATTGTTAAAAACTGAGTTATCTGTGTTTGCAAAAGAACGCTTCATATAACTTAATATAAAATTAGCATTTTTGTGTGGTGTGTGTAATTTACACGGCAGTATTTTCAATTTATATTTATTTATATTTATATTTACATTTAAAACCCCCCATTATAAAAACCCATAAAAAAAACTCAAAGGAACTAGCGTTTTTTTTTTTTTTTTTTTTTAATTGAACAGACTGAATCCAAGAAAGCACAATTATAGGGTAACTACTGACAGATAAAATAAAATAATAATAAAAAATAGTGCTTGTCATCCAAGATGTTCATGTCTTTCTGTCTTTAGTCGTGAAGAAATTATGGTTTTTGAGGAAAACATTCCAGGATTTTTCTCCATATAATGGACATCATTGGTGCCCCGAATTTGAGCTTCTAAAATGTAGTTTAAATGTGGCCTTAAAGGTCTCAAAACAATCCCAGCCGAGGAAGAAGGGTCTTATCTAGCGAAATGACCTGTCATTTTTTAGAAAAAAAAAAATAATTGTATGCTTTTTAAGCACAAAAGCTCGTCTAGCACAGGCTCTGGGATGTGCGTCCACGATGCTACAAATTAGTGATGAGTAGCTCATGAACGATTCGTTCATTTTGAATGAATCTTTAATGTGACTCAGGAAGAACGAGTCATCTCAGGGGGTGATTCGTTCAGTTGTACATACGCAACATCCTATTAGGTTCTGTACTGGAATGTACTGGTCTTGTTTGTAGTGTGATCAACGTTTGTGTAAGCAGTAGATGTGTTAGGGAAGTAAGACGTAACATTTTTATTATATTTTGCTAAAATGAACGAAATGACTCGAAAAAAGATTTGTTCATTTTGCTGAACGAGACTCAAAGGTCCGAGTCGGTAAAATGACCCGAACTTCCCATCACTACTACGAATCACATCTAAGTTCATCATCTGTGTACTCCGGCTCAAAAAGGTAGAGTATGGCGTTTGACTTTCTTAGTCTTTGCGTGTTCACTTTGTAAATACTGGGTCTGTAGTTCCGCGTGACCTTTCGAAATGATTCAATAGTACGTAACATCATGGACGCGCATCCCAGAGCCTGTGCTATACGAGCTTTGTGTTTAAAAAGTATACAAATTTTTATTTTCCAAAAAAAAATGACAGATCGTTTCGCTAGATAAGACCCTTCTTTCTCGGCTGGGATCATTTAGAGCCTTTGAAGCCGCATTTAAACTGCATTTTGGAAGTTCAAATTTAGGGCACCATATCAGTCCATTATATGGAGAAAAATCCTGAAATGTTTTCCTCAAAAACCATAATTTTTTCACGACTGAAGACAGAAAGACATGAACATCTTGGATGACAAGGGGGTGAGTACATTATTTGTGAATTGTTGTTTTGGAAGTGGAGTTTTACTTTAAATGAACTTAAAACAATCTTTACACAAACCCATTATTCACCTGTGCCCTTCAGCAAGTAGGAAATATACAGAAATGTAATAAAATTATCAAACACTAAATACTGAATTAAATATACAGCAGATGAATCCTTAAAGCTACAAAAGTTATTGATTTCCTCTATTAAAAAGACATCACAACAGCTGGGTTATTAGGTTATTTGGCTGCTATTATTTTAAGATCAGCAGCTGCTGAACATTGCGCGAATCTGGCACGCATACTCATAGTTTCATTCAAGCTTTAATGTGAAATGATACAGGTTACAGTGCTCATCTGACCGCAGTTCTACTGAAGGTCCCTCATCACCTGTACCTTTTAAACAGTCTTTTGACTAGTGCCTGGCGCTGATAAGTTGAAGTGCGCGTCTTAAAGTCTCCTGTTTGATGTGGTTGTAAAGATGTTCTACAACTAAATAAATAAACTTCTTGTTATGAAAATAGTTGTGAGTGGGGTGGCCAACCCTAGCCTCGCCCCTTGCGTTAACATCGTTAAACTGGAAAAATTAATCACCTGTGTTAACGTGCTAATTTTGACAGCACTAAAAACTATATAGGCTAAATATCTACCCGTTTAGTGCTCAAAACAATCACAGTCTACACAAAAAACAGAGATCTACAGATTGTGTATAATATCAGAAACATTGTTCCCAGCTGCCGATTTAAAATCTGACAGTAATTGTCTTGAGATGTATTGTTGATGACTGTGGATTTGCTACAGAAGCTGTACTTTGATGGCTGTGGCAGCAGTGCTTTAAAGGGGATGAATTTAGAGACAGAACTTATAGCTCAGTGTTAGAGCTAAAAAAGGTTAGCATTAGCATCCCAAATCTTTTCTTTCAAAGCATTGCTGCTAAAAGTATTAAATCTTAGAAAATAATCTAGACGATTGAACCTCAACTTAATCTGCTAGTCAACCAACCTCACCTAGTGCAAAGCCACATATTTCAAAAATGCACAAATCAGCTTGCCAGACTTAAGGTCTATTAACACCAAGATGAATATTCTGTGTGAAAATTAGGTGCAATAAACATTTTAATTTTTAATTCACAGGCCAAAACATTTTCATGCCGCCAGTGCAACCATTTCTTTTACTAAGAGATGTTAAATCTTTTTCCCATCGCACTGCAAAGAAAACTGGCCAACCAATAGGATTCACACTTTTGGCCACATGCCCAGAGCTGCTGCTGTTAAATAAAACTATTACTTGCACTAAAAATATTTTTCAAATTGCAATGAATCAACAACTCACTGGTCAACCTCACCGGTCAACAATTTGGTTGTTGAAGGAATAGCTAACAATCTTGATACATCCCTATAATAACAGTTGTTGGGTTACAAATTGCAGTATGATCAATAATAGTTTCAAAGGTGCCTGAATGGTGTGCTGTTACTTGGGCAAGTGTCCATGCATGTTTTGTTTTATTAAAGAGAAAAATTCAATTTCTGTCATTAATTACTCAACTTCAAGTCATCCCAAACCTGTAAGATCTTCGTTCATCTTCGGAACACAAATTAAGATATTTTTGATATAATTGGAGACCTTTCTGATCCTGCACAGACACCAATGCATCTACCATGTTCAAGATCCAGAAAGGTAATAAGGACATGGATAAAATAGTCCATGTGACATCAATGGTTCAACCGTAATGTTATGAAGCTACAAGAATACTTTGTGCACAAAGAAAACAAAAACAATGACTTTATTCAACAATTTCTTCTCTTCTGTGTCAGTCTTCTTCAGAATTAATAATCAATAATATCTTAATTTGTGTTCTGAAGATGAACAAAGGTCTTACAGGTTTGGAACGACACGAGGGTGAGTAATTAAAGCAGTAGTTCACTTCCAGAACACAAATTTATAGATAATGTACTCACCTTGTTGTCATCCAAGATGTTCATGCCTTTCTTTCTTCAGTTGTTAAGAAATTATGTTTTCTGAGGAAAACATTTCAGGAATTATCTCCGTATAGTGGACTTCACTGATGCCTGTGGGTCCAAAATGCAGTTTCAGTGCAGCTATAAACAGCTCTAAACGATCCCAGCCGATAAAGAAGGGTCTTATCTAGAGAAACAATCAGTCATTTTCTAAAAAAAAACCTAATAATTAATACACTTTTTAACCTCAAATGCTCGTCTTGTCTAGCTCTGCGATGCACATGCGTATTCTACTTCAGAATCGACTTTCCAAATTGTCCTACATCGCTGTTTTACCTTTTTTTGTAAAGGGCGTTTGATCTTCTGTGCATGTTCACTTTGTAAACACTGGGTCAGTACTTCTGCAGCGATGTAGGATAGGGTTGTCAAAAGGTTCGGTACTTTCAGTACTGAAATTTTAAAAACGTCCATTTCCCGCTCACATTTGAGCGCTCTTGAGCCAATTTTTAAACATCGCTGATTGGCCATAGTGTTCACGTGCTCAACAGACATGACTGTGATTTGCTACAATCATAAGCGTCAGGCTCCTCACTGAGCGCTTACACATAAGCACAACGGGAGCGTTTGAAAGCCACGTCTGTCAGCGGATCCCTAAGGGCCGTTCACATATTGCGCCTAAAAATGCGTGGAAACGCTAGGCGCGCCGATTTTTCCTCCTTTCCAAAGCGCTCTGTAGCTTGCGCTCCCGTAAGCCGAGCGTAAACGTTCCTGAGGTGCATTATGGGATTGAAAGCTGTGCGGAGAAAGCGTTGAGAGCGGCTGAGAGTGTCGAAAAGGTGGGGCATTCCTCAACTTTATGCAGATCTCGAGCGCAAACGCCGGGTGTCAACCAATCGCACTAAAAAGTAGATTTTGACGTATGCTTCTGAGTGTTTGCGGAACTGGTGTATTACTAAGCTAAAAATCACATCACTGAAAAAGTCATGCAAAAGTAATTGCATGCTTTCATTATATACTAGTGTTTAGTTTGCGAACCACTGTTAAAATAAGAAGACGAAACGCAAACAGGGTGTAAACAGAGGCGTGCACTGCCTTAAATGTCACACGCCCCAAAGCAGCGGCGTTGTAGCGTTGCCGGCGGCAGGGAGCGTGGTTTTGACGCTGTAGTGAAAATACACCGTAAGGCCAATCAGCAATGTTCAAAAATCGGCTCAACAGCGCTCAAATGTGAGCGGGAAATGTACGTTTTTAAAATGTCAGTACTGAAAGTCCCGAACCCGGTACCTTTTGACAACTCTAATGTAGGATGATTTTAAAGTTGGAGAAGAAGATGAGATGGGAGTTTTCAGACATACCCTAACTGTATTAATCAGATTACACAGAGTACACATGTGCATGGCAGAGCTAGACAAGATGAGCATTTGAGATTAAAAAGTATACTTTTTTTTTTTTTTTGGATAATGACCAATCGTTTTACTAGATAAGACCCTTATTTCTCGGCTGGGATCGTTTAGAGACATTTGAAGCTACATTTACACTGCATTTTGGACATTCAAACTCGTAGGCACCATAGAAGTCCACTATATGGACAAAATTCCTGAAATGTTTTCCTCCGAAAACATAATTTCTTTCGACTAAAGAAAGAAAGGCATGAACGTCTTGGATGAGTAAGAACATTATCTGTAAATTTTTGTTCTGGAAGTGAACTACTCCTTTAATGACAGAATTTAAACGTAAAAGTTACAATGTATTTTAAGGTAATGTATTTAGCTAGATGCTAAAAGGGCTCTTTTATGATGCAATTTTATAATATGCTACACTTAGTATTAGAATAAATATTAGGACACAGTCAGTGTTTCCAGGTCCTCTCGGCTGGGGAACTGAGCAGAGTGGCAACAGGACGTGTACGAATTTAATAATTCTGGTTTAAGAGCCATTCAACTGGAAGGCATTGGAGACACGGCTGAGGACAGACTACACTTCAATGGCCGCAAGAGAAAGCAGGATTTAATCTCCATGAATAAATATGTTGGCAAGCAATGGCTAGATATGCATCAACACTCTCTCAACATCTAATATTTTATTCTGATCTTTCTCTCGTGCTGCATTTTGGATGTGTGATTGACATCGGGCCATTTTTGTTTTGTTTACCGGCTCCCGATTTAAATTCTGTGATAAACAGATCATGGGGTATTACTATAGCCGCTGCAAACTGTGCAGTTCTGTTCAGTAAAAAGTCCTGAATTATTTTTCCCAAAAATATTAAGGTTAAGGACGAAAGACCTTGGCATTGCTTCCAGTGTTGTGCATCCTCACAGGCTTGATTCAGGCCTTGAATGAAGACTTCGAAATCAAGCGCTGTCCCTAACGCTCCCTCTTCCTGCCCGATGAATTATTCCTGCAGGAAACTAATCCATCAATAAGCCTTCAAAGCAAAAAGATGCGTTGAACCAGGACTCTGATCAATATTTATGGAGCATACATGAATAAAACTAAGCTTCTTCAAAGGCAGCTAAGAGAAACCTGCAGAAAGACAGAAAGGTCTCTTTTCTCTTCCTCGCCGTAGATGCTAAAACCCGCTGAATTTGGAGTAGTCTTAGCCTGAGCTAGAACAGAGAGAGACTCCCTGGGTGGACTGGGAAGGGTGCCTGAAATGGCTAAAAATAAAGATCGAGAAGGAAGAAGACGGAAAACAGCGGCCTGTTAGTCCCTAATCAGTCTCCCAACCTTAGGAACAAGTACATAGATGGCTTGTTGCTAACAGGCCTGTTCCCTAACGCTCCAGCACAACAGGAGCGAAGATTTATGTACGACATGTATTATGATGTAGTGATTGTTGATGGAAAGCATGCGAATGAGTCACAACAAGCCCTGTTTTCTGGCTCTGCTCGATACATTACACCCCATGAAATCAAAAGCGAAGCTTCGTAGGTTTTAGTGCAAGTCTGTTAGCTCTGAAGACATCTATTACATACTGTATGCTAATGCACTCCAAAACATATGTAGGCATTAAGCATATGTACATACTTAAAATTTACAGCCTTTCTCTTCTAGGAAAAGGAAACAAATCATCATCCTCTTCTTTTCAGTGACATAAACAATTTTTTTTTCTCCAATGAAATGCTCTCTGGAGTGCAAAAGCCCTCTTAATACTTCCTCCCTGTGACTAGAAATAGCAAATAATGGGCTGTTCAATGCGAAACACTAGCTTGCTATTTACTGAATAATATGCAGCATTCACTGCAAAGTGAATAGTATTTTTTTTTAAATAGCATGTGAAACAGTAGGCATTAATTTAAAAGAGAAGTCCACTTCCAAAACAAAGATTCACATATAATGTACTCACCCCCTTGTCATCCAAAATGTTCATGTCTGTCTTTCTT
This sequence comes from Labeo rohita, assembly GCF_022985175.1. Taxonomy (NCBI): domain Eukaryota; kingdom Metazoa; phylum Chordata; class Actinopteri; order Cypriniformes; family Cyprinidae; genus Labeo; species Labeo rohita. The sequence goes on from NC_066887.1 coordinate 4,348,841, forward strand.
CAGTCGTAAAGAAATTATGTTTTTTGAGGAAAAAAAAATCCAACATTTTTCTCCATATAATGGACCGATATGGTGCCCCGATTTTGAACTTCCAAAATGTAGTACAAATGTGGCTTCAAATGATCCCAAATGCAGTTGTAAACGATTCCAGCCGAGGAGGAAGGGTCTTATCTAGCGAAATGATTGGTTATCTTAATAAAATAATACATTTTATATACTTTTTAATGCCAAATGCTCATCTTTCATCTTTAAAATGTCTCACTCTGCCTGGACTGTTTAAGTTCCAGTTCATGTCAGTTAGTGTATGTCGAAAAACTCCCATCTCATGTTCTCCCTCAACTTCAAAATCGTCCTATATCTCTGTTTTACCTTTTTTGTTAAGGGTGTTTGATCATCTTTGCATGTTCACTTTGCAAAGACTGGGTCGGTACTTCTGCAGCGATGTAGGATGATTTTGAAATGATTTTTGAAGTTGAGGGAGAAAATACGGTTGGAGTTTTTCGACATACCCTAACTGTCTTGAACCAGAATACACAGAGTTCGTGGAGAGTAAGGCAAGACGAGCGTTTGAGATTAAAAAGTATTTAAATTGTATTTTTTTAATGAGAATAACTGATCGTTTTGCTAGATAAGACCCTTCTTCCTCGGCTGGGATTGTTTACAACCGCATTTGGGATTGTTTGAAGCCACATTTAAACTGCATTTTGGAAGTTCAAAATCGGGGCACCATATCAGTCCACTATATGGAGAAAAATCCTGAAATGTTTTCCTCAAAAAACATAATTTCTTTACAACTGAAGAAAGAAAGACATGAACATCTTAGATGACAAGGGGGTGAGTACATTATATGTGAATCTTTGCTTTGGAAGTGATTTAAGATGTTTCAAAATAGTAAGCCACATGTAGTTATCTTGAAAATAAAAAGCTTATTTTGCAGTTTTAAAATAAATGAAGGGTTTGGTTCAAAAACACTTTGTCATGCTGGTTGAAAGTCTCTTCACAACCATGATAGCAATCACTAAGTGGTCTAAATGTATTTACATGTATTTATATGGTCTGTGGAAGGTGTAGGACCGTAAAATGTTCGTCCAATCATATTCCTCAGTCTGAGGCATGGCTTTGGAGAGTGATTTGCAGGGATGGTGGGACATACTAGCCTTTTCAAAATCACAGAGCCTACCTTTAAGTTTGTGTACAAATTTTGTAACTTCTGGCAGTCTAAAAACTAACAAGTCAATTTACAGCTGTTATTACTTACTCATATCACACTAAAAACAGAAAACCAAGCCAAACGCGTTGCATTTGCCAAGCAGTGGTGGAAAAAAGAAAAAGAATAAGATTAAAAAAACAATAAAACCTTTAAGATGTTCCATCACATTTTCCTGTTTCAATATCAAAGATAACAACAGTAAAAAGAAAATTGCATTTCATAGCATCTTCAATGTGCAATTAAAAACAAAACACTGTTACAAGTAAACCAACAGCCGTATTATATCTGTATCAGTACATACACTATGCATGAATGAACTCCATAAATATACTAAAGGAGTGAGTCATGCAATCAACATATTTGTGGTAGGATTCAAAAGATTACTGTAATGCTTGCTCCAAGTTGGACTGCATTTTTTATCAGTGTTCACTGGCTGTTTGAAAGCAACAATATAAGGTCACTGGCAAAACACTGTGATGTAAAAACAAAATCATGCAAAAACTGCAGCACCCAGCGTAAACAGCTGGGCCAACTTCAGACAGGTCAACAAAAAACAAACCTTCAGGGAGGACAGCTTTATTTTCATATCCTCTCAGCACTTGCGTTCTAATAAGAGTCGTATCTGTGCAGAAGACTGTCTCTGGGGAAGCGTTAGCTGCAGGGTCTGATCCAGGCTTTGCTCGAGCACAGGCTCAGAGGAAATCTGTGGAAATTTTTTGGAATTTATTTGCCAATTTTGAGTGTCACACTAGAACTTGAGCACTCAAAAATTTGTTGCACACTGCAATGAACAGGAATGATGCTCCTTTATATATACAGTTGAGGTCAAAAGTTTACATACACCTTGCAGAATCTGCTAAATGTTAATTGTTTTACCAAAAATAAGAGGGATCATACAAAATGCATGTTATTTTTTATTTAGTACTGACCTGAATAAGATATTTAACATAAAAGATGTAAAATAAAAGAAAATAATAGTTGAATTTATAAAAATGGCTCAAAAGTTTACATACACTTGATTCTTAATACTGTGTTGTTACCTGAATGATCCACAGCTGTGTTTTTTGTTTAGTGATAGTTGTTAATGAGTCCCTTGTTTGTCCTGAACAGTTAAACTGCCCGCTGTTCTTCAGAAAAATCCTTAAGGTCCCACAAATTCTTTCAGCATTTTTGTGTGTTTGAACCCTTTCCAACAATGACTGTATGATTTTGAGATCCATCTTTTCACACTGAGGACAACTGAGGGACTCATATGCAACTTTTACAGAAGGTTCAAACACTCACTGATGTTTCGGAAGGAAACACGTTGCATTAAGAGCCTGGTGAAAACTTTTGAATTTGAAGATCAAGGTAAATTTAACTTATTTTTATTTCTTCTAGGAATCTTCTGTAGCTCCTGAAGGGCAGTACTAAATGTAAAAAAGATATATATATATATATATATAGGCAAAATAAGAAAAATGTACACATGTTCAAAAGTTATTACCCCCCGGTTCTTAATGCATTGCATTTCTTTCTGAAGTGTTTGAACCTTCTGTAATAGTTGCATATGAGTCCCTCAGTTGTCCTCAGTGCGAAAAGATGGATCTCAAAATCATGCAGTCATTGTTGGAAAGGGTTCAAATACACTAAAATGCTGAAAAACCAAGGAATTTGTGGGACCTGATGGATTTTTCTAAAGAACAGTGGCAGTTTAACTGTTCAGGACAGTTGTAAACACTAAATGACTAAAAAACACAGCTGTGGATCATTCAGGTAACAACACAGTATTAAGAATCAAGTGTATGTAAACTTATAAACGGGCATATTTTTATCAATTCAACTACTATTTTTTCTTGTGGACTACATGTAAACGTCTTTTATGTTAAATATCTTATTCAGGTCAGTACTAAACAAAAAATAACATGCATTTTGTATGATCCCTCTTATTTGGTAAAATAATTACAATTTTGCAGATTCTGCAAGGTGTATGTAAACTTTTGACCTCAACTGTACATAACTCATCATAAGAATACAAACTGTTCACAATATACAGTCTACTCTACTTTTCTGCAACAATGCCATCCTGCAGATTTATCAAATATGATACTCCACAAAAAACACATGCATATACCTAAAGGTTCAATAATCTGTTCCATTTCAAAAAACATATTTTTCATATATTTTATTATTATGGCTTTACAGGGTTAAAACATTTTAAACTGATTTTAAGTGAAAGCTGAGAACATTATCCAATTAGCCAAAATATCCAATAAGACATAAGGGGCCGGGCATTCGCAGAATTTTATAAATGGCAGGCGTTCCAGTTCTGTGGAAGTCTGTGGTGCTTTCTGCAGGTACTGACAGCATGACCAGAGTTATACTCCACATGACTAAACAAGACCAAGAGTTTCCATGATGTACTTCTCGCTGAGTGTTTAACAGAGGTGGAATCAAATGGACATTGAGCGAGGAGGGGTGGGGGGACAGCGAGAAGTATCACTTAATTTGGCAGGGAAGGGAAATCACAAGCTCTGTTCCAAAACCTAGTCAGCTGTCTTGCTGTCGACTGCCTACGTAAGAGGCATCTGAAATGGAGCGTCCCCTTTTGAAACGGCCTTTGTATCAGCAGTGTGCAATCATGTTTAATAGTAGAACTTGTGGTGAAAAACTACATTACCCATGATGCTGTACCGAAAATTCCACCAATCAGAGAGCAGGGGCAAGTAAAGCACACCAAATTCATGGGCGCTCCCATAAAGCACTGCAAATGAGTAATTTTTCCTACATGATACTTATATATTTGTATGCATATAGTTTGCAGTAAACTCAAAATATACAGGCCTAGTTTCTGTATAATCAATTGCAAATGAATAATTCAATTATCTATTTTGCAGTGCTTCATGGGATTGTAGGTCTTTCCCTCGTTAAAGCTGTGTCTTCATCTTTTTGTCCATTTTCACTTATTTTATTGCTTCAAATATAAGTTTGTAATGTTGTGATTCATCTCATAGCCAGTTGGTTTGACTTCTAACCTTTTAACAAAGACTTTTTCAAAAATCCCTATGGGAAAAATAAATGGAAAAATTACTTCCGGAACCAACGGTGCTGAAAAAGTGGGTGGGCACTAATGCACTCTATGGTGCTAGTCTGTGTGCGTCACTAGGAACAAATGAGGGAATCTGGGGCCCGGGGCTCCGCATAATGCCACTTTATGTTACTTCAGCCATTCAAAATGACCCCAGGAAAGAGACAGAGGAAGTTTTTCTAAGAATTACTGTCGAGCCACATTTAAGGTACCAGTAGGGGCTGAATTATGCATCTGTGCGAGACTGACAGAAAGAGATTGCAGCCATGGTCTCTGATTCACCTCTCTCTCTCAGACATGATGAGTTATGAGTCTTCAAACTGGCCCCTGAGGTTGTTATGTACGCCTATAAGGGAACAACAGTGTAAGAGCTCCATTACATGCCAAAAAGACACAGCCCTGCAAAAACCAAAAACATTCTGAAAGCAAAGCTTCAGGTTTTATCTTCTTTTGTGTATGTGTGTCAGTATTTTTTGTCACATAACACTGCATTTAAGTGAACAAATACTAGCCATATTGCCCCTCTCACAATAAAACTGTAAAATAAAATAATGCAGAGACAGCATTCTGGTATTTCTATTGCATACTAAAAACAGACATTGTTTGCTGTCACAAACAGCTTATATTTTAAGTGCATACTGTGTTTACCTTCTGTACATAAACTTTTAAACAGACAAGGATACCAAAGTTCTTACGTTGCAGCAAATAAAAATGAAATGTTCTTGAGCCCAAAAAGTTTTCATAAGCGCACAGCTGCGTTATTTAACGCTTCTTTAATGCAAGAACGCCGCAGTCCTGTGTGGTGGAAAACCGAACATTTACGCAGCATTGATTAATTAGCAACGGTCCCTTTAAGAGCGTGAACGCGCATAGTGTCTTTTCCATTGCGACTGTCTGCAACAACTTCAATTGCTTTTTCCTTGCAGAAATGCAGCACATTTACTGTCTCGAACCACTCCCGGCCATCATAAAATAACTTCATATGATAGATAGAAATGGCTTACGCTTGTAATGTGTCGTCGTGATGGGGACAGAGCCGCAGAGGGAAGTGTCTCTCCTCCAGACGAGGCTGTCAAGAGCGTCTAGACTGACTGTCTCACTCTCATGGCCAAAACTCAGCAGAGCACAAACTCCCGTTGTGTTCCAGTCAGTCCAGCCCTCTGTTTCGCTCTGTGAGTAATTTACAACACACTGGAGCGACATCTGCAGGACAGGAGTACCAACGAGCGCGCACATATACGTCACCAGCAATATAGATAGATAGATAGATAGATAGATAGATAGATAGATAGATAGATAGATAGATAAACATAAAGATAGATGGATAGATAGATAGACATAAAGATAGATAGATAGATAGATAGATAGATAGATAGATAGATAGATAGATAGATAGATAGATAAACATAAAGATAGATAGATAGATAGATAGATAGATAAACATAAAGATAGATAGATAGATAGATAAACATAAAGAGATGGATAGATAGATAGATAGATAGATAAACATAAAGATAGATAGATAGATAGATAGATAAACATAAAGATAGATGGATAGATAGATAGATAGATAGATAGATAAACATAAAGATAGATAGATAGATAGATAGATAGATAGATAGATAGATAGATAGATAGATAAACATAAAGATAGATAGATAGATAGATAGATAGATAGATAGATAGATAAACATAAAGATAGATAGATAGATAGATAGATAGATAGATATATAGATAGACAAACATAAAGATAGATAGATATATAGATAGATAGATAGATAGATAGATAGATAGATAAACATAAAGATAGATAGATAGATAGATAGATAGATAGATAGATAGATAGATAGATAGATAGATAGATAAACATAAAGATAGATAGATAGATAGATAAACATAAAGATAGATAGATAGATAGATAAACCAAAGATAGATTGATTAGATAGATAGATGGATAGATAGATAGATAGATAGATAGATAGATAACAAACATATGAATAGATAGATAGATAGAAGATAGATAGATAAAGATAGATAGATAGATAGATAGATAGATAGATAGATAGATAGATAAAGATAAACAAAAGATGGATAGATAGACAGACAAATAGACAAGATAGATAGATAGATAGATGAAAGATGATTAGAGATAGATGGATGGATGGAGATGGAGATAGAAAGATAGATAGATAAATAGATAGATAATAGATAGATAGATAGATAGATAGATAGATAGATAAACATAAAGATAGAAAGATAGATAGATAGATAGACAAATAGAATAGAATAAAGATAGATAGATAGATAGACCAAGATAGATAGATAGATGGATAGATAGATAGATGGATGGATAAAGATAGATGGATAGATAGATAGATAGATAGATAAATATAAACATAGATAGATAGATAGACAAAGATAGATAGATGATAGACAAACATAAAGATGTCCCAGATAGATAGATAGATAGATATATAGATAGACAAACATAAAGATAGATAGATATATAGATAGATAGATAGATAGATAGATAGATAGATAGATAGATAGATAGATAGATAGATAGATAGATAGAAGATAGATGGATGGATGGATAGATAAATAAACAATGAAAAGATGGATGGATGGACAGACAAATAAACAATGAATGGATGGATGGACCAAATGAAAGATTGATTAGATGGATGGATGGATGGATGGATGGATGGATGGATGGATGGTTGGAACAAACAAATAAATGAATAGATAGATAGATAGATAAACATAAAGATAGATAGATAGATAGATAGATAGATAGATAGATAGATAGATAGACAAGCAAAAAGATGGATGGATGGACAGACAAATAAACAATGAATGGATAGATGGACCAAATGAAAGATTGATTAGATGGATGGATGGATGGATGGATGGATGGATGGATGGATGGTTGGAACAAACAAATAAATGAATAGATAGATAGATAAACATAAAGATAGATAGATAGATAGATAGATAGATAGATAGATAGATAGACAAGCAGAAAGATGGATGGATGGATGGACAAATGAACAATGGATGGATGGATGGACCAAATGAACGATTGATTAGATAGATGGATGGATGGATGGATGGATGGATGGATGGATGGATAGATAGATGGTTGGATGGATAGATAATTGGAACAAACAAATAAATAAATCAGATAGATAGATGATAGACAAACATAAAGATAGATAGACAAACATAAAGATAGATAGATAAACATAAAGATAGATATTGATAGATAGATAGATAGATAGATAGATAGATAGATAGATAGATAGATAGATAGACAGATGAACAATGGATGGATGGAACAAACAAACAATTGATTGGGTGGATAGATGAATAGATGGATGGATGGATAGACGGACGGATGGCAACAGAACAAACAAACAAACGATGGATGGATGTATGGATGGAATGAACAAACAAATGAACAATGGATGGATGGATGGACCAAACAAACAATTGATTAGATGGATGGATGGATGGATGGATGGATGGATGGATGGAACATATAAATGAAAAATGGATGATTGATTAGATGGATGGATGGAGGGATGGATGGATAGACAGACGGATGGAACGAACAAACGAAATACAAACAAACGATGGATAGATGGATGGATGGTTGGAACAAACAAATGAACAATGGATGGATGGAACGAACGACAATGACAGACTGACAGAACTAACAAACAAACGATGGGTGGATGGATATAACGAACAAAGAAATGAATGATGGATGGATGGAACAAACAAAGAATAGACAGATTCTATTGAACAAAATTGATTGGATGATAGATAGACAGATAGATAGATAGATAGAAACAACAAATAAATATATAGTAAAACATTTATATTTCATTGAAACATTTAAATGTGCATGTGTTTCAATGTGTGTGTCACACCACAGGCAATAATGAGGTTCAAAAGAAGGTATATTTATGGTACGTATTTATATATCTGTACAGTGATGTGTGTGTGTGAAGACTGAAGGCCAGACATCAGCGCCTGGAGTGAGTTTAACCACAGTCCTGTGTGTGTGTGTGTGTGTGGAGGGATGAGACATCAGTAGGAAGAGGCAGGGCCACTGGAGAAGGAGGTGCTAATGTGAAAGGAGGGCTTGTGTCATTTCACCCTCTTAAAAGACTCATTTACCAAAAAGAGCCTGAACCCTCTGGCAGTGATTTAACAAGTGTGTTTGCCATTACTGTGTGGTTCTGTAAAGAGAGTCTATGCCAGCCCAATGCAGACATGGCCACAGGGTTGGCAGGTGTGTAATTAGGCCACGATACTGTATGTTCTCTTGATTAACACACTCTCAGCAGCCTCAGGGACAAAGCCCTGACCACTTACATCTGCCACAGACACAGAAGAGAAAAAAAACAACCCACAACTTCCATGACTCAAAGTGTTTCATCTGATCTGATTTATTATGCATTTATTTATTTTTTGCCCTGGTTTGGCTAAAGAAAAAGAAAATCAAATGCACGATACATATTTTTAAATAATTTTAACCTATCAAAATGCGAGGTACAAAATTATTATTTTTTTTTAATGAAACAAACATTGTGTAAAAAGTTTCAGTTTCAGATTGCCTCAACCTGTCAAGCACAGACCCAGTCATATTTTACATCAAAATAAATAAAAAGAAAACAAATATGAAATTGTGTTTTTCTTTATAAAAATGCAGTCTGATTTAAGATTTTGAAAATACTACTTTTTAAAGTATTTATACTACCCTTAATTTATAAATAATACACTAAAAACATTTCATAATATTTTGTACTGCTAAAAATATTACACAAAAAATACAAAATAGTTGTCTTCACTTTCTTTATATATATATTTTAGGGTAAACTATGATCTGGACAAAAACTATTTTGATAATGGTAATAAAGAAAATTAAATAACCAAAAAAGCTAACACATTTGATGACACAAACTGTACACACCAAATGTGAAGAAGCATAAAAACGCAGATTAGGCTGAGATTCTCAGTCATGTTCGGTGGGTTGATTGGTGGAGTTGGCCGTGTGTCGATGACGTAGCTGAGGCGCGTGGGACGGATCAGGCTCATACATTTGCTCGATGAGAGAGGGGGGAGGAAGGAGGTGGGCCAGGCGTGAACCCGCTCTGGGGGAGTCCAAATGAGGGAAGAAGTACCTGTAAGAACAGAGTGGGGGCGAAACCAAACAAAAAACACAAACGAGACACAACACCAACACACAGAGAGATGATGGAAAAATGGACAATGAGGAAAAACTATGAAACAAATAAAGGTTGAAAACATGGTAACATTACATGAATGCTTCAGTTTCAATGCAATGAAAGTTAATCAACAGTAAATATGTGGAATGATGTCAATTACCACAAAATATAATTTCACCTCGTACTTCAGTTTGTAAAAAAATACTATCATATTTATAGTCATGCTTTTACAATAAAAGCTAAGACAAATAAAGGGAAAAAAACAGAACCTGAAACATTTTCTTTCTTTTAAGAAAAAGAAAACTGAAAGAAACTTTAAACTTAAAGACACTGTTAAAAATTTTCATCAACAACCTTGAGGAATCACACTGAAATTTGTATGACTGATTGATTGGCTGATTTATTTATTCATTTAGTAATTTTCTAGAATATTTATATTTCATTAACCAAACTTTCGGGAACTTAGGGAAGACATATTCACTATTAACTAGGGCTGTCAGTCAATTAAAAATCTGAATCTAATTAATTTCATGATTAATCACACATCAGATTTGGCTGAGACATTTTTCCCAAAAGATAATTTAAAGTCCTTGTTGTGTAAAGCATCAAGCAGACGTTACAAAAAGTATCTTAATAATAATTATTTGTTTAATAAAATGTGTTATATTTGATTCAAAATAGAATTTATTACACACAAACATTTAGGCTGCAATGGCCTAACGCAAACTATGGAAAAGAAGATAATTTGAGAAACATCTTAGTATTTTTTGTTCATACAGTGTTGGTTGTATAATGTCGGTTGTTGCTTGAAAGGGTTTGAATGGTGACAGAATTGATTTTTTTTTTTTTTTTTTTTTTTGTGAACTATCCCTTTAATTTCCCTTTTATTCTTCATCTCTTTTTTTTAAATGAAATTATACTCTAAATAAGAAACTAAATCTGCCAGCAGGTCGGAGACGCGCAATAATTCTGCTATGGCTTCAAAGGTAGTATGTTCTTTGCAAAATTGAGCAAAATCACATAATATTGTGTTTAAAAAATAACACAATTTCAACTTCTGAACTGTTGTATAAAATCACATTTGTGTTCGTGATAGATCGGGACAAAATCAGCACTCATGTCATTTTGCTCTTGCTGTCCGTATGATATCCTGTGATATGTGATGAGACAAAACACATACAGGGGCATTTTTTGTACCAATATCCTGAATTTTTTGCCCTGCATCGTATTTGTCAACAGTCAGCTACATGAAATATAAGATGACGTACAGGTCTGGGGGCGGGGCCAGCGCGTTAACTGCGTTAAAATATTTTAATCGCGTTATTTTTTTAACTAATTAATTAAGTTAAACTGACAGCCCTACTATTAACTAAGAGTTTTCCCTCAGTAAATTACTAATTTGCTGCTTATTGATAGTAAGATAGTTGTTGTAATAGGACAGGCTAAAGTGATCTAAAATACAGTTAGACAGAATAAGGCAGAAATATGCTTTATAAGTACTAATAAACAGCCAATATGCTAGTAACATACATGCTAATAAGCAACTAGTTAATAGTGAATAGCGTTCCTTAATCTAAAGTGTTACCCATTATTTGTAGTTAGCCTGCAAGTTAATTTTTGTTATTTTTACTACTAAACATTAAAATTAAAACAAAATTGATTGAATTAAAAACAAATTTGAAACATTTTATCTTACACTAAGTTGTCTGTCAGTACAGGCACTAGCTAGTTTGACAGAAAAAAGAAGTTGGTTTTTAGCAGTGTTGGTGGTAACGCATTACAAGTAACGCGAGTTACGTAATATTATTACTTTTTCCAAGTAACTAGTAAAGTAACACATTACTTTTTAATTGACAAGAAAATATCTGAGTTACTTTTTTCAAATAAGTAACGCCAGTTACTTTCCCCCCATTTATTGATTAAAAGCTCTCCTGTTCCCATGTTAAGAGAATTCGGGAGTAAGATGTTAGTTCTAGACTAAAAGTGAACATGCATTAATTCATCTCACTCACAAAAAACAGATTCAGTATTTCTCAAAATGAATAAAAACAGTGAAATTAAACTCAGAATATGACGCAAACCAAAATAATTAAATATGTTAAATATGTACAAATATGTAAATCTTTACAAATATCCTTTATGCATTTAATCCCATTTTATTAACCAATGTAATTGCTGCCGACCTTTTTAATAAGCAAAAATTACTCAAGATATTCTAATATTTGTTTTCTTTTTTTTTTATTGCTGAAGAGTTGACTTTTTTTCTTTTTTTCTTCAGCGGTCTACTGTACAGACGTGAATTTACTTTTCTTAAAGTCTGAGGCTTTTGGTGTGAAAAGGCTTTTATATTTGCCAAAAATAGAGCTTTTTATATTAAAAACAAACAAGCAAGCCCTACCCAGATTTAAAAAGTAACGCAAAAGTAAAGTAACATTACTTTCCAAAAAAAGTAACTAACATAATTGTTTATATTTTTTAGGGCGTAACTCAATATTGTAATGCATTACTTTTAAAAGTAACTTTCCCCAACACTGGTTTTTAGTTTTTTTTTTGTTTGTTTGTTTTTTACTTTTATTACACAGAAAATAATGAAAAACACTTGTTTGATAACTTTTAATATAAAAAAACTGTATTGAATGGTTAAGCCTACTGCCACTATTTGTCTAAAAATTATTACACAATTAGTCTGTCCTTTAACATTTACAGCGGTCGTGATCTGAGTGGGACTGAATCAGGATTTTGTTAATGGTAACATTTCAAAACCCCTTTATTATTTTATTTATTGATTTATTTTTTAATGTCTTCTTAGACCAACTTGTTTATCTTGCAAGGTCTCCTTGAATGAGGACAAACAAATCAGACAAACCTCAAAGAGGCTTTTATTACATAAATCAGAACTGAAAAACAAACTTTATTTTACAAAAAAAACTTTATTTCACAAAAGCTGCATTCACTTTTAAATGTTCTCCTTTTGAATCCCCATTTCAAGTGACAACAGTACAAAGAATATGTCGCGTTCCTGTCATAAAGGAGAACGAGCGCCTCAAGATCTCCAATATGTATGGCGTAATAAAGTAATGATCAAGTTCCAGCCTTTGATTTATGGTCTATTATTCATGCACCAGACTCCTGAATTTTCACAAACTTTTGGTGATCGTTTATTAACAGAGATAGATATTGTTCAGCATGTCAGATGCTTCTTCATTGACTACTAGAATTTAGCACAGCAAAAAGCTGCTTTTTTTAACAATCTGTGCCTACATCATAAGAGTTACTAAAATCTATAATTCAGTTAGTTGAATTAAATGCAATGTGTTAGCAATTCCAAGGGCATATTTGAAGACAGAACAATTTGTGCAGAACTGGGTTGAATGATAGAGTGTCTCCCTCTACTGTTCACACCACACATTACATGCCAGCAGCTTCAAACCACCCGCACAAATGTGTGTAGTGTTCTCTGGAAACCTGAGTTAACGGAACAGTTCACCCTGAAACCAAAGATGGCAAATTTACCTACCTTCAAGCTGTTTGAAAAGCAAATAGGTTTTTATAAAACGAGGGCGTTAAAATGCTTCTCAGAAGAAAAGTAAACGTGTAAACTATGTTTTGATTATGGGTGAACTGCTTCTTTAAATGCAACTACAACAGGTTTCTGACGAGTTCAATACAAACGTTGACAAATGAACACAATTATGTCTGAAACGCATGAAAAATGACCTAAACGTATTAAATAAATAAGTAATACTGCATCACATCACAACAATGAATAAGTGTCAGTATGGATGAGAATCGAGTTTAGTGTAAATTGTTCAATAATACAAAAAATGCTCATTGTAAGGCAAGTATCACTGAACACAACACACACACAAGCACAGTTCCTTAACTGCCACACAACCGATCGTGCTGTAACCACACACGTCCGTTGGATTAGTAGCTAGACGAGTGTACAGGTGTCACACCGTGCAGGGGAGGGTCAATGAGGTCTTGGTCCAATCCTGTGCATGTGCATGCAGCAAACAGTCAATCAGCACTTTATGCCATTAGCCTGGCATCAGCTGAGCTTTTTTTCTGTTAAAAATAAGACACACAATTATGTACAGACCACAAACTTTTACAAAAAAAAATTAATTAAAGCTGTTAGTTGCAAAAAAAGACTGTCAGTCAAAATTCATTTCTTACATAAAGCAGTAGTTTTTGCATTTTCATTCAAAAACCTAAAGATTATGCCAGACCTATTCATTTGTGATGAATTCTTATCAAAATTCTATCCAATATCATTTGCTTATTTAATATATAACCATTTAGTCTTTTGACTTTAGATTAGGAGAAACATTGACTTTTTAACTAATAGCTCCCCTCAATAAACTCCTAATCTGCTTGTTATTAACAGTAAGGCAACTGTTGTAGTAGTTATGTTTAGGTATTGGATAGGGTTAAGTGATCTAGAATATGTGCGATATTGACAAAAAATAATCTCTCAATATTTTCTGGGATTTTAATCAATAACGATGATTACACTAGGGCTGTGTATTGCCAAGAATCTGGCGCTACGATACGTATCACGATACAAGGGTTGCGGTATGATATGTTGTGATACATAGCCACACTGTAAACAAAGCGATATACTGGGATATTTCTTATTTTATGAATAGGACATAATTTTAGGAAAGCTGTTATGAAAAACACACCACCATATGCAAACCATTGAATGTTACTGAATCACTTTTTGTGCAGTATGAGTAAAAGGGGAAAATAAAGTGCTTGCAAGATTCTTTAGTTATTAAATGTATAAAATGTACGCTTTTATAAACAGACCATATATATTTTTAGTCCCTGCTTTACAATTTAAGTTTACAATTGTAACCATGTCAGATCATTTTGATCTGAACTTAAGAACTACTTCTTAATAAGAATCTGCTTAATACCAATAAAAAAAAAGAAGGGATTGCAAGATTCCTAAAGAAAACAAAAGAATTGTGAAACAATAAAATAAATACAGATATTACACATTCTGAAAACCTTTTTGTTCTGAGAATTTCGCAAGTTTTTCAGTTTGTAATTATGCTCCCGTGCAATCGCAGAGATCGCGACGCAAGCACCGTCTCAACTGCACAAAACAGCCCCACCTCGAGAGAACGCGGCTGCACAGGCAGGTGGTGGCCGCGCGGCTGTTCCGCTGCTTGCTGCGTCCTGGAGTGAATGTTACCTCAAAAGCCGAAATGACGCCACACTTTACACCGAAACGGGAGCAGGAACTACAGGGTGGGCCATTTATATGGATACATCACACATCAAACTTATTGGGAATTTCACAAGAAAAACAATGGTGTGCTTGGTTTTAACATAACTTTATTCTTTCATGAGTTATTTACAAGTTTCTGACCACTTATAATGTGCCACAAACAGGACGTTAATATCACCAACCATTCCCATTTTATTAAGGTGTATCCATATAAATGGCCCACCCTGTATTCTTTCCTCCTCCATTAACGCTAACATTAGCAGCGTGCCCTTATGCTAGTATTTCCTGTCACTCTTTTAAGTTCAGGGGCCAGTTGCATAAACTTAGCCTCTATGTTAAGACAGTGTCTTAAGAGCTAGTTTGACCAGCTAGCAGTTAGCCAAAGGGTAATCAGTCTTATTTTTTTGGATTCAACTTAGACTAATCTACATTTTTATGTAACTGAATTTAAATAATGACGACCAGCTTTAAAGAAAAAAAATAGCTGGCTTACTTTTAAGACTAGTCTTAACCTTTTATGCAACTGGCCCCAGAGATAAGAACACTGCAATGTAGCGGTCTGGATATAAGCTTAAAACTATCATGAATCTTGTATGATTTTTTTTTTTTTAAATATCGATATTCCATTTTTGAGAATTGATACAGTATCGCCAAACAAAATATCGCGATACATACGTGTACCGATATTTTCTTACACCCCTAGATTAGACAATATTTTGCTGTGTGTTATTGTGCCGATATCTTAAGAAGCACCATGCTGACTCCTAAAGTTTTTGATATTCTTCATATTCTGTGTGTCAGTTCACAAGTGATAGAAATTATTCTTTTCCAATAAGTTTAAATTGATTTTTACGTTTTATAGACATTTTTACCTTTATAAAG
Organism: Labeo rohita; assembly: GCF_022985175.1. Classification (NCBI taxonomy): domain Eukaryota; kingdom Metazoa; phylum Chordata; class Actinopteri; order Cypriniformes; family Cyprinidae; genus Labeo; species Labeo rohita. The sequence goes on from NC_066887.1 coordinate 4,364,479, forward strand.
CCATTTTTGTCTAAAAGTCTGCATCATATTTGAAGTCAAATTCTTACATTTAATCAGTCAATTACTGATGTTTGAAATTATTTAAAAAATAAAAAGCTACTTTGAATGCAAAATTAAAAATGCTGCTCAGAGATGCCAAACAGTGCTGTGGTTGTGATTGTAAAAAATTTTGATGGCGAAATTGAGCAAAAACAGGATATATGCTGTCTAAAACATAAGTCTTAATATTAAACTCTTGTTTATTGAACTGCTGAATAAAATCAATATAACATTTGTAGTCATGCTGATTTTTGAAGGAAAAAAAAAAACAAAAAAAAAAACTGCACTCTGATTTAAATATATACATTTTCTGCCCCCATATCTTTTTGTGAATTTTGTGATCATTCTAAATGCATTTTAATAGACTGAATCATACAGTGAAAGAAGGCACTTTAAATGCATACTTACTAGACTTTATCACATAATATATCGTTATGCGTGCACTTTGTAGGTGTGTTTTGTTTGCTTTTTGCAACATACTCGATAACATCTAATCGCACATTGTTAAAACAACAATTACGATATTACCACAGGCGATATATATCGCACACCCCTCATATGGTCATGCATTAAATTAGCCCAATTCAGACAGTAACTGTTTCTCATAGGGATTTTCAACATTTTCAGGGGTTAGTCAGTGATTTTATTGCCGTCTGAATCCAGAATACCGGTGTTTTTCTCCCACCACGCACAAAAATCCTCAGGCAAATTACTCACTGTTTTTTGACAAAAACCAAGATTGTGTGGTAATTTAATTACAAACTGAATCCAGTTTACAAGAAGAAATTGATTCAAAATTCACTGTTTAAGTCTACCGAAGAATGCGTATGATGTGCATTATTTTGAGAGATAAAATGCAAGACAGAAAACCATTTCAACTATATAACACTTTTTTTAACTGGAGATTTAACAAATCAAATAATAAATAGAATAGTATAAATATGAATATGCTCTTATTCCAAGCAAATTACATTTTATTTACAGCAGACAAGCACGTGAACAGTTTTATAGGATCACAGAAAACAGGCTTTTCCACTGTAAATAAATGCAAATCCAGTTTTATCACTGAGATGCCATGGGAATTCATTTTACAGTTGTCCACATGAGAAACAATTACCATCTGAATAGGGCTTGTGTGTAATGTGTTGAAATCTTTTTTCCATTTTTAATTCTGAAGGTGCTGTAAAACTGAATTTATTACATATTCAATTGTAATTGTACAATACCAACCTATTTTATACATGCAACTTAGTTAATTGTAAATAAAAACATTATTTAACATATTTCAATAAATCTATCATCGCGATGCATCTATTTTTACAAATGCACCCAAAAACAGAAACTCAAACAGGGCTCAAATAAAATCTTGAGCTTCTCACTTACAATTGACTTTGAGAGTGCCATTTGAGTGTTTCAACTCATAAATACAATCTTTACATAATGACTTGAACACACCATGACATACCTGCCAGCAGACGCGGCCCCAACAACCATCTGAGCGGATCCAGGGACGCCCACTGTGCTCAGAGCCGCAGCGTGTCCAGAGGAGCCGTTCACTGGGCTGCCGTCTCCTCTCAGGATCCCTGTGCACTTCCAGTTGTCCATGTAATTAGCTGCAGAAGACACGAAAAAGCATTCACAGCACAAATTACTAATCTGATTTATTTCATGAAACATATCAGGAGATATTATTAGTTCACATTATTTTCCTGTCTGTGCATTTTTAGTCATCAGCAAAATAAAACAGTTTTAAATGTAAAAGTTCATATGTTTGCTAACATTTTAGAATAGGGAACACATATGTGACCCTGGACCACAAAACCGTTGTAAGTAGCATGGATTTATTAGCCAACAATGCACTGTACTGGTCAAAATTATCAATTTTTCTTTTATGCCAAAAATCACTAGGATATTAAGTAAAGGTCATGTTTCATATGCGACTGAAAACTACTGCGTGCGACTATGAAAAATTGTTTAGGAGCACCCGAGCAGTGGATCTGTGTTTGCGCTGAGGGGAGCTTCAAAGGTTTCTACATGTTCTTGCAACGCTGAGTAATGCATCGCAGACATATCTCACCAATCCTTTCATAAACAAAGTGTAGAGAGAGTTAGAATGTGAAGAGAACAGGCCATGATAAAGAGCTATCATCGCGAATTGTTGTTCACCCAACAGGAGGCAGATTGAGCTGACAGCTGACCTTTCCAGAGCCGCACACAGCCGTCGTCTCCAGAGGAGGCCAGCAGAGTGCTGGTGATGTTCCAGCTCACGCGCCACACCTGAGAGTTATGACTGTCAAACTGAGCCATCACCTGCACCTCAAACTTAGTGGGACCAGAGCTGTTGGCGCTGTCTCTCCTGTCAGAAACACACAACACAAATCAACTACACCGACAACATTCGTTCTGTCCAAGGAAAACATGTTTACATGTCAAACTCAGCACCATGATGTGAGGTTACTAGGTTGTTGTAAACAGATTTGACCGCTTACCTCACTTAGTACTGAGTGTGGTATCCTACTAACCTCAATGGTATGAGTTTGAAAATGCGAACGTCTTTGGTCGCTATCGCCAGCACATGGAAGGATCTCCCCAGATTAGGAGCAAAGGCAATGTCATGAACCGGGTCTGTCACAGTCATCAACGTCTCTGCTTTGGCATACTTCCTGCACGTCAACACAAGCCCTTTAGAAACATGCTTAGAACCGATAACAAGCAAAATAGAAACTGATGCATGGAGCGAAGCTCATACCTTGTGTTTTCATTATACTCGTAGATCTGCACTTTTCCACTGTATGTGACGTTGCTGTCGTCACTGCCCACGGCTATCATTGGAGGATGAGCTCGAGAACTAAACGGCAGCACAAATAGTTGTGACAATCAAGAATACATCTTTTATATACATATGTGATTGTGTTGACAGCTTTCAGACCTGGAGGGGTTCCAGGAGATGCAGGAGCAGGAGAGCTTGCAGGAGATCTCGTGCTGCAGTGACCACTGGCTGAGGTTCATCACATCAGGGGCCTCGTAGATGCGCACCACGCCGTCTGCAGAGCAGGTGGTCAGCATCAGGCCCATATGCTTCGGTGCAAACTTCACATCGGTCACTGACGTCCGACTGTCCACCAGTGTGGTCCTCTTGATCTGAATTAAGAATTCCCTTGTTTTATTAATTTGTTTCTTTGTTTTAGTTAATTGTGGCCACGAATTACAATTCATTGCCTTGTTTTTGTTAAATGGCAGCTATGAATTAAGAATTCATTCCTTATTTTATATAAGAAATTTTGCATTCCTCAATTTAATTAATTCGTTCCTTCATTTTAGTTCATGGCCACACACAATTTGTTTTATTTTCACTAAATTTGTTCCCACAACTTATTTTGTTCTCTCATTGCCACAGTTTACTAAAACAACAGGGGTGTAAGAAAATATCGTATCATATTTTGTTTGGCGATAATGTATCGATTCTCAAAAATGAAATATCAATATTTAAACAAAACAAAAAAAAAAATCATACAAGATTCATGACATTTGCCTCGTTTTGAGCATATATTCTGACCGCTAGACTGCAGTCTTCTTATCTCTGAACTTAAACAGTGACAGGAAATACTAGCATGGAGGATGAAAGAATAGTTTCTGCTCCCGCTTCGGTATAAAGTGTGGCGTCATTTTGGCTTTTGAGGTAACATTCACTCTTGGACACAGCAAGCAGCGGAACCGCAACCAGCCGCTTTCTCTTGTGGTGGGGCTGTTTTGTGCAGTTGAGGCGGTGCTCACATCGCGGTCGATTCCACGCGGAGCATAATTACAAACGGAAAAACTTGCGGAATTCTCAGAATGTCCAATATCTTTATTTATTTTATTGTTTTGTAATTCATTTGTTTTCTTCAGGAATCCAGTAAGCACTTTATTTTTTATTGATATTATGCAGATGCAATTCTTAAGTTTAGATCAAAATGATCTGACATGGTTACAATTGTAAACTTAAATTGTAAATCAGGGTCTAAAAACATATATGGTCTGTTTATAAAAGCTTACATTTAATAACTAAAGAAAATTGCAAGCACTTTATTTTCCTGCAATCGTTCTGCTGAAGTGCAAGTGAAGATATTAAAAAATATTTTTAAAAAAAGATATTGTATTACAATAGATCTGTCTTATAATAATAATAATAATAATAATAATAACAACAATAACAACACTACTACTACTCCTACTAAGACTTTTATTATATAATCCCACTCAGAGCTATCAGGCAACAGAGTTTCAGTTGATAAAAAATTAGTATGATTAAAGTAAAAAATAAATTAACTTAGACATTGTTCAAATTTTATTGTCTTTATGTTGTAGCTATTTTTCCCTGTGGTATCAAAAATGGTAATACACACTGAAGAAATTAACAGTTTCACATACCCAGTGACTCTGTCCACGCTGTTTGTCATTGGATTCTCCAACGATCTCCTCCCATACAGCTGCAGTGCGGTCAAAGGAACAAGACGCCAACACCTGACCAAACTCAGGATGTGCCCATGTCACCCTCCACACGGACCCACTATGTGTCTACAACAGACAGACACAACTCAAAAAACAACCCTAAAATACAGCCATCAGTCACACATGGCCATTTTTATTACTCCATTAAGGGAGAAGTCCACTTCTAAAACAAATAATGTACTCACCCCCTTGTCATCCAAGATGTTCATGTCTTTGTCTTCAGTCATAAAGAAATTAGGTTTTTGAAGAAAGCATTTCAGGATTTTTCTTCATATAACAGATTTCAGTTGTGCCCCCCGATTTGAACTTCCAAAATGTAGTTTAAATGCAGCTTCAAAGGGCTCTAAACGATCCCAGCTGAGGAAGGGTCTTATCTAGCAAAATGATCTGTCTTTTTTTTTTTCGAAAAATAAAAATTTGCATACTTTTTATACACAAAAGCTCACGTAGCACAGGCTCTCGGATGTGCGTCCACGGGTAGTTCTTGAACGATTCGCTCATTTTTGCTAAAATTAACGAAATGACTCGAAAAAGATTCTTTTTGCTGAACGAGACTCAAATTTCCGAGTCGGTAAAATGATCCAAACTTCCCATCACTACTACGATTCACGTATAAGTTCATCGTCGGTGTACTCCGGCTCAAAAAAGTAAAGTATGGCGAAAAACTCTTAAATAATCTTATTTTCTTTCTTGCACTTTCTTAGTCTCTGCACGTTCGCTTTGTAAACACTGGGTCTGTAGTTCCGCCTACGTTCGGCGTGACCTTTCGACATGATTCAATACATCGTGAACATGCATTCCAGAGCCTGTGCTACACAAGCTTTTGTGCTTAAAAAGTACACACATTTTTATTTTCCGAAAAAAATGACTGAACGTTTCACTAGATAAGACCCTTCTTCCTCGGCTGGTTTAGAGCCTTTTAAAGCTCATTTAAACTACATTTTGGAAAGCACAATTGAAGTCCATTATATGAAGAAAAACACTGATATGCTTTCCTCAAAAACCATAATTTCTTCACAACTAAAGAGACAGAAAGACATGAACATTGTGGATGACAAGGGGGTGAGTACATTATTTGTGAACTGTTCTGGAAGTGAACTTCTCCTTTAAGGTGCACTTGATTAAACTAACTGATTTCAACATTTAGTTTAATGTTTATTTAATATGGTCATATGCACACAAACTTTACAATGACAAAAAATGACCTAAATGTACATGCACCTATTGCGCCCCACATTTTGAATTCTAAAGCTATGCAGTTTAGTGTTAAATGGAGATTTACACCAAAAAGACATCGCAGAAATAACTCATACCTTCCAGCTAGCAGTACAGTGCCATTCTCCATCGTCGCCTTTGTCCCAGACCTAGTTTTAAAATGAAAAAAGACAGAATATTTGTCATTAAAGACACCAAGCATTATATATTAAAGGTTCAAAAGACTATAAATGACTGAATTATGCAACACGGGGCTTAAAGTCTGACTGAACTGTAAACTGCAGCTTTACAGCTTTAGGATGAGATCAGCTTCAGAAAACGTCTTTCTACTTATAAAAGGGTCTCTGCCAACTCTGCCTACTGAACTGTCCTCATAAACCGGTATTTGGGTGTCACAGGATATCGAAAGCTGTCTCTGTATGTTTATGAAAAAACTTTTAATATACACTGTGCAGCGAAATTGAACTCTCAGACAGTGTTTTCTTGCCTTGACGCTCTGATCACTGGAGCAGGTCGCCATCCTCCGACCATGAAAGTCATAAGACACATCGTGAATCAGATCTTTATGATCCGCTGCGATGCTCTTCGCCACGAACATCTTCCAGGAAAAAGATACTTCTTGATGCCGCCAAGAAAACGACCTCACACAATTAAGTGAAACGACAGAAAGATCTATAATCAAACTTAAACAGAAATGTTAAACACTACCACTGCCATGTTTCTGCCATGACATCGTTGCTCGTTGCTTTATTGCAGATGAAAGCGTTTGAGAGCTGATTACTGCCCCCTACTGCACGAGCGGAGTTACTGCTGCCACTGTTAACCACATGAACTGAAGTGCGAATAAACATCAAATACACGATTAAATAAATTCGATCTTACTAGTTTCAACAAAACAAGCATCTAATGTTTTGATATAGAGCTTGTGTAATAAAAAAGTCAAGGTCTTGAATCTTAAATCTAAATGTACATAGGTTAATTTATATAAATGTATACAGTACTTTTAAGATTTTGCCTACATTAAAACGTTTTATATTTATACTTTTCATACTAAGGAGTCAAAAATAACAGTTGCACATGCACTAGAGCCCCGTAATAAATAAATAAATAAATAAATATACTATGCTCTATTCATTTGAAATATCCATAAAAATTGAGGTACATTATTTATCAAACAAGTCCATCAGCAGTGTTGGGGAAAGTTACTTTTAAAAGTAATGCATTACAATTTTGCGTTACTCCCTGGAAAAGTAACTAATTACGTTACTTAGTTACTTTTTTTGGAAAGTAATGTGTTACGTTACTTTTGCATTACTTTTTAAATCTGGGCAGGGTTTGCTTCTTTGTTTTTAATATAAAACAATTCTAATGTAAAAGCCCTTTTACACCAAAAGTGAAATGCATTCACCTCAGGCTGAAAGAAAAGTACATTTATGCAGGAGATCACTCTTCAGCTATAAAAAAGAAATAAAGCACAAATGTTAGTTTATCTAAAGTAATTTTTTCTTCTTAGTATGGTTGAATTGCATCATCGAAGGTCAGCAGCAAAGACACTGGTTAATAAAATGGGATTAAATACATAAAGGATATTTGTTTTATTTAACATATTTAATTTTTGCAGGGTTGCGTCATATTCTGAGTTTGCATTTCACTGCTTTTATTCATTTTGAGGAATACTGAATCTGTTTTTTGTGAGTGAGATGAATTAATGCATGTTCACATTTAGTCTAGAATACAGTCACATCATGTTTACTCCCAATTTCCCAACAGGAGACTTGTCAATCAATAAATGTGGAAAAAATAACTGGCGTTACTTATTTGAAAAACTAACTCAGATATTTTCTTAGAAATTCTAAAGTAATGCGTTACTTTACTAGTTACTTGAAAAAAGTGTATTATTAAGTAACTTCCGTTACTTGTAATGCGTTACCCCCAACACTGTCCATCAGTCACATTTGTACACATACAATTAAAACATTCATCTGCCTTGAAAATGATTAGTCTATGTAAGTAGTCTAAATTAAATTTTTAGCTTTTAGTATCCATTTAAAATGAGACAAATCTGCTATTATTTTAATCTCCAATCTGTTATTTATCAGTTTAGATAATTAATGCATGCAAACAGAAGATACTAACCAGATTTCCAGTCGTGCACGTGTTACAATCTGCCCCACTATATTAAACTATGCTATTCTATGACATCAGCGATGTAATTTTCACTACTTTTACGGATTTTAATAAAAAACCACAAGAAACAGGTGAATAAAGACTGACAATCGATGTTTAATGTTCACAAATTATTATTTCAAGAAATGTAAAGCATTTTGGCTCGTTTATGTGTCTCGTGTTTCTATGTTTGGAGGGAGGAGAGTGTTTTTTTGAATGTCTAAATGTGCTTCATCTATTTGCGCGCATTGTTTTGAACTATACTGTGTTTTGAAATCAGGGCCGCCCCACGCATGGTTGCGATGTGTTGATTATTTATTTAATTATTTATTTATTATTATAAGCTAAGCATTTTATTTTATTGACAAACTATTTTAGTTTGTCATGTATATATTTTTTCATTCGATCAGATAGCATTTTAAGCTGTCATATGGTCATGTTACAACGTGCCCCTGACATGTTACAATGTACCCCACCTACGGGGCATGTTGTCACATTTCACTTTCTTTCTTTGTATTTGAGTGACGTGTAAAATTAACGTGGATAAAAAAAAAAATCCATTGTTAACCCCACGTGGATTTACACAAACTAAGAAATTCAAAAAGTGGTAATAGTTGATAGGGCGCTCAAGGTCACGCCCGTTTTGATCACGTCTCTCAAACACTGAACCAGGAAATTACGTCAACTCTCCACTTCAAGGAAAACGAAACTTCAGTGCCATTTAGCTGTACTGTGTCTGTGCATGTAGTGAAATGGCTAACGCCAGGTTTTCTCAGGACCAGTTCAGCTGTCCAGTGTGTCTGGATCTACTGAAGGATCCAGTGACTATTCCCTGTGGACACAGTTACTGTAAGAGCTGCATTACAGACCACTGGAATCAAGAAGTTCAAAAGAGAGTCTACAGCTGCCCTGAATGCAGACAGACCTTCAAGCCAAGACCTGCTTTAAATAAAAGCACCATGCTGGCTGAAGTACTGGAGCAACTTAAAAAGAGTAAACTCCAAACTGATGTTCCTGCTGGACCTGGAGATGTGGAGTGTGATGTGTGTACTGTGAGAAAACACAAAGCTGTCAAGTCCTGTCTGGTGTGTCTGAACTCTTTCTGCCAAAATCACCTTGAACAACATGAGAATCTTTTCAAAGGAAAGAGACACGATCTAATAGACGCCACTGGACGACTTCAGGAGATGATCTGCTGTAAACATGAAAAACTGCTGGACATTTACTGCTGCACTGACAAGCAGTGTATATGCATGGCCTGTATGGTGGATGAACACAAAAATCATGAGACTGTATCAGCTGCAGCAGAGAGGACAGAGAAACAGGTACAGACGAGCAGCTTTTCCACTGTCGGGCCAGAAGCTCCGCAGCGCTTCGCTAAAACAAGTCCTTTACAGGCCAGGGTTGGGGTCAATTCAGGAATGAACTCAACAATTCCAATTCAAAGAAGGAAATGGAATTGGAATTGGAATTCAACAACAATTACAGGAAACAGAGTTGGAATTGAATTGGAATTACAGGAAGTGGAATTCAATTCAGGGAAATTCCACTGAATTCCGTTTATTGCTGTTTCTGAGCATTTATTTGTGATTGCATTTAGAGACATACATTTGAACTTTATTTATGATGCTTTACAAATACCAAGTAGTGTGTGAAATAGAGTTGATCAAATGCAAGTAAATAAAAATGAGAACTGTACATTATGAATTAATAATTGAATGACAGTGGTGATAAGTTTCTGGATGTACTATACATTCAATATATGATTACCACATGAGTCATGTTCATTCATGTATTTCATTCACTTTTTATTGCATTGAATTATCATCATTTCCTGAAATTTGGCGTCGCTAAGACTGCATCTCTCAGGCCTAAATATCTCAAGTGGAATTTAGTGGAATTTATTTGATTTCAATTCTGTTTCCTGACATTCCAATTACAATTACAATTCCATTCCAGGAAGTGAATTGGAATTTACCATTCATTCTCAATTCAATTCATGAATGGCCCCAACCCTGTTACAGGCAACGTCACACAACCCCATAATTACACTAATAAAGAGAAGTTAGCAGAAAACTAATAAGAAATAAATCGAGATCACAAAACGAACATGATAAAAGCAGACGTTTGCATTTTTGTTCACATTTTTGAGGGGGGATTCGGGGGGGTTGGCATGACAAAAAAAGACAAATCATCCCCTCTGTCAAACCACCATCCCTCCTTACCATCCCCTTTTAGACTAAAATGCTGTCTGTTCTGTAAAACCTATCTGTAAATTAAATGATAAAATTCTCTAGCCTATAATAATCTGTGAACTAAATAACGGTGATTGGCCAGAGCTCGGTAATAAGGAGCTGCGCGCTTGCCTCACGCATGTTGTCCTCATTTTTAGCGCAACATATTTCAATCGCAACTTCTTTAAAAAGAAGACAACATAATAAGGTATGGTATTTCAATGACTGGAGTTTAAAGACATTCCCCTGATATTATAAGGCTATTGTGCTTTACTATGTGTAACTGTGAGGACGAGGGACGATGAGAGAGAGAGAGAGAGAGGAGTGATGCGGTTCATTCAGAAATGATCACCTGTTCTAATTCACGCATGCTGACATTATCAAGTATGTCAGTGACTTGGCAAAAACAAACAAAAACACGTCGTGAGAGTCCAAAAGCATTCATTGCATGATGACGCCTTTTAGAATGCAATTATAATGCAAATAATTAAAGTAAAAATATTCCTGTGACAGTTTTTTTTAATCTTTATATGATATAGTTAATATCACACAAGAATCAGCACGTGTGAAAGATCGCCATTGTTAAAGTAATTTTATATAGCAGTTCAACAGACAAGAGAGAAGTTAATTGAGTAATTTACATTTTAGACACATTTTGTCTTTTTTCCTGTTTTTTTGTAAATTAAATAGTTCCAAACAAAGCCGGAGCAGAGCTATTGCGCGGATATATGCTGAATTATTTTTTTTTGAACGAATCGAGTGAGCCAGTTATTCAAAGATCCATTCGCAAAGAATTTCCCAACTGAATCAGTCATTTTAAAAGAATCGTTTCATTGAAGGATTCAATTAATCAATAATCATGAAACAGACACTTGCCGCCACCTACTGGCGGTTTTATTTATCATATGTGACCCTGGATCACAAAACCAGTCATAAGTGTCAACTTTTTGAAATTGAGCTTTATACATCATCTGAAAGCTGAATGAATAAGCTTTCCATCGATGTATGGTTTGTTAGGATAAAACAATATTTGGCCAAGATACAACTATTTCAGTAAATGGAATCTGAGGGTGGAAAAAAATCAAAATATTGAGAAAATCTCCTTTGAAGTTTTCCAAATTAAGTTCTTTGCAATGCATATTACTAATCAAAAATTAAGTTTTGATATATTTACTGTAGGAAATTTACTAAATATCTTCATGGAACATGATCTTTACTTAATTTCCTATTTTTATTGGCATAAAAGAAAAATCTATCATTTTGATCCATACAATGTATTTTTGGCTATTGCTACAAATATACCCCAGCGACTTAAGACTGGTTTTGTGGTCCAGAGTCACATATATTTATTTATCCATTACAAGCCTAAACCAGCAGAACAACACACTCAGCAAAATATAAATTATTGTTATTGACAAAAATCCCCCCCAAAATATTATATAATTTTTGACAATAGCACACGTCCCTAAATAAGGGGCATCATTTAGGTAATTTGGCACACAGATTGTGTGCATGCAAGTGTTGGTTTAACCAAATGACCAAATGTCTCCACACACATACAAAAGGTAAAACTTTTAACATTTCAGGCCCAACAAGGAAAATGGCTCATAAACCATAGTTCATAGTTCAGAAAGTGAGTTTTAAGCTAAAATTATTTGAAAAGTTTTTAATGCTGGTTTTATAGCTGTAAACTATATGAAATAATCTGTGGCGCTGATGCTTCAGACGTGGGGGAAACTCCACCTTTGTCCATAGCCACTCCTCAAGCCCAAGCTGGCCTGTTTTGGCCCAAGGTTTTTGTTGGGCCAAAAACCACTGGCTGTTGGCCCCGAGTAAGCCCCAACGAGGCACGATTAACTAGGTAGCACATACGCTTTTGGCCTGATAGGGGAAACGTCGCTACTGAGAGACATTGGTAAGATTGTCCAGTTCTCTGAAATGAAAACAAATAGGCAGGAGTCACTCACAAACATTTGGTTACTTTCAGTTTGACTCATTTTATTTCTGTGATTTACTGTAATTTGATTTGTCCTACAGAAAAACTTGGTTGAGAGACAAAGAGAATTCCAGCAGCAAATCAGGGAGCGAGAGAAGAAAATTCAGGAGCTAAAAGAGGCTGTGGAGGCTCACAAGGTGAGTTTTAAGCAGAAGCAGCAGCATGGTTTAGTTAAGACTCTTCTTCAGTTGGTTCTTGAGGGTGATTTTCAGTCCCACTGAAGCACAGCAGTAAGAACTGATTGTAATGTGTGTCCTACAGCGCTCTGCACAGACAGCAGTGGAGGACAGTGAGATGATCTTTACTGAACTCATCAGCTCCATTGAGAGAAGACGCTCTGAGGTCACACAGATCATCAGAGATCGAGAAAAGACTGTAGTGAGTCAAGCTGAAGGACTTATGAAGCGGCTAAAGCAGGAAATTGATCAACTAAAGAGGAGAGATGCTGAATTACAACAGCTTTCACAGACACATAACCACACCCATTTCCTTCAGGTAATACCATGGTCTTTAGTCTTTTCATTACTGAGAGCTTTTGCAGATTTTATTGACACTTGAGCAGTATTTACTCTCTATGAAATACTTCTGTCTTAAATTTATTCTCTGGTTGTTTGTGTCTGTGCAGTGTTTCCCATATCTCCCTGTTCCTCCTGGATCTCCAGATGTTCCCAGCATTACTGACAGCTCTTTGGATGTAGTAGGAAAATCAGTCTCTCAACTGAGACAGAAATTAGAGGATTTCTGCAAAGAGGAGATTGAAAAACTCTCTGGAAGAGGTAAAGTACTGGAGACTCATTAGTATTCTCTATCTGGTTCTTTTACACTGAAAATATATGTCATGTGTGTGTTGTTTTCCACAGTGACTTGCATCCAGATCATTCCCACTCCAGAATATGTGAGCAGGAAAGACTTCCTACAGTGTAAGTTACTAAGAAAATAGTTTTAGACTCACAATGTAACGTCAGGGAGCTGAGCTTACGTTAGTAACTGGTGCATTCCCTTTTGAACAGTGTCCCCCATTGCGTTAACACGCTTTTGGGGAACGCATCCAATAGTGCCGTGCTGTAAGAGAGTGCAGAACGAAGCTGCTCATGCGAGCTAACAATTGGCACGTTTCCATTACAGATTTGCGCAAAACTTTGGCGATATTATATAAATGGCGATAAAAAAAAGTATTGCGAAATGACAATGTTTCCATTAACCGATGTTATGCCACTAAAACGTAATTTGTTCCTCTCACGATAAGTCTAGACTTGAGAGCGGCTATGTATGAAGTGTTTATTGGAGTTTATAGTACATTGAAGAACGATCATATGACTTTTATGTATACATATGTCTTGTAGAAAAGTTAGCACGTAGGACAAATCGCAAGAGGATGGATCCTCGTTCCATGCTGCACACCAGTCAAGAGAAAATAGACCATTTAAGGGTGTAGAGACGTCTCGTAAGACGGGGTCCTGTCCTACAAAATGGTATTAGTTACACTTGTGGGGAGCGGTAAAAACTCCCGCCGAGAGGCCAAACATGAAGGCTTCACAGCTCTGGCAGTGGATGCCAAATCATGCTCTTCACTAGCGCAAGGAAGTCCTTCTTCAGTGGTATCAGCCAGGTGGCTGCCAATAGCAGTTAAATCTTCTCGTGGAACCATTTCTGGTTCCTCCAGAGTTGGGCCACCAGGTGGACCGAACATCTGATTTCCCTGACCCATCTGATGACCTGAGGAAGCAGGGCAATTGGGTGGAAGGCATACAGGTGAGCGCTAGGCTAATCATGGGCCAGAGCATCTCGCTGCTTCGAGAAATAAATTGGGCAGTGAAAGTTGTCTTCTGAGGTGAAGAGGTCCACCTCTGCCTTCCTGAAGACAGACCAGGGACCTCATATATCAACGCTGCGTACGCACAAAAACTTTGCTTACGGCAGTTTTCACACTCACGGTCGGATTTACTGTGAAATTAACGTGAGAATGTGCGTTCCTCCACGCCAACTTCATGTCTGTCGTACGTACATTTCTTATGTTTTTTGTCCGTTGGCGACTCTTAGAGGCAATGAAGTGAAGCTGCAAGTATTAATTTGTAATTGATAAAATAGGCTAATTGACTTACTACTGTCACACAAGCCTTATGGGAATGTTCTCAATTATAAAGTTAGTACATATAAAAGCATGTGCAAATTTATACAACCCTTCGTCTATGGCAATGACAGCGTTGGCCTTATTAGAGGACATTGCCAATGGCAGAATCCGAAAGAGAACGAGTTTTTTAGGGACCAAAGTGATTTTCTGGACCACGATGATAATACGATACAGTTGACCAGCCAAACATTAAAGCGCAATTTGCAGCGATAGTCGGTTTTCCTAATGTAATCGGAGCGATCGACTGCACACACATTGTTATAAAAGCGCCATCTGAAGAAGAATTTGCATATTTGAATCGTTAACATTTCCTTAATAAATGTGCAAATAATATGTGATGCACAAATGCACCTAACAAATATTGTGGCAAGGTGGCCTGGCTGAAAAACATGATTCATACATCCTTACAAACAGCATGGTTGGGATGATCTCCAAGTTGGCAGGGTGCGCGATGGGTGGCTTCTTGGTGAGTGACACATTTAAAGTTATCGTTCTATCTAAAAGATTTGTATTTATTTATTTATTTATTTATTTATTTGTGCGTGTAATTATTGAACTTCACATCAGGAGATTGCGGTTATGCACTGAAGACGTGGCTGTTAACTCCCCCTCACCAACCCACAAACTAACCGAGAACGCAGATACAATGATGCCCATTCTCGCACTCGATCAGTTGTAGAGCAGGCAATTGGGCAGCTGAAATGTCGGTGGCGCTGCCTTGATAGGACCGGGAGATGCTGCTATAAGGTGTGTCGCACCGTGCTGGCCTGTGGTGTGCTGCACAGTGTCACGCACAGGCACGGCATACCACTCGGTGAAGGTGGTGGCACCGGTGCCAGATGACCCCAACCCAGAACCAGTGTATGTGCAGCCCAACCAACAAGCCATTCAGGCCCGTCAATGTGTGATTGCGGCAATACAGGTAAAACATAAATGGTAATCAGCGACAAAGTTTATTTTTTGACCAGTTCCTTTAATGAGTGGCTTATGTCTCTGAATGACACTTTGTCAGTGCGCAGCAGTTCTCCGCTTAACTTCCACCTTTATATCTATATATCTATATCTATATATTTTTTAAGTTCATTTTCGGTGCGAGTTTCAGATCCCACTGCGTTGACGGCGTCCGCCAAACTCTCATTTCATTTTGTTTTGTCCATATTACTTATGGCCAAAGTTCCAAATAAAATATTCTTTCTAGTTTCTACCTCGGATAGTAGCACCTCCAGTTCACTTTCGGTAAAGTTTCGCTTCTTGCTTTTGGCAAAAGTGGACTCATTACCATATTAAAATATATTGATTTGGGGGAGGAGACCGGTTGGGGTTTTGTGCTCCTGCATGTGCGCTCAATTTCATGTTAATTGGGATGTACAAAGACAATATGCGTGGGATCCTGTGTACGCAGTGTTTCATGCATCTGATTTTTTTGTGCATACGCAGAATTACAGCTTTGTCCATACGCTATGTTTTAGTATGAATACAGCGCAAGTCTTTGTACACGAGGCCCCAGATCCTTTAAACCATTTGGGGGGTGTCGTCTCCATTCCCCCGGAGCTACAATGCCCCTGGACAGCATGTCTGCTCCCTGGTTCAACCTGCCCGGCACATGAACTGCTCTCAGCAAGAGGAGTTTGTACTGTGCCCATAAGATAATTTGTAAAGAGAGCGTGACCTGAGACCTTGTTGATTTATGACCACCATCATGTTACCCTTTAAGGCTGGCAGGAAGTTTTTAGGGCTAGAAAACCACCATCATCTTAAGGCTGTTGATGTGTAAGCATTGCTCACGGTTTGTCCAGGAGACGAATGCCAGTCTGCTTTTACTGAGCTCCCCAACTTGAGTTGAAGCTGTCTGTCATGACTACCTTCCTTCTGGAGGTCAGTCCCAATGGGACGCCTGACTTAAACAGGTGAGAGGTTTTCCGAGGGGCTACGGCTCTTACACAGCAGTGTCATAAATGTCATATTTGCACAAGGATCCATTTCAAAGTCTGCATCTTGAATGGTTGTCTCATGAGTGGATGGCAAGTGGTCTGAGTTTTTTCGGGTGGCAGTTCGCCACATGGGGGTGGGGAACTGACATTCGTGGTAATGGGGATAGGAGAAATGCTCTTTTGAGTATGTGGGTCCGCTATCATTGTGGTAAGTTGTTTGGGCATGCACTGAATGGAGATGAGCCCAACTTGAATTGAGCTTCCAACTCTCGGTGTTGAGCTGAGGTATGGAGAGCGAGACTTCTTTGAGGGAGTTCCGGCCTTGGTGAGAACTGACCTTCTGCTCTTCCGCTCTTTCAGATCAGGGTCTGAGGCTCAGGGCCCGACTTCCGAGACTCAGGATCCAACATCACTCTGGGGCAGGGGACTTGACGTCTGGGAAACAGGTATAGTTTGGCCGTTCAGGGGAGCTGTTGGAGCCCAGGCTCATACTTCGTCTGGGGTTGAGGTGGCACTGGCTTGGCAGGCTGCTGGGTGGGTGGAGCCTTCTGACGAATTTAAACAGCCGTCGCATTGGAGCGTTTTGGTAGGAAGTGTTGCACTGTCTGTGAGGACTTGTGTGACACTGTAAACCATCCACGGCAGGGCCAAACAGTCCCTTGGGAGAGACCAGTGAGTCCAGGTGACCTTGTCAGTGTCCCTGATCTCTGTCATAGTAAGCCAAAGATGACATTCCAGCACCACCAAGTTGGCCATGCCTTGCTGATTGCCTGCGCTGTGGCCCTTGTAATGCGCAGAGCTAAGTCTGTTGCTATGCGCAGCTCTCTGAAGGCATCCAAGCTCTGGCCAGACTCTCATCCATAGAATGGAGAAGTTTGGCCTGGAACACTTGTAGCACCACCATCATTAGAGGCGCTGACCCAGCCTTGCCAGCCACGAAATAAGCCCTGTTTGTCAGAGCTGAGGTAGTCCTGCAGGTCCTAGTGAGTTCAAGTCCTGTGAGTTCCTTGTGAACTGCCTGAAAGAATAGGGTGGGCCACTGGCGGGAGTATTGTTGATGGCTCCACTCATCGAGAAGGCCAAGGGTGGGCTCTTCTGGAGCCAACAAAGTCAGACTGAGATCCTCCACAGCCTTAGTCAGAGCACGGATCAGCTCACTGTCCACACTGAGCCGTGTTACTTGAGCCGAAGGAAGGGTGTCATGGTCTTCGACAGAACATGCCCACTCTTCTGCATACGAGGCTGTTAATGACAAGAAGTCATCCGTGGCAACTTCCTACTCAGATCGGCCGAAGGAAATCAAGCTGCTTGCGCTGATCAATAGAGTTGGGGTACTCGGACTTGTACTCGGACTCAAGTCCGGTCTCGAGTACAATTTTTAGGCGACTCGGACTTGTCACGGACTCGGATGCATTTTTACTCGGACTTGACTTGGACTCAAGCCTTTCAGACTCGGAAAATATCCCGAGTCCGTCGAGTCCAGAGACAGTTGACGGAAATGTCACTGACTCGATGCATTATCACGAAAGTCTTGTCCAGTAGGCTACTTGAAAGCTGACGGGTTAATGTGCACACTAGAGATGTGCGGATGAGCTCAAACGTCACCCGAATCCGCAGCTTCAAATAAATTATCCGCCCGCCACCCACCCGCACCTATACCGCACCCGACCCGCACCCGATCGTCATTTACGATTATTCTAATTCTTAGTTTTGCATGATGATATGATGAATGGATGGTTCATTTTTAACAGCAGATTGATCCAGCTGATCTGCACATCGCTGCACACTTATATAAGCTAAAATACTCGTGCTTTTAAGCCAAAGCCACGCTAAAAAGAATAACGTTAACTGACATCTGGACGTGACTCTCCGCAATCTCTGATGAAATCAATTGGGTGTTTGAACGTCTACTGGATCCTTGAACAAAAGATTACAGGGGTTCACCCAGTTTAAGACATTTCAGATCATAAAAATCTAATTCTTTTAATTTTTAAGGTATTGTTTTCGTTATAATGTACTGATTCAAATTAGTAATCAATAATAATTGTTAATTTTACTACTCGGCAAATCTGATGCTGGCGCGGACTGAGCGGGCGCGGGCGCATCAGGCGCAATCATCAAACATATTTCAAAGGAAGCCGGCGCCACATTTCCTTTACCGTCTTTACTATGTGTTTTGAGCGAATATTTGCATTTATTCCCATACGACTGAATTAGAAATGGTGGCCTGTCATGATTTTGGCTAATGCAGGACACTGAATGATGCGCATCAGAGGGGATTTAGAAGTGGGTATACGCAAAGCCGACGGATTAAAAAATGGGTATCTGCACTACACCACTAAATATTACCCTACTCAACAGCATTAACACAGGCGTAACTCCCTTCAGACTTGATCTGGAATGTCTTTTTTTCTGTCACAACTTCTCGAACAGGTGAACACACAGACACACACACAAATATGAAATCGTTTGCCTGAAAAAAGTATTTAGAACAGGTTCATATTTTAGAAAATGTAGTTAATATTTGCCTCATTATTGATTCATCTCATCCACCCGCGACCCACCCGCAAATAAACAGAATGCATTTTTTTTATTACCCGACCCACGGATATAACCGCCATCCGCGCATCACTAGTGCGCGCACACTCAAAGCGCGATCACAGAACGCGCCTCTCAGTCAGTGTGCGAATACAGAGTTCTCTTTCGCTTTTAATAGGGTCTGTTATTGTTACACAGATGCTCGTCTTAGAGACTATTCATGTAAATGAAGTCGTTTTTGTCTTAAGTAAACCTGAACAGCTGGGAGAAACACTGATGCGTCAAAATATTTGATCTGTGCGTCAGATCTTAAAGCGACAGCAGTGTAAACCTGCAGCAGCCGACCACGTCAAACGATAATCAAACAACAAAAGAAAAAGTCACTGTTCTTGACTGAATCACTTATTAACTGTAATACAGTGAAGATTTTGCAGTGTTTTATTTTAACATTTATTACTTCATGAAATGTCTGTAGTCTATTTCTGTAATAGCCTTTACATAGATCTACATAAAAAAAAAAAAACTTACAAAAAAACCTACAATTCTATTTTAAAAAAAGATTCTATTTAAAAAATATATTATTTCATTTGCATTTTTGATTAATATATGCATTAATACTTTTGCTTGTAAGTAATACCTGGAGTGTTTACTTGCCTTGAGCTTGAGAATGTTTTACTTACATTAGTTGATTAGTTTTTTTCTTTATTGAAATTATTATTATTTAAACATGGTGGCAGTTTCTAGCTTGAAAGAAAAATTATTTTTCTAACATCTTTGCAACAACAGTTTTTATGGGTCCAAAACCACCTTGGGTGTGCATGATTTTCTAATAATTAAATGGCCCATCATCAATTATTCCTTATATAATGTAATTTATTGTAATTAATGTAACTATGAATGCATTCAAAAATAAAACAGGTGTGAGTTTGCTGTGACTTATGGAAAGTATAGGTAGGGCTTTATACACAGTGTATACTATTGTAGAGACTAGGTTTATCCCTCACAGCATCATTTTTATTCAAGAAAAAAAAAAAGTCATATACAACCCAAAACACACACAGCCACAATCCGAAATAAAAGAGGTGCTGCAAGAGGCTACATGTTTTCTGCTCTTAAGGTCCCATTCACCAAGATACCTACTCCTTTACCCCCACCCTTGAATTTCTACATTTACTATATCAGTGAATAAAGTCAAGTCCCGCCCTATAATTTTTCACATTCTAAAACCTGTTTCACTCTAAAATATGTCACATTACGTAGATCAGCCAAAACTTCTGTTGCATGACTTTAAGTTTGCTAAGCAGAGCATGGACACTAATTATGAGACGTTGTGAAATCAAAAATCAAAATGGCAAGATCCACTAGAGGTTTGCTTTTCTTACATTTCAACTGACATTGCATTTTTCTAGTTGTAAAGGTTAAAAACAGGGGTGCCCAAACTCAGTCCTGGTCCTTGGTTTAGCTCCAACTTGCCTCAACACACCTGCCAGGGGGTTTCTAGTATGCCTAGTAAAAGCTTGATTAGCTGGTTCAGGTGTGTTTAATTGGGGCTGGAGCTAAAATCTGTAGGACACCTCCCTCCAGGACCGAGTTTGGGCACCCCTGGGTTAAAACAATGTTAAGTTACTGACAAACAGTAGTGTTTCCTTGGACTCGGACGGACTCGACTCGGACTCGGCCCTTTGGGACTCGGACTTGAGTCCGACTCGGCCCATTTTGGACTCGGACTCATCTCGGACTTGGCTGGTAAAAGTTTCGGACTCGACTCGGACTCGACTTAGGTGGACTCGAACCCAACACTACTGATCAATGTAAAGAACACGTGCGAGTCGAGGCTTTGCCAGTAGAGTGAAGCACCTGGGACTTGTGCCGGTGTGGTTTCACTCGAGCCTTGTGTCTGAACCCTGATGCTCCACTGTTTTTCCTTCTATGGGGGAGGGGGGAAACAGGAAAGCAGGCCATGAGCACCATCTTCATGGAAGAAAGTAATCCGTGAGCGAAGAAGGGCGAGACTCATGTTCTAGCAGCTGAGAACAATTTGTCTGAGTAAGCACAGCCTCTGCATGGGTGCTGCCCAGACAGGCGACACACTCACAATGCCCATTTGCATCGTGCAGGGGTTCCCTGTACAAGCTACACTCACAGACATTTGCAACAACGTTGCAATGAAAATTTGCTCAGGAAATGCTCTTTTTTTTAAGTGCCGGATGGCCGCATGGGAAGGATTCAGTCTTCTTCTGCTGCCAGAGCTTGTTCTCATGTAAACAAATCAGGCTTCAGTACCAGAGTAAACAGGAGTTTCTCCAAAAGCGTATTAACGAAAGGGAAAGACCGTTTGAAAGGGAACCACTGACTGACATTATTCACATTAAATAAATCCCACACAAAATTAGCGAAAGTGGTTACCAAAATACTCCTTTTAACATTCAATACACTTTAACTGGAAAATGGAAATAAATGGAAAAAACTCAAATGTTGCAGTTTCAACACCCACATTATTTTATCTACATGAAAACTAACAGATGTGTTTGAATTATTCGAAATTTCAGTGCAGATGATGTTTTGTCTCCATCAGATTTCTTTGAGTTCACTCTGGATCGAAACACAGCGCATCAACGCCTCTATTTGTCTGAGGGGAACAGAGAGGCAGCTTACACTACTATACTCCAGAAGTATAGTAATCATCCAGACAGATTTAGTTATTGGTGGCAGGTGTTGTGTAGAGAGAGTGTACGTGGACGCTGCTACTGGGAGGTTGAATGGAGTGGGATTGGAAATGTTGATGTGTGTATATCAGTGTCATATAAGAGCATTAACAGGAAGGGGTGGGGTTATAAGTGCAAATTTGGAAGTAATGATCAGTCCTGGTGTTTAATCTGCTCTCCTTCCAGTTACACATTCTGTCAAAATAACCAGCAGACTAAACTCTCTGTAGTGTCCAGCTCCCGTAAAATAGGAGTGTATGTGGATTACAATATTGGAATTCTGTCCTTCTACAGCATCTCTGACACAATGTCAATGAACCTCATCCACAGAGTCCAGACCACATTCACTCAGCCTCTCTGTCCTGGGTTTTGGATTAATTTATCATATTTTAATAGATTATTTGGATTATCTGAATACCCAACGGTGAAACTGTGTGACAAAATATAGGTTGTCCATCTGATCTGATACTGAATTGCCTGAAATAGTCAGTGGGATTTGACAGAAATTCTGCTTCATAGTAACAATACACACTCTTTAATGTAACAGATTTGATTAAATGAAGAAAAGACGAGAGCAAACATTTTCAGTAGGGCTCTACCATTCAGAGTGTACATGCACACACATTCAAGTTAGATGTACTGTAAATATTTCATGCTTTTCATGTTTATTACATTTCACATATTATGTAAGTTCTTTTACATTAGTTTTGTTCCTTTAGTATATAGGTGTTACGAATCTGGTCGGTGAGCTGCGGACCGCTCACCACCAGATGTCGCTCTCCCTCTGTTTACACACTCTGACTGTTGCACTACACCCCGGACTCCATTCCCCATCAGCCATTGCACTACACCCCCGTCCAATCAGAGACAGTATAAAAGCCCCGATCTTTCTGTCACTCACCGCCGAGTATTGTACTGTGTTTATCTGGTCATACGAAGCGTTTCTCTGTGTTCATCCCGTGTCGTGTCTTTCTGTTATTCTGGCTCCTCGTCTGGTTTTTCTCGACCCCCCGCCTGTTTATCGACTACTCTCTGCCTAGCCCTTATACACCTGTCTGCTCCTGTCTGACCACGCCTGCCTTGACCATGTCTCTGTCCAAATCCTTCAATAAAAGCGTGCAAATGGATCCGCTTGTCTCTCGTCTCACTCCCAACGTTACAGAATACTCGGCCACAACAGGATCCAGCAGCTTTTCCCTCGGACATTCAGGTATGGACTTTGGACTATTGTGTGTGGGCGCGTCGCTTACTGTGGGGGTCGCGAAGGAGGAACGCGACAACTCGGTAATGGCGGCCGCGCACCCCGCTCATATAATGACGGCCGCGCCGGAGCGCGACGCCACAGATCCGCTGGCCGCTTGGCTCACTCGGGGAAATGCGGCCACGCTGGAGCGCGCCCGAGCCATGACGACGGCAATGGATCGCATTGCTCAAATGGCGGCGAACGTAATGGATAGCATCGCTCTAATGGCGGCGACAGCTGTGCCCGTTCACAAAATGGCGGCCGCGTCGGAGCGCGTCCACACAATGGCGGCAACGGCGGAGCCCGTTCACAAGATGGCGGCGATCACAGAGCTCCGTCACGTCACAGCTGCCATACAAGAGCCGTTTAAAGGTACAGTTACATTCCCTGAGTCAAGTCAAGTTGCAACTGTGTTTCCTGAGTCAAGCCATGTTGTTCCTGAGTCAAGCCATGTTGTTCCTGAGTCAAGCCATGTTGTTTCTGAGTCAAGCCATGTTGTTTCTGAGTCAAGCCATGTTGTTTCTGAGTCAAGCCATGTTGTTTCTGAGTCAAGCCATGTTGTTCCTGTGTCAAACCAAGCTGGAGCTGTGTCAAACCAAGCTGGAGCTGTGTCAAACCAAGCTGGAGCTGTGTCAAACCAAGCTGGAGCTGTGTCAAACCAAGCTGGAGCTGTGTCAAACCAAGCTGGAGCTGTGTTTCCTGTCTCAAGCCAAGTTACAGAGCCACCGCACAAGATGGCCGCCACGCCAGAGCCACCGCACAAGATGGCCGCCTCGCCAGAGCCACCGCACAAGATGGCCGCCACGTCAGAGCCGGCTAAAGCCCCGTCAGCCAAGCCACAGCCTGCTCAGGCCATCTCAGTCAAGCCACAGCCTGGTCACGTCATGTTTTCTGCTCCTGAGTCGGCACCCATCATGGCCGGTCTTCCCGAAGCGGTTTCAGAGTCAAGTCACGCCCCGCCTGACGGCCCAAACTCAAGTCACACCCCGCCTGACGGCCCAGACTCAAGTCACGCCCCGTCTGGTCCCAAGTCTGCTCCAGAGGTCCCGTCTGGTCCCAAGTCTGCTCCAGAGCTCCCGTCAGTTGGAGAAGCCGCGCCAATGCCTCCTGAGGTGTCAGCCGTGGCTGTGGATCCTCCCTTGGAGGTGGCGCCCCCCTACAAACTCTCTGCTTCTTCCCTCATTCTGTCTGCCTCCTCTGTCACTGTTCTCCCCAGGTCCCAGTCTATTATGCGGGTTCCTGCTCAGCCCTGGTGGGCCCTGGCGCCTCCTGTTCCGCCCTGGAGGGCCTCGGCGCCTCCTGTTCCGCCCTGGAGGGCCTCGGCGCCTCCTGTTCCGCCCTGGAGGGCCTCGGCGCCTCCTGCTCTGCCTCCGGTTCCGTCCTGGAAGGTCCCGGTGTCTCCTGCTCTGCCTCCGGCTCCGCCCTGGAGGGCTCCTGCGCCTCCTGCTCTGCCTCCGGCTCCGCCCTGGAGGGCTCCTGCGCCTCCTGCTCTGCCCTGGAGGGCTCCGGTGCCTCCTGTTCCGCCTCCGGCGGCGCCCTGAGGGCCCCTGTGTCTCCTGCACCGCCTCCGGCTCCACCCTGGTGGGCTCCTGCTCTGTCGGTCCTGCCCCAGTCACCTGGTCCTCTGCACGGACCTGGCCCTCCAGCCCTTGCCCTGTCTCACCCCCGCCCCACCGCTCCGCTGGAATATGGTTCGTTTGTAGCGTCTGGAAGCCGCTCTTTGGGAGGGGGCTATGTTACGAATCTGGTCGGTGAGCTGCGGACCGCTCACCACCAGATGTCGCTCTCCCTCTGTTTACACACTCTGACTGTTGCACTACACCCCGGACTCCATTCCCCATCAGCCATTGCACTACACCCCCGTCCAATCAGAGACAGTATAAAAGCCCCGATCTTTCTGTCACTCACCGCCGAGTATTGTACTGTGTTTATCTGGTCATACGAAGCGTTTCTCTGTGTTCATCCCGTGTCGTGTCTTTCTGTTATTCTGGCTCCTCGTCTGGTTTGTCTCGACCCCCCGCCTGTTTATCGACTACTCTCTGCCTAGCCCTTATACACCTGTCTGCTCCTGTCTGACCACGCCTGCCTTGACCATGTCTCTGTCCAAATCCTTCAATAAAAGCGTGCAAATGGATCCGCTTGTCTCTCGTCTCACTCCCAACGTTACAATAGGCAAGGCAAGTTTATTTAAATAGCACATTTCATACACCATGGTAATTTTTAATTTTAATTAGAACAGTTAAGAATAAAAAATGAGGATACATAAAATACAGTGCAATCATTCGGACATAGCACAGTGCTCATTCAGTAAATGCATAGCTAAACATGTATTTTGAGTCTGGATTTAAATGTGGCTGCTCTTTTAGCACATCTGATCTCTTCTGGAAGCTGATTCCAACTGCGGGTGGCATAATAGCTAAAACGGACTCCCCTTGTGTTGAGTGACTCCTTGGTATTTCTGACTTGATCCTAATGATCAAAGTGGTCTGTTTATATTCAGTGAGCATATCTGCAATGTATTGAAGTCCTAGGCCACTGAGTGATTTATAAACAAGTAATAGTACTTTAAAATCAATCCTAAATGTAACTGAAAGCCGGTGTAAGAACCAGCTGTCTAATCATCTTTTTTGGGAAGGCCAGTGAGGAGTCTATTACAATTGTCAACCGTGGTGATAAAGGCATGAATGAGTTTCTCCAAGCCTTGACTGGAAACAAAAAATCGAATTCTTGCGATGTTTTTGAGATGATAATAAGCTGATTTAGTTTTTGCTTTGACATGACCACTGAAATTAAGGTCTGACTCCAGAGTCACACAGATTCTTGACTTGATTCTTGATTTTTAGATGTTTGACGCTTAGAGTCAAGGTATGCATGCACCTTGAGAACTTCATCTTTGTTAGTCTCTCAACAGTAAGTGTTGTTCAAGTTGCTTTTTAAGGTATGAGAAGAAGGTCTGTCTAGCTCAGGGGTGTCAAACTCCGGTCCTGGAGGGCCGCAGCCCTACAGAGTTTAGATGCAACCCTAAACACACCTGATCCAACAAATCAAGTCCTTCAGGCTTAATTGAAAACTGCATAGTATGTGTGTTGGAGCAAGGTTGGAACAAAACTCTGCAGGGCTGCGGCCCTCCATGAGTTTGATACCCCTGGTCTAGATGACCTAGTTGAAAGCATGAAGTTTTCAGACAAGTTGTAGTGAGTTGCAAGTTTCGTCTACCGCCACATGCACTTAGCTTCCTCAAGGTGCTTTTTGTCTGCCAGTCTTCTTCCTGACTTTTACAGGAACAAAGTCTTCAATAACATTCATAACTTTTGAGTTAAAGGAACCAAGCAGAAGAGTCTGGTGATATAAAAATATAGCCTTCATAAACAGCACACTATTGTTTTCATTAAAGGGGAAAAGTCCTTATCCAAAACAAAGACTTAGATATAATGTACTCACCCCCTTGTCAGAAAAATGCAGAACTATTTTCCTCAAAAAACATAATTTCTTTACGACTGAAGAAAGAAAGACATGAACATCTTGAATGACAAGGGGGTGAGTACATTATATGTGAATCTTTGTTTTGGAAGTGGACTTCTTTAATGCATCTCATACTGACGACACAGATCTAGATTCAGCTTACTGATGAGTAAATCTAGAGTGTGTCCAGGATTGTGTGTGTGTCCATGCACATGCTGAAGCAGATCAAAAGTGTTTAAAACTGCTGTAATTTCTTTTGCAGTATTGATTTCTGCAAATATGAACAGGAGACTCTTGTTTTCTGGAAAGTCTTTATGCATGTTTAAATTACTGTAATAAAAGTTGTTCTACATATGGATCCTGGTCATTCTGCTTTATTTTGACTTATACAGTAACTATGAAAACATCATATAAAAATGCTAAAATTGAACACTCTATTCCACAGTGCAGTGGGGCTTATTTGGCTGCCAAAAAAAATGAATAACAACTTGGCTGACAAATCATAATATTTGTATTTTTTACAAATACAAAAGTTATAGTAATTCATAAACAGTATCTGTATGTAGCTGACTATGTATTGCAGCACTTCTCAAACCTGTTCTGAGGACACTTATTAAACCTCAGAATTTCTGTTCAGTAGTGCCTATGTATGACACAATTAAATGTTGGTGCTTCTAATTAAGTGATAAAACAAACATTTTACAAAATACGCATTTCTGTCATTGCAACAATAAATTGTGCAACACATTTTACACACAAATTCTCTGCAATATCTAATTAAATTAACTTGCAGTGCTTTTTCTTAATTCTTCAAGATGGGCAGCTGCTGACTTTTTAAAAAAAAATTATGGATCAACAAGGACCATGGTATTAGCTAATTTTTTTTTTTACCCTTTTACTTAAGAAAGAGGGTCACCTACCTTTTGTGACCCGAGGATCAGTAAAAAGTAAAAGTAAAAACAAAGTTTAATTTTTGGGTGAACTATCCCTTTAAGGCCATCAAGCTTTGCCATTTTTTAGACCTGTGACAGTATTCCTCACTCAGGACAGGCCCCAAGTCTTGTGGTCTTTACCAACAAGCTTCAGTTCTCAGGGTGCACTACTATTATTTTAAGGATAGTTTCACTTTAACTTTTTCACACTACTGCATGTACATTGCCTTCTGAATGTTTTCTTTTCATGGACAATAATGGAGCAAAAGACAAGAGTGCTTATGTAGTAATTTTACTAATGTTATATAGATTGATGTGCAATCAAAGCAGTTAATTATCGTACAGGAAAGTGTCATTTATATTGTGCTGAAACCTGCTATGTAGAATTAATTCCCAACTCCCTATCCATATAATTAGTTGAAACAACAACCAAAACTAAATGTGGCATAGTAAGAAGTTTTTGTTTGTTTTTTTTTAATTTAATTTCTAAGTTAAATTCATCGTCTATAACTGCTACTTACTGGCAAACAAAAAAGTGAAATTTAATTAATAATGCAGATCACAATGATATACTATATGGTTTCTTTTTTAACTCATTGGATATAAAAAACAATGAAGGATGTGATTTTAAAATGAGTTGTTTTTGTGGAGTGGAAACAATGAATGTTCTTTTTAAACTGCAGAGGAAATTTTTAATTCTGAAACACTTTTATGAAAATTTATCTGCTTTGTGTCAGTATATCAAGAAAAAAATCCTCATGACATAAACCCTCACACTATAACTTACATCAATCAACAGAAAAATAATTTTATATTTTTGGTAAGACCTTTTTATTTGAAGCATTTGCGATTACACATATGTCGTCTCTCATATTTTAATGTCATTTAAAATTTTGAAAGTTTACTTGGTAGGGCAGCTCCCACCCAACAATTTTAGCAAGCATCCAAGTATGATTTAATGCTAAACAGTTGAAGAAAAATTTCAAGAAATAAGTTAACAGAAGGGGGGGAAAGAAGCTGCAAGACCAAACTGGACCATATGGAGATGCCCACAGACCACTATAAGCAGGGTAAGGTTAGACCGGATACAGTTGGTACACTTTTTACGTTACCACACCTAAACTAGGGACTGAAAAGAAGTGATTTTTTATATGACATTTTCTTAACTTGTCTACTAAAATATTAATAATTATTAACATCCATAAGTAGGTCATATTTGACACAGTTAGCTCATAAACAAAAGAAGCTTTTTTATACAGTACCCGAGTACAGTACAGCAACCAATTCATTGCAAATGTAAAATACCTTTAAAAATGAGAATTCAACAGTTTTTATTTCATTTTTATTATTTTATTTGAGTATTTGTTTAGTTAAAAGTAGTTCATTTGTAAAACATTGTACAGTAATGGCAAACAGCGATATGATATTTAATTTCAGTCCATCATTTTAATAGTAACAGTTGAAAAGCTGAGTATAGTAAACAGTAAAAAACATTGAACAGTTGCAAATAGCAAAACTAAAATAGATCAAATGCAAACAATGTCCTAATAAATTTAATAACAATAAACATAAATAAATAAATTATATATTGTGTCTCAACTGTACCCCGCTGACCACCTCGAACATTTTTTTTAGATGACATTTTTTTTTTTAGATTTTAGATTTACGGTGACCTTGCATGACACAAAGTCATGCAATATGTCAGTTTTTAGAGCACAGTTTAAGGTTTACGGAAATGTAAGTTAACTTTAACAGTCATGTAAGAATGAGAAGTTATTCAATGTGGAAAGGACATGGTAAAGTGAAAAACTTACCCACGACTGAAGAGGGCGCTCTACGCATGTGCGAAGCAAATAGCACAGATCAGACTTCTTGCGCACGCAAGTTAAGGTGTTTCAAATGTACCCCTGTATCAAATGTACCCGTTCTACCCTACCCTGACCTTATGCATATAGATACATACGGATTAATTTAATTATAAACATAACAAAACACTAATGAAATTTTAAGATTTGCATTTGAGAGCTGATTACTGCATCTAAAGCACGAGCGGAGTTACTGCTTGTGACTATTGACGACAAACTGAAGAGCGAATGAGCATCAAATGACTATATATATATACAAATATATATAAACCCTATTCAGTCCTACCAAATTTAACAAAAGAAGCATCTAATGTTTTGATATAGTAATTATGCATTAAATGTATTAAGGTCTTGAATCTTAAATCTTTAAAACACTGTGCCCCATTAATTTGAAATATACATAATTTCTTCTGACGTTGATCATAATATTGAAGTATCATTTATCAAACAAATCCATCGGTTGCATTTTTCCACAAACAATTAACAGCAGCAGTTCTCTTCATTTAAAACGATTAGTCTATAATGTAAAAAGTCCAAAGTTTGAGGTGTTTGTGTGTTAAATGTACATCTGTATTCTTATAGGAGACTGCCATCTAGTGGACGTTTGTGTTATGAATGATAGGGCAAGTTTAATGCACTTCCTGTTTTGCCCACGTCTCCCAAACACTAAACCGGGAAATTACATCAACTGTCCACTTCGAGGAACACGAAAGTTAAGTGCTGTTTAGCTGTGCTGTGTCTGTGCCTGTGTGTGTATGCAGTGAAATGGCTGAAGCTAGGGTTTCTCAGGACCAGTTCAGTTGTCCAGTTTGTCTGGATTTGCTGAAGGATCCAGTGACTATTCCCTGTGGACACAGTTACTGTATGAGCTGCATTACAGACTGCTGGGATCAAGAGGATCAGAAGAGAGACTACAGCTGCCCTCAGTGCAGAGAGACCTTCAGTCCAAGACCTGCTTTAAATAAAAGCACCATGCTGGCTGAAGTTGTGGAGCAACTGAAAAAGACCAAACTCCAAACTGATGTTCCTGCTCCATTTCACGCTGAACCTGGAGATGTGGAGTGTGACGTCTGTACTGAAAGAAAACACAAAGCTGTGAAGTCCTGTCTGGTGTGTCTGAACTCTTACTGTCAAAATCACCTTGAACAACATGAGAGTTTCTTCAAAGGAAAGAGACACGATCTAATGGACGCCACTGGACGACTTCAGGAGATGATCTGCTGTAAACATGAAAAACTGCTGGAAATTTTCTGCCGCACTGACCAGAGTTGTATCTGTATGCTCTGTATGGTGGATGAACATAGAAATCATGATATTGTATCAACTGCAGCAGAGAGGACAGAGAAACAGGTACAAACTGAGAGACACTGGCAAGTTTATCCAGTTCTCTGAAATTAAAACACAAAGGCAGGAGTCACTCAGAAACATTTAACTTATATGTACTGTTGTTTTGTCCTATACAGAGACAACTGGATGAGACACTGAGAGACTTCCAGCAGCAAATCCAGGAACGAGAGAAGAAGCTTCAGGAGCTGAAAGATGCTGTGGAGACTCACAAGGTAAGTTTTGAGGAGAAGCAGCAGTGTTGATTTAGTTCTAGAGTCCAGTAGTTTAGTAGTTTAGACTCTTCTTTAGTCAGTCCATGAGGTTGATTTTCAGTCCCACTGAAGCACCGCAGACTGTGTGAGCAGCAGTAAGAGCTGATTGTAATGTGTGTCCTACAGCGCTCTGCACAGACAGAAGTGGAGGACAATAAGAAGATCTTTACTGAACTCATCAGCCTCATTGAAAGAAGACGCTCTGAGGTCACACAGATCATCAGAGATCGAGAAAAGACTGTAGTGAGTCAAACCGAAGGACTTATGGAGCGACTGGAGCAGGAGATTGATGAGCTGAGCAGGAGAAATGCTGAGCTGGAGCTGCTTTCACACACACGTGATCACATCTATTTCCTTCAGGTACTAGCACCAGGGCTTAATTTTATATAAAACCCTCAAAGCGCAGTGCTCTTAACGCACATCTTGAATCATGCTCATCATATTCGGGAAAGAAATCATTCTTTTTAACTTTTTTGCTGAGATCTTGCAATAGGTCATGGACAGTGTTGGGAAGGTTACTTTGGAAATGTTACTCGATTTAAAATGTAATAAGTAGTGTAACTTTTTCAATTACTTTATTAAAGTAATGTAACTTATTACTTTTGATTACTTTTTGATTAAATTTCTAATATTTTCAACTGTTAATCATTTTGAAACATTTAAACCAGGCAGAGTTAACTTTGTAGTAGCACTCAACACTGATTACTGTCAGACTTTCAAAATCCTTTATCACTTGAATTAAGATTACAATAAGTAAGGGATAATATACATCTTTATTTTGCAATAACAAATGGCTGGATATTACACAGCTGCTTGCCAAAAAAACAAATAATTACACATGAAACACTGATCTGAGTTGAAATATTTGAATGCAGGGCTTTGATGAAGAAATCAGTTGTTAGCAAGCAGCAAGTTCAAACTAGACAGACATTATATGGGATACAGTGCAGTCGTACCACTACTATTACACAGCATTTCACCACATGAATAATTAACTACTAATACTTACAGTACCAGGATGACATAATTAAGAAATTGTACACATAATATTGAATTAAGTTTTAATATTTTATTAGCTAACCAAATCCAGAGCTTCCACTAAGAAAAATGATCAAGCGTATAGCGCTGACTTAAGTTTCCCGGATGAGTCTGTGTTATTAGCTTTTACCAGTTGTTATCGGCGAATAACATACCTTGGAATGTCATGACTGACCAATCGGAATCAAGCATTCTACAGAGCAGTGTAATAATTTAATTTATCATCGGATGCCCATTTTCCACAAGCTGATATGATTCTTCAGGGTCTTAATGAAAAGTCTATAATATACTTTGGTTAAAAATTCTCAATGGCAGTGCAAAACAACACCCTTTTTACCTTGTCAAAATCAGCTCTGCAAAAATCATCTCATTCTGGTCGAGGCTGCTTTAAATGCAAATGAGCTCTGCTCGCCCCGCCCCTCTCTTCTCTCTGTGGCGTGACGAGCATGTTCACTTTAGCTGCGTTTAACCACTAAACTTGCTAACTAGCACATTATTAGGAAAGGCGATCGCAAAGATTCATAAAAAAAACCCTTATACTCACTTCTGCTGTAAGTGAAGCTGGATCACAAATGATTTGGGCAAACATAGACGGATATATGTAGATCTGGAGGCGCATTCCCTTCACAGACAAATGTAATCCACAGCATCTTCAGCAGCTCAGATGTCGGGAGTAAATGACGACCACTATGTTCATTATTATTACAATTGCTCAATTCTTGTCTAACTTACATCCCTGCTCCGGCATCAAAACAGTGGAGGTCAATTTGTACTGCCAGCACACATGAACTTAGTGTAACGGTCTGGGTGTTGGTCCCTTTAAGAACTGCTAAAGGGACCAACATCCAGACCGTTACATTAGAAGTGAACTTAGCATCCGATGACCCCTTTAAAGCACAGCCACCACAATATGTCTTGTAAGTAGACAAGTGGACAAGTGTGGGTATTTGGACAAGCCCAGTCACTTGCTTCATTTGTACATGAATCAGCAGTTTTGAACTGAATCGTTTGAATTAATGATTTAATGAATCGCTCATTAAAACAGGGACTTGCAGCCTCCTACTGGTGGTTTAAATGTAATTTATCCATGACAGACCTGTACCAGCCAAAGTACCTGCACAAAAACACACTCAGCATAAAATTGTTTATTAATATTGTTTGCATATAATTATTGTTATCGACAAAATCACCAAAAATATTGAAACATAATTTTAAGCAATAATGCTCACCAGTAACGACACAGTAATACTCATGTAATGAGGTCAAATGTATTTGTTTCTTGAGCTTAGAAAAGTGGCTCAACAAAGCATTATAAAGGATCAGAAATATAAAGAGTTGTGCTTATTTTAAAGAAATCTTTTGAAATTGATTAGACTAATGATGTGTTTAAAAAATAGACACATTTTGATATCGTTGTATAAAGCCAACAAGGAAATACTTGACCACATCATCCCTCTTGAAATGTTTTCATAATTCTGCCACTGGGTTGCACAATGACCTGTAGTCATTTCATTACAAAGAGCTTACACTGATAGTAAACAGTGTTCCATTTCTAGTTCTATATCAGATTTATTCTGTGGCTGTTTGTCTTTGTGTCTGTGTAGAGTTTTCCATCTCTCTCTGACCCTCCTGGATCTCCAGACATTCCCAGCATAACTTTCAGTTCCTATGATGATGTAAGACAATCAGTCCGTCAACTGAGAAGGAATCTGGAGTATTTTTGCAGACAGGGGATTGAAAAGAGAACTAGTAGAGGTAAAACCTTTAATATAATAAAACATGCTGTATGAATACTGTACAGATTAATACACTTATATATCAATTGCAGCACCTGTTTTGAGACCGAGAAGGTATCTCCACAGATCACTGACAAATCCAGCAGGTAAGAGACTGGAGACCTGAAGAAAAATCAAGGTGATAAAATGTTGTGTTGCAATAATGAGTGCACCTTCTAGAAAGTTACAAAATAAAAAAAAAAATTCTGCTGCGAGTTAAAGGATTTTTTTTAACAGCAGTGAGTACGCTGAACCAAAATATCTAAGTAGGAGTTGTTGGGATGTTCATGTCCTTTAGATGTCAAAGTGGCATATCAGTTTAATTTCTTCTAACACATAATACACACTTCTAATCAGGGTTTGGAAACAAAAAAGACGAAAAATTCACTCGTTCACTCAGAGCATAATCAATAATCCAAGTATCTTTTGGTCATTTGATTTTCTACTTAAAGAGAAATTAAAAACGGTTTGATTTTTGTTTTTTAGTTTTATTTAAGAAACGGAAAAACTAATGTTTTGTGTATCATTCGTTCACTAATTTTTTGATTCACTGTTGAAAATAAAAAATTAAGAAAACGGCTCCCTTTTTCCCCCTAAAACTTAATTCAGCTTAACTTTTCGTTTTTCCTTCAGGGGTAGAAAAATGAATAAACAGCTTTAATATTCGATTTCGATACATGTGCGGGAATTAAATGCCCTTTTCTGCTGATTGATCAACTGACGATCAAACCGTGCTGTCACCAGTTCTTCCTCAGTTTTATGTGGCAGAATACTAGTCCTCTGCTGCTGCAGTTTACAGATTCTTAACACGTTTTATTGCAGTTTCATCTGTTTCTCATCAAACAACCAGACAAATGAATGGCTCGACACAACCTGTAACAGGGCAGAGCCTAGACAGGGTTTTCCTTTGTGTAGATATAAATTATATGCTTTGCATCAGCTGGGCATACCCTTGTCGTCCCATAATTTTGTTTGATTAATTAATTAATTTTTAACTTTTTTAACTTTTGAATTTAATTTTTTAAACACTAATACAAAAAAGGAATGTATAATGCATTGACTGGCTAACATTCATGTAATATATATAATTATGACAACAGGAGAACAGAGATAATAAAGGGGTGCTATTATGCTTTTTCACTTTTTGAATTTTAGTCAGTATATGGTGTTTATCTTTGGTCATAAAAAAGATCTACAAAGTTGCAAATCTCAAAGTCCACGCTAAAAGGAGATATTTCGTTTTTAAAAAAATCCCTTTTCAAGAACTAAAACAAACGGCTCATTTGGACTACAGTGTTTGTTTTCCGCATGCAATGATGTCACAATGCGGTCCGTTAGAATATCATTCAAATAAATCCCGCCTACGGAAATTCAAATTGTTGGGGGGTGTGTAGGGACGAGGTGGAGGATTAGCCTAACTTTAGCGATGCAGCGTGGAGAGCCTCTTCAACGAGCCACAGTGTGGCGGGTATAAATACAAGCATTGACTAGAGTGACCGCTTTAGAGCAGTAACACACCGCAGACGTGTTCAGTACAGGGGGTCGAAACACATACCGAAGGTGCTTTTTACTCCGGTTGCCACGTCAAAGCCATAATGCACCACAGACATTTGCAGTGTGTGGTAAGACATTTATTCATCATACAGTGTAGATAACGTTAGCTTCAGTTATAACGTGAGTGTTTTTTAAAATGAATAAACTTGCAATAGAATAGGCTAGGCTGATCAGTGATGATGTTCTGTAATAATGTTAGGCTGCTTTTAGCCTTATGCTGGAGCTGGTTTCAGGCAATGAAACTAAGTATGTAAAATAATTAAATAAAGTAGCACGATAATATCATGTATCTGTGATCTCGCAGGCTGAGGATGGGGCTCACACTACTGTAGCGTATTTATTTACTCACCCTCCATGCATCCTAGGTGTATATGACTTCCTTCTTTCAGACGAATGCAATCGGAATTTAATAAAGTCTAATAAAGTGCATCCATCCATAATAAAAAGTGTCTCACATGGCTCCCGGGGGTCTCCTGTAGCGAATCGATGTGTTTTTGTAAGAAAAATATCCATATTTAAAATGTAAGATTCACTATTAATCTAGCTTGAGCTAACTGTTTTGACAAAGGGCATGGCAGTACTGAAACACCGTCTAAGCTGTTCGCCAATCGCAATGCAGTGGGACAGCAGCTAACCAATCATAACACATTTCCTTTTTTCGGAAGGCGGGCCTTCATTAAACCAGAACTAATCAAGCTAATTTTGCCAGGCTGGGAGAAAGGTATTGTAATAATGTAAATTATGTGAAAAATAATGCGTTTTTCGAACCACCAAACATGAGAACATGTTGTAGTACACCCCAAAACAAAATCAAGACTTTGAAAAAGAGCATAATAGGACCCCTTTAAACTATTCTGAGTTTTACAATGTAGTCTTTTGTTTTAGTAAAATTTATCATAATTGATGAAAGAATGTGCGCTTCTGCACGAGGCGAGGTGCTGTGAACTTGCACACAAGATTGCAATGCAAGATTTTAATATAGTATGTATATATATATATATATATATATATATATATATATATATATATATATATATACAGTCATGTGAAAAAGTTAGGACACCCTATTGAATTTCATGGTTTTCTGTATCGGGACATAATAAAAAATTATCTGGTCCTTGGCAGGTCTTAAAATGTAGAAAATAAATCCTCAGGTAAACATTATCGCATGTCATATCACACTGTGTCATTATTTATTTAACAATAATGAAGCCAATATGGAAAGGCCATGTGTGACAATGTTAGGACACCCTATGAGTCAGTTGCCTGTAGATCCACTTTTAGCAGCAGTAACTTGAAGCATTCATTTTCTGTGTGACTTTATCAGTCTCTCACATCGTTCTGGAGGAATGTGGACCACTCTTCTTTTCAGCGTTGCTCCAGTTTATTGAGGTTTGTGGGCATTTGCTGATGCACAGCTCTCACCACAGCATTTGAGTCAGGATGAGCTCTGGACTTGGACTGGGCTGTCGCAACACCTTGATTCTTTTCTTTTCATCCATTCTGTTGTAGATTTGCTGGTGTGCTTGGGATCATTGTCCTGTTGCATGACCCAATTTTGGCCCAACTTTAGATGTCGGACAGATGCTTTTGCATTTGACTCTAGAATACTTTGATATACAGAGGAGTTCATGGCCAACTCAATGACTGTCCAGCATGTTTATCTTTTGGTATGAGGTGTTTGTGCTGATATGCTTTTTAGGTTTTCACCAAACTTGGTGCTGTGCATTATGGCCAAACATCTCCACTTCGGTCTCGTCTGTTCAGAGGACATTATTTTAGAAGACTTGTGTTTTGTTCAGATGCAACTTAATGCTTTTATAGAGGCTTTTATTGCTGATGATCAGTTAATCAAAGGTATTTAATTATCAGTGCTTGACTGTTATTTACCCTCTTAATTCCAATGTTAACAGTAAGGGTGTCCTAACTTTGTCACACATGGCTTTTCTATTTTGGCTTTATTTTTGTTCAGTGAATAATGACATGGTGCAATTTGTCATGTGTTGTTGTTCATCTGAGGTTTTATTTTCAAAATAAGACCAGCCAAGCACCTTTTTTTTTTTTTTTAAATGATGTCCTGATACAGAAAACCATGGAATTCAATAGGGTGTCCTAACTTTTTCACATGACTGTATATATAACCAGCAAAACCAGCTAAAAGCCATCTTGGTCAAAAACGAGATAATTATACTGAGTGAATGCTCCTGACACATATTATACGTCCATCAAATACTTTTACTTGAAACTCGCTAAATTCCAGCCTCAGCCCAATCAGAAGTAGCAGTACTTACCTATAACAAGTAGCCAGAAAGAAATGATCATTTTAAAGAAATGCATCAGATGGATTTAGAGGCTTTTGCATCTGAACTCTTCATATATATAGTATATATTCAGTGAATAATTTATTAAAACAGAGACTTGCAGTCATAACTTTGTTTTTGCTAAGTTTATTTAATTAATATTGTGTATTAATTGATGTTCACTTGGATTTTTACATCAGCAGGGGAAATTATACTGTGTCATTTATAGTCGTATGTTAAAATTTATATTTTTATTTGAATACATTTAACAATTCATGCTGCAGTAAACCTGTTAAGAATCCCTACAACTGCAGCACCAGAGGACTAATATTCTGCCATGTGAAACAAAAGAAGAGCACGGTCTGATTGTCGGCTGACAATCAATAGAAAGGGGCATTTAATTCCTGCCCATGTGTCGAAATAGAATATTCAGGCTGTTTATTTATTTTTCTACCCCTGAACGAAAAACGAAAAATTAAGCTGAATTCTTGCTGAAAAACGAAAAAGGAGCCGTTTTCTCAACTTTCTGTTTTCAATATTAAATCAAAAAATTTGTGAAGGAATGATACTCGAAATTTTAGAAACAAATATTAAAGCATAATATATTTTTTACCCATGAATAAAAATATAAAAAATCCTGCTAAATCAAACCGTTTCTCATTTCTCTTTATTTCTTTTTAAATAGAAAATCAAATGACCAGAAGATACATGGACCTCCTCTGAACTATTATCGTTCCGAAACCAGTTCCAGTAGAAAAAAATACTGGTTAATAATGTTATTATTATTATTATTAGGCTATTTTTTTTTATTATTTGCCTATATAATAATAATAATAATAATAATAATAATAATAATAATGATTATGATAAAAATAATGATAATGATGATGTGCAGCAGGTTTTTTTACAGCATCATATTTTGTGCCAAATGTAGGCTACTAAGCAAAAGAAAAATCTGTAACTGTCACGGTTGTGTGTAGAAGGAGATGTACAAGGACAAAATGTAACAACAAGTCTTTAATAAAATCCACAAAAGGTAAATCCAGACAGGAACGGCAGGGAAACACACACCAACATAACCTTAAAATCAGACGAACAACACTGAACTGAATCCAACTTATATAGGGGTGCTAATGTGGGTGATTAACCAATAAGGACTTAACAAGGAGAGGAACAGGAAAGACCATATATGGGCACAGAAGGGAGAAACCAACATAAACAGTCCAGAGGGGTGTGACATTACTCCCCCCCTCCCGGAAGGCGCAACCTCGCACCGTAGAAAAAGCAAAAAAAAAGGAGTGGACATGGGATGGCAACAAAAAAAAAACAGTGTAGGAGGAGGCTCTGGTGGAGGATGGACTCCAGAGAGGAGGACAACAAACAAAGTCCAGGGTGGTGACAATGGAGAGAGGAGCCATGGAGGAGACATAAGGGTCCAGGGTGGATCAGTCGGAGGGAGGAGCCAGGGAGGACATAGAAGGGACCCGGAGCAGGAGGAGCCAGGCAAGGCCCAGGCCGCAACCATGATGGTAGCCCATGGTGGAGCTGACGGAGGGAGGAGCCATGGTGGAGGAAGGGCTGATGACTCCAGGGGGGGGCGACCGACAGCGGCAGAGCAGGTGGAGGTGGAGCCCGAGGCAGAGACGGAGAGCCGAAGATCCTGGGCGACACTGAGGATCCGGAGGGCCAAGGCGGAGCCCAAGGCTCTGGCGACCGAGATGGAGGTGGAGATCCGGAGGTCTGCAGCGGAGCCGGAGCGACAGAGGACTGAGGCGGAGCTGGAGGGAGGGAGGAGCCCAGTGGAGCTGGTGGGATGGAGTGATGAGGCGCAGCCGGAGGAGTGGAGTCCTGAGGCGATGGCGGAACGAAGACCAACCAAGGTGGAGCCAGAGGGACGAGGGAGCCCGGTGGAGCTAATGGGCCAGCAGGCGACGGTGGAGATGAGGGAAATGAGACCCGGGGTGGAGCCACTGGGTTGGAGGGGGCCGAGGCGGAGACTGGCAGACCTGCTCTGACAGACGCACAGACGCAGGTATTCATGCACGCTTTATCTCTCTCATGCTCTCCCTCTCTCTCTGGCTCTAATAACTGCATTGGACTGCATACCTGTATAAATTGCTCAAGCTTCTGTTATTAGCTCTAAAATGACGTTTTGGAATTTGCAACTTAAGGTTTGGGATGAGGTACGTAAAAAAAAAATGGTTCAACCCGCAGGAGATTTCAGGATGGAAACATGACAAATGCCTAGAAACAAATAATCTGTCTTGATGTATGATTGTGACTCTAGTTAAAATTATTAGAAAAATAATACATTCCAGAAGTGGTATGTGGCACGACGCTGCGCCTATTAATGGGATGGTCTTTCACATGGGACGTGGCTGTAATGTAAAGAGGCGTGCAGATCCATTTACAGCTTTATTGACAAACGCAAAGTGTAACAGGCAATGGTCGATCAACAGCATCAGAAGTAGCAGAGATAATTCAAAAGAATACACCCTAAACAGGCGAAGAGTCAGGGCAGGCAGCAAGCAGGGCTCAGAGAATAATCCAAAATATCAGGTCAAAAAGGCAGGCAGCGAAGAATCACGAGTAGCGAAACAGTCCAGGGTGATACACAGGAAAAAACTAACAAGAAGTAAACGCTCAGAAATGTTAGCTGAGGCAAAACAAGACTTTGCGGTGAGAAAGAGTCCTGAAGAAGTTTATATGGGCTGGTGGAGTGACCAGTCCCAGGCATGGGGTAAATGGGAAATGAAGTCCGAATGAACCAAACTAATACTCAGGCGAGAGTTCCTTCTGGTGGTGATCAGAAGGAGCCACAGAGGCCTGATTTGTGACAGAGCCCCCTCCCTGCGAGTGGCTCCTGAAGCGAGGAGGTACACAATGCCACGGCCTTCCATGGGGTCGAGGGGCCGGATTATCTGGGTGAGTCCTATGGAATTCGGCTGTGAGTGTGGGGTCGAGGATTTCCTGCGAGTTGACCCAGAACCACTCCTCCGGTCCGTAACTCTCCCAATCAACGAGGTACTGCAGTACCCTGCCTTGGCAACGGAAGTCAAGAAGCTCCCATACTTGGTACGCCTCCTCGCCGTCCACAACAATGGGAGGGGTGCTCCTCCTGGTCCTTCTCTCCTTTTGGACCACGGGCGGGCTTAAGCAGAGAAACATGAAACATGGGTGAGATACGGTAATTTGCAGGTAGGGCCAAACGGTATGATACTGGAGTAATCTGTCTAAGAATTTTGAATGGACCCACGTACCTTGGGCTGAGTTTCCTATATGGGAGCCGGAGACGAAGATCCCTCGTGGAGAGCCAGACCCATTGTCTTGGTGTGTACACGGGACTCTGGGTTGTCTGAGACGGTCAGCCTGTTCCCTGACCATGCGGATGGCTCGTTGGAGATGTACATGTGCTGTGTTCCAGGTGTCCTCGCTCCTCTGCAGCCAGCCATTGATGGCAGGGTGGTCAGAGGGTTCAAAAACAGTCAAATAGTTCAAAATAGACAGCAAAAATCACACCAAAAAAAAGGAAATTCCATACAACATGTGTTGAAAAAGCTGTGTTCTCAGGAGAATGTATGGTTGAAAATTGCATTCAGGACTGCCTCTAATGATCCAATCAATTCCCAAAGGATGAAAGTCCTGCCCTCTTATTTTAGGTGCAGTTTCACTTGGATAAAAG
This sequence comes from Labeo rohita, assembly GCF_022985175.1. Taxonomy (NCBI): domain Eukaryota; kingdom Metazoa; phylum Chordata; class Actinopteri; order Cypriniformes; family Cyprinidae; genus Labeo; species Labeo rohita. The sequence goes on from NC_066887.1 coordinate 4,405,374, forward strand.
TTTGATAAGAAGTTTGATGACGTCATGACTCTGATCGTATTTTCTCCCTCAACTTCAAAAATCATTTCAAAATCATCCCACATCGCTGCAGAAGTACCGACCCAGTCTTTGCAAAGTGAACATGCAAAGAAGATCAAACACCCTTAACAAAAAAGGTAAAACAGCAATATAGGATGATTTTGAAGTTGAGGGAGAACATGAGATGGGAGTTTTTCGACATACCCTAACTGTCATGACCAGGAAAAAAAACAGAGGTCGGGAAGAGCAAGACAAGATGAGCGTTTGACATTAAAAAGTATATATTATATTTTTATAAAAATAACCGATCGTTTCACTAGATAAGACCCTTCTTTCTTGGCTGGGATTGTTTACAACCGCATTTGAGATCGTCTGAAGCCACATTTAAACTGCATTTTGGAAGTAGCCATAGCAGTATACCATAGCAGTATATTATATGGAGAAAAATTCTGAAATGTTTTCCTCAAAAAACATAATTTCTTAACGACCAAAGAAAGAAAGACATGAACATCTTGGATGACAAGGGGCTGAATACGTTATCTGTAAATTGTTGTTCTGGAAGTGGACTTCTACTTTAAGTTCACTGTTATATGAAGCAGGGTGGGCCTGAAAGTTGTGAAAGCGAAACAAAGCCGCTGAAGCGTTTGCTAATGAAAGACAAGTGCAATACACGGCTCAAAAGCAGCAGAGCTTTTTTTATGCCACAGTCAGCTGCTTCTGCTTGCTGATCAGTCGGCCGGTCTTGCATATGTGAGGTAAACCAGCGCTTTTTTGTCATACTAGATGCATTGAGTGTGTTGAAAGTTCTGTTATAATGCTACTCTGTGCGTTTGTAACCTGTCTAATAAAATGGATAACATATTAAAGTGTCTTTGGGGTTTCTAAGTTTTAAAAACCAAAAACATGTATGACATCATCGTCACAGGAAACTTTTGCTGTCTTCAGGAGCCGTCTGTTTGACAGTTTGACACACTCGTTCTATGTTATGTATATTTGTGAAGAGCATTTGCATTATATGAATGAACTCTGCTCGGCTGCTTTTTTTAGCATGTGGATTACGCTGATGTTGAGGGTGTGGCTGTGGCTGTGCACGGTTATGTGAAGATGCCGCTTGTGGAGAACACACTCATGGCTGTTTTCTCCTTGGGTGTGTCATCTTCCTGCTGTGCCATCCAGATCACTTTAGGGCGCGTCTGAATGGCAGAGTGTATGTGGCGGAAGGTCAAGATGGTGGAGCTCTTTACACCACTAAGCAATGGTGCTTATGGAGGTTGTAGTTAAATCTTGTGCATATCAGGAGAGAGGTGAAGGCCTTTCATCTTGATGCTTCACTGTTGCCTTCCGGGTTTTTCGGAAGCTCTGCTGCAAGGTCATGAATGCAAAGGCGTGGTCAAGTTTATTCCCCACTGTCCCAGTTCTTCCTCTAAAACCTGGTCCATCTTAATCTGAGGATCTGTTTGGCATGGTGGATTGATTTGATCCATGATCAAAAATAAGGGCTGCCTAAGAATAACCATGCACATTAAATTATCCTGACACATGGAACCTGGATCAAATGAGTAAGATTGCATGAACTTAAATTGTCGTTTATGGAACTGCTTTAGCTCCAATTGATTTGTTAGGTTATATCAAGTCAGGTTTTGGACTTTAATCCCCGCTTTTCTTAGCATCATTTATGAAACAGCCTTTTCCTCTCATTACACAACATGCTCTTCGGCAAAAGTTAGTCTAGTCTTTCGATTCTTTGTGCCGATGAGAGGCTTGGTCACTGCAGAATGCACTTTCAGTACAATTGAGACAGATCCTTAACATTCTCCACCAAACAGCATTGCATTAAAGGAGGTCATCTGCCAGGAGTTAACCAAGATAGATATATCTTGGTTAACTCCTGGCAGTGCATATTAGGGACTGAAATATTACAAGTTTGTTTATTTAACCAAGGGTATACTCATTTTTGCAGCCCTGTTTTTAAGTAAAACTTAATTTACGTATTTTACAGATAGTTAATACAGGTTTTTGTTTTATGATTTTTTTTTATGTAAATGTTTAATTACTCATTGTGCTGTGCTACTATGTGTGTTTATATTGTATTATTATTATTTAATTGCCTATAATTTCATGATATAATTAATTATATCATTGCAGCACAGACACTTCAAGAGCAACTAAGACAGATTAATGACATCACAGAACAGGTATTATATAAGTACTGGATATAAGTACTGGAAACTAATTTACTCTGGAAAAAAAACATTTAATATGATGTAAAAATTCAATGCTTTGAAATATTTATTAAACTGATTGCAGAATAAAGAACTGAGACAGAGCACAGAATATGTATGTTGGTTTCCACAGTGAGATGCACCCAGATCACCCCAGGATATATGACAGCGGAAAAGATTGTTGGGCTGACAGGAAAGCAAATGCAGGAAACATATGCATGACTTTAAGCTGGTGAATATTGTCCAATTAGCACAATAATTATTGATAACAGGCAAATAAGATTTTGAACAATAATATTTTGTAGACATGTTTTTGGACTGAGCCAATGATTCCAATGACAAATGAACTTCTAGAATCTCTAACATTAATTTCTGGAGTAATGTGTGATTTTCTTGTTTTATTCACTCCGATCACTTGTATTTGAAGCTTGCATAAAACACTGAATTGATGGAAGCCACAAAACGTCAGTAAATAAAGTGAGATTAAATCATTAAAAGTATTTGTATTATTTAATTTTACATTTAATTTGAGCAAAATTAGCCTTGTGATGGACATCCAAGGTGTTCCCCTCTAACTCTGCATAGGACATGCAGTTTTAAAAAAGAATGGATGTATTGATATTGCAAATTTCCAAAAAGTTAAGTTAATTTCCCATTGTGTTTAAATTAATTTTGAGGAATATACTGTATATGTTGTTAAGATTTGTGAAATTAATACAATCCAGTGATTCTGAAAATATAGTGAATTATGCAATACAGTGCCTTGCAAAAGTATTCATACCCCTTTTTTCACGTTTTATGTTGCTGCCTTATGTTAAACTGCTTTAAAAATAATAGTAAATTCAGCATCAACCAACACTTCATAAACCATCATGACAAAACAAAAACAGAATTGTCACAACCTCGTAAATTTATTAAAAATAAAAAACTTAAATAAGTACATTGCATAAGTATTCATATCCTTAAGTCAGTAAGCACCTTTACAGCCTCAAGTCTTTTTAGATATGATGTGACAATCTTACTCTTCATCTCTCAAGCTCTGTCAGGTTGGATGGAGGAAGATGCACATTTCAGGTTTCTCCAGGTTCAAGCCCAGGCTGTGGCTGAGCCACTTAAGGACTTTCATTGTTTGCTGTGTGCTTATTTTAATGAACTCATTTGAAAATAGTGGTCTTAATTTCCCAGACTTCTCTGTACTAAACAATACTTTTAAAATCAACTGGATTAGACAACCTCTATTTGGAATATGATTCCTCTCCATATTTTATCTAATTTGGGTGGCATACATTTTTACCTTGTTTGCAATTTTGATATTAACAAAATACCTGTGAAACTTTCGGCATTTCATCGTCAAGCTTTTCTAGCGTGGAATTTGATTTACAAACACAATTTTTCACCACCTCATTACTTTATTTGGAATAATAAGGACATCTTATATAAACAAAAATCTATTTTTTTTATTTTGAAAACTGGTTTCAAAATAACATTATTTTGTAGACCAATTATTTAATTCAGATGATCTTTTTACATATGAGAAATTCTTAGCAAAATATAATTTTACCGTACCGCCAAAGGAATTCACATCTGTTTTTGGTGCAGTATCTCCTAAAATATGTATGTTGTTTAAACAGCAAAAAAGATTAAATTCTCAGCAATTCCCACAACTCTCACCCAGTCACTCCCCTACAGGTAAAATATTTTTCTCTTATCATTGTAATAATTATAACAGATCAATAAAAGCTCTTTTCCAGAAGGATGTTGCTACGAAACCAAATGCAGTAGCATATTGGAATCAATTTGTGAGTGATGTTGATTGGAGAAAAGTGTGGCTTCTGCCCAATCGCTATCTCTTAACAAACAAGGTTAAAGAGATTTAAACTCCTTCACAGAATATACCCTGCTAAACTTTATTTAACTAAATTTAAAAAAGACATAGAAGATGTAGCTTTTGCAAGCAGCAGCCAGAGACAGCTGTTCATTTATTTTTGCACTGCCCTCATGTATCTTTTTTTTTTTTTTTTTTTGCCAGAATGTACTTGATTTTATTGCTGACAATGTTGACGCAAATGTTACTTTACAGTGGAAAGATGTTATTTTAGGCATTATTGAACACTCTAGAGAAAAACAGACCCACACTTTTTTTTTTTTAATTTATTAATTTTTTTATTTTAATGGCCAAATTTCATATTCATAAATGTACATTTTCAGGAAAAATTCCATGATTTCTAGCATTTAAAAATGAAGTGAAACATTATATGGAGTCCATATTGCCCTCAAAGAAACAAAAAGCTTGTGAATTGTTTAATGAATTCCTATGATATTTATATCTCCCCCTAGCATTTAAAATTATTTTGTATTTGTTGGAATTGAATTGAATTGTATTGAATGTGTTGACATTGTTCAATAAAAAAAATAGAAAATAAAAAAATAAAAATTAACAGTTATAAATTTGACCGTTATTCTTATTTAAGCGTAAATTGCTGTAATACGTTTATGACTCACGAATGTAATATGTAATGCTCAGTTAACTCAAATGAACCAGGCTTGATGACATATGCAACCTGCAAATGCGTTTCTAAATTGATTACGTGATTGGCTTATTCAGATCACGTGACCTTTCGTAACGTCCCACCTCCGTTTGAATTGGCACATTAAATCACAGATGAGTTAAATTGTTAATAACACATAATATCTTAAGTAATCTGTTCATAACTTAAACCTCGTTTCAGATATTAATCCTGTCCTAATATTGCTTATGATCAAACATTTGTCACGTCTAACGTTACCCAACTGTTCTTGATGTGTAGAGGAACATCATTCTCCACTCTTTCATTATGGTAAATTCATATATTTGTGCTTTTTTCGCTTGGTCTTGTTTTAAGATGCTTTATTTAGATTTGATCAGTCTTTTGGAGATCTGTTACGGTTTCTCTTCAGCCACTGCTATTAACAGGTTTGATGACGCATTAAAGTGACACTGGACGCTGATTGGCCTTTTGAAAATAATTGGTTAAATATACGGGGAAAAATAAAATCCAGTTTAAGGAGAGCTCACAATAACATCTCTGATTTATACTCCTTTGTGAAAGTTTTTATTTAATCTCACAAGTTAATATTAAAAAGTGCATAAAAAAGCAATATTTGCGATAAATGCGTGCGCTCGCGCTGTTGTGCTCACGCACGCGACGTCAGACGTGATTCCAATTTTAGTTGCTATAGCGACGCGTGTTCTGAATTCTGACTGCATATATAAACACTACAGAA